>NC_081571.1:68673069-68710004 GCF_022355385.1 Mustela nigripes | reverse complement strand
GTATATATACCACATCTTCTTGATCCATTCATCTGTTGATGGACATCTAGGTTCTTTCCATAGTTTGGCCATTGTGGACATTGCTGCTATAAACATTCAGGTGCACGTGCCCCTTTGGATCACTACGTTTGTATCTTTAGGGTAAATACCCAGTAGTGCAATTGCTGGGTCATAGGGCAGTTCTATTTTCAACATTTTGAGGAACCTCCATGCTGTTTTCCAGAGCAGATCAGCATTTTTAGGTGAAAACAGAACCCCAGTGTTTATGAAACAGTAAAATCATATGGAATCATGAAATTTTTTTATATCAGTAAAGAAATCTCAGGGCTTATATAGTCCAATATTGTCCACTTTGATTTTTTAGCTCAACAACAGTCTAAGTGTATTTCTCACAAAAAGTCCTGGACGTCAAAAATATTTTTGAAATATTGCATATTTTCTCTCATCTTTCTCTACTTAAATAGTTGTTAACATCTTCTTTATCTAATAAACTCCTGTCTCTATGCTAAAATTCCACATAGCCCCATCAGCGTTTCTAACGATTTCTCTGACTCAACCAATGAAAGCAGTCTCTCCATCTTCTTGCTTCCAAATCCTGCTTAACATGTCTATTACGGCACAAATGGTACTGTTATTGTAGATAACTGTTAACAAAACTCTCTTCAATGTGACAACTAGCTTATTTATTTTGTGAAACTCATCTTAATGTTTATCCGATCAGTAGGAGGGGGTCCATAAGTGTGATAAATTAATAAAAGCTTTCCAGAAATGCCCCAGTCGGGCATTATCACTTTTTATTAATAGAGACAAAACTCATTTGTCTTTATCCTGAAAATTGCTGAGTTTCTATAAAAAGGATTAAGAATATACAACACATTTAATTAATACAAGGTTGGAGGACTTAACTTTGAAAGAATAAGACATAGAAACATATCTCCCATAAGCTACTGAACAATATTCAGGCAGTAAGTGCTTTTGCAGCTCAGTGGCCTAAAACATGATTCCATTATTACTTGGAGAGGTAAAACTTTCCAACTCATCTCTGCCTCTCCATCTCTCAAATGCAGATGGCACTGCTTTATGCCAGGTGGGAGGTCTGCTTCTGTCAGCTCTAGTTCTTGGTCAGCCATGAGGCCATCTATCTTCAGAAGGGAACTCACTCTCATTATTTGTTTGTTTTTTTCTCTTTTCTCTCCAATCATTGAAACAACTACCCTGACCAGATGTGTTTTTAATGAGTCTATATTTATAAATATTCTCAGGGTCCCCAGATAAAAAGAAACATCAGTATGCTTTTCAAAGCCCAATCAAGTAGCGATGGCCTGAAAAAATCAATAAAATAGACATTTCCTCATGAAGACAAGATCAAAATGCTCACCAATATGGGAGAAAGGCAAAGAGTTGAATGAGAAGTTTAAATTTGTTAATTCAAAGGATCTGTATTCATTGATCCCCGAGGAAGCTTCTTGTTAAAACGCCACCCCATAAGCAATGAACCAGGAGCCATTATAATTCTTTCAGAGTTTTCCCCACACGCTTTTCATTTCCAAAATTGCAGAGGGACGACGCCTGCCAGAGTGGAGCAGGTATATAATTGAAGTCTCAAATTGCAGAATGTTACCCTGAGTGTCGCTCCTTCCCACTGACAACAGAGAGAAGGAAGGTGGAGAAAAGAAATGGAGACACCGATCAAGGGAAGAAAATGGCGCTGAGGTCCTGCACGTGGTCTTGGAGATTAGGGACATTTGAGAGGGAGAAGGAAAAACAAAACAAAACAAAAAACAAATATAAGGAAAGAGACATTCAAGAGAATGACAATGAATTAAACATTTTGGCCAAGTTGAAAAAGGAAAATCAACTGACAAAAATACTACATTGTGATGTGACGTTTATCTCATGTGCCTTTCCTAGGTCTCAGATCAAGGAAATCTTGAAAGTTCACATTTGAAATAGCACAGGAAAAGTAGGGCAATTTGAAATGTTCAAAACAACAGTAGAGAGTTAAGAAACAGACTTAGGATATTAATAAGGAGTGTGGGGAATGAGCAAGTCCCAAGACAGAGCTCCTGGTTAACACCTTACTTGGTTATGCAAAATCTTAAAACACTGAATTGGCCTTTTCCTGGAATTAATTCATATGACAAAACATGCTTAAAAAAGAAACAGTACAACATCCAAATGTCAAAGTCATTCACTTCTAGGAAGGTAAAAAGTGTTCTTCAGAAGAGGAAAAAACATGTTTCATTGAACTTAGAAGTGTTTTATCATTGACTCTGACATGAACAGGGTTACTTTTAAATCGAGAGTAGGATGTAGGAAAACAAAAGATTCACAGGCTGCCTCTAACATCTTGTTAAGAACTAAATTTGAATATTAATGCTCTTCTTGAGCAGAGCTGCACTGGGTTGTTCTTAAAAACAGTTTTGAATAGGTAATGCACATATATATGATCAAACATTCAAAAGGCACTAAAAGGATATACATTGAAAAGTCTTCTCCCCATCCCTGATCCCAGAGGCTAGTTTCATTCCCCCAAATAAAACACTATTACCACCACATATGACCAAATTGCTCTGTCCACCTCTGTGTAAGTGTGTTTCCCTCCATCTCTCTTTCTCAGGGTCCCCATGCTATAAATACAGCACGTTTGCATTTAAAGCAAAATCAGAGTTCACAGAAAGTTTACAGGACTATTTACTAGGAATAAGGGGGAAAAAAAGAAGTATTAGCGAAATCAAGGGTATTTTTTTTTTTTACATTTTATAGAATCTTTAGAACATTTAACTATTTTATCTTTATTTTAAATAGTGACATTATCGTGAACCGTGACATTTTCTTCATGAGCTAAAGTATAAAATATGTAACATAATTTGCATTAAAACATGTGGTATGCTATTGAATAGAACTCTGGTAACACCAATCAGTCCACACTATTGGGGTTTTAAAGCTTTCCTAAGAGACAAAGCATGCCTTTGCTGCCAGCAGAATCTATTTATGGCTCCCCACATCTTCCAGCTGTAAGACAGGGGTGCTTTTTGACACGAGCAATGAAGGACTCAGACTTTCTAGACTCTAACATCGTACTTGTTACTGTTTGTGTTGGAATCTTTGGCACCAGTTCTCCCTTTCTTGTTCTTGTGTCTGAGATCCTGTCTTCAGAATGATTGTCATATGCCAAACTTCCCATGTGAGCTCTGACTCACTTTTAAACGGGGATCCTACCTCTGCACTCTGTCAGTTGTGGCTCTGGTGGCTTCACAGATCACGTGGCCCTGAATCCCCAGGGCGGGCACTGCCCTGTTTGTAGAGTTGCGTGTTAGCTTTGCAAAAGCGCAAAGTTCTAACTTGGTCTATCGTGGTTGGGCACGTCAAGCTTAGGTCCATTGGATACCATGGACCAAGCTTGTCCAAGTGAGCATGTCAAAGTGTAGAGTTTTTCACAAAATGTTTACCAGAACTTTCCTTTTTTTTTTTTTTTTTTAAGATTTTATTTCACAGACAGAGATCACAAGTAGGCAGAGAGGCAGGCAGAAAGACAGGGGGAAGCAGGCTCCCCACTGAGAAGAGAGCCCAATTCAGGGCTCGATCCCAGAACCCTGAGATCATGACCTGAGCCGAAGGCAGAAGTTTTAACCCACTGAGCCACCCAGGCGCCCCCAGAGCTTTCCATTCTTAACATAGAAAATTTCTGTCAGAAGCAGAGCTTGAATACTTCATTTCAAGGTAAATCGATCTGCTCTTCTTGTGGGAGAAAGTACAGCTTGGTACAGGGTGTAGGCTGGAATCAAGCCCAGCTCTGTCTTTGACTAGCAACGTGAACTCAGCAAATTACTTACGTCTTCAAGCAAGAACATCCTCAACTATAAAACAGCAGGATTAACAATATCCCCTACCTCACAGGATGGTTGTGAAGGCTAAAAATGGGACAGCACGTACCAAATCCTTACGAAAGTGCTTACAATAGTCCAAGAGTACTACCCAGTAAACAGGAGGTAGAATTATTTGAATGTCTAGGAATTTTCATCTTTTTGGAGCGAGAAAATTAATTCCATGTTCAGAAGTGAGGCAAGGAAACGCAGAACCTTTTCCTTTATCAGAAAAACCCTCATAAAAGGGATATGGCCAGCGTGCTAAAAATAGTAAAATCTACCTATGTGCCAGGCATTCTATAGGAGGTGTTCTATGCACTTTATCTCATGTGCACACGCTGCAAGGCAGGATGTATTATTCTGAGCACTGGGGATGAGAAACTGAAGTCTGTGCCGTCACCAAACCCTGTGCGGGTGGAGAGCGGCAGAGCCTGGATCTTGATGTGCAACAGTTCGAGGACAGCTGGATGCCCAGCCCCGGATGCTGCCACCGCTCCCTGTTCTGCCTCACCAGCCCGGGGAAGGGCAACCAAGGCGCCCTTCCCTCATTTTATTGTGCATCATAGGCGAAAGGCTCTATCACCAACCACGGTGGAGATAGGAAAATAAACTTGGATTCAGCAAATTAACTTTCAGCATAGCTTTCAGTGACTGGGTCTCAGACTATTAAATTTGGAATTTCAGAAACACGCTCCAGCAAAGAACAACAGCTGCTGCTGAGTCCCAATCCACAGAGCAACAGCAGTCACAGCATCTGGACCAACAGCTACCAAAGCGACATCGGTAAACAAGGTGCAAGACCCCGGACCCTGGGACCCTTTGGAATCTTCTCCCCCAGCCTGCCCTGAGTGGCTCAAAGGCACCTACCCAAGGAAGGCAAATGGCATCTTTTTTTTTTTTTTTTTTTTAAATGTGTCTTCACGCAGGAGGCTGTGACCTTTGCTCTCTGCTGGTAGAATGGATGCTAACCCTGCCAGCTGGAAGTAAATGGAGATTTTTAATTGAAACACATACAAGTGTCTACAACAGGGGGTAGGGGAGAGCGAACCAGAGAATCTCTCTCGAAGTTATCTAATGAGCACCCAGCATGGCTGAGCTTTCTACAAATGATCCTCCATTAGCCTGCGCTTGTTTTGCAAACAAATACTCCAAACGAAAACCTTTCAGCTCTTGTGCACTTGGCACGGCTTCTCCATACCGGCGCTATTAGCTAATGGCAACTATAAAGCGGAATACAGGATCCTGCCTGGTTTTCTTTTCCTGCGGAACACAGAAAACAATATTGGAAATGTAAGAACTGTAGTTAAAAAAAACAAACAAACAAAAGAACAAAAACAGCAACCCTGTAACGATGTGGTCTGTGATATGCCCTAATGTGTGATTATTAAAATACATGTGGTTTGGGTTCCTTTAAAAATATTTTTCAAAGACACATCTTTCCCTTTTTTTTCCTCAATGCTTTTTTTAAAAAAATATGCTTTATTGCCTCAGACCCTCTTCTTCCCATGGAAGAAATTAATTATAGTCTTTCACCTTGGTCTCTTATCACCTTGTTAAAATAAAGGTTTTTTCATTTAATCCGAAATGCTAGCTATCTGGCAATATGGTTTATTACATGCACTAATGTTTGTTTAGATGACAAGCGATTTTTATGTAGGAAAAAAATGCCATTAGTCATCATGAGAGGCCTTCAGTTAATTAGCCTCTCTAAAGGTTACGGAGGCTTCATTTATTTCATTATATTATTTATTTTAAAGAGACATTGCATGTAAGGTTAAGATATTTGACTGCAATGACATGCTTCTCAATTGATGTTCAAATACAGAAGAAAGAGGTTCTAAAATGAAGATGATGCAGAGCAGAGAACAAAGCCACATTTATGGTTTCACATTAGCAAGAAGATAAACAGCTGACCTTTCTGCTTTGTCACTAAGGTAGCTTTTATGAGGCCACCACAAAATCACCATGCTATGCTGGGTAATGAGGAACGTTTTCCCAAGGAAGGAAGATCCACTGTTGATTTTTTTTCTTTTTTTTAACTGTATTGCTCAATTTCACCTAAATCTGATGGCTCTCAAAATGTTGTTTTTTTTGTTTGTTTGTTTTGTTTTTGTTTGTGTGTTTTCATTTGTTTGTTTTAGGTGAGGAATGGAACAGAGCAGAACTGGATTCATGGAACAAAGACCCCCTTAATGAAGACCCCTTGTCGGAAGACTGCTGTACTCTCCCGCATTGTCTGGGCAAACTGGGTAGTAAGGGAACATTACTTATTGGCAAAAAACCCACTTAGGCATGCGGGTGATGCCCAGGTGAAGTTTATTCTAAAGGCTCTTAAAGTCTTGGCATCTTCATACTTCACATAAATGAACTTGGTTCCTATTAACCACAGTTGGTGAACCTGAGCATGAAGAAATACCATGAGTCACCAGGGATGCATCTTTCATTCACCACGGGCAACAAGCTAAGAGAAGGAGTTGCTACTGTGGAGGGCTCCCTGCCCAGTAACTGGAACACTGGAGATGTTAGCTGCCTTAAGAATTACACATTTTAGGGATGCCTGGATGGCTTAGGTCATGACCTCAGGGTCCTGGGATCGAGTCCCGCATCTAGCTCTCTGCTTAGCAGGGAGCTTGCTTCTCTCGCTACCTGCCTCTCTGCCTACTTGTGATCTTTCTCTCTGTGTCAAATAAATTAAAAAATCTTAAAAAAAAAAAAAAAGAATTACACATTTAAAATGAGAGTGTAAGACTGCTAAGAAGCAACCACAAAAAAAAAATCAATAGCTACTTAATAAACACTGCATAAATGTACAGTAAGTAAATATGCATATCTTTACATAATATAGACTTCTTAACAGAGCTCTAGAGGCAGAAATTCTCAATGACATGAAGACTTGGAGTCCATGAAAATGTTTGTATTCACCCATCCCCAAAGATCTACACAGTACGTTGTGTGCTAAATTGCTACTGAGAACATTCAGATCATTGCATGAAGTGGGCAATGATCAACAGTTACGTGTCCACCTTGGTTGTGGATGGAAATATTTATAGCAGGGTCCTTGTCCTATATATTTGTGTGTGGTTTTACTGGGGGAATCTTTATGCAAGGTATTTGAAAGGAACTGAATTTTATCAGATATAATGTAATGTGAAATTTAATAGTTTCAAATACAAATCTGATTTTGAAACTGTGAACAAACATTATCGTGAAAAAATTTCAGCAAAACAACTAACTTCATATGAGGAGGCGTGGGTATGGCAGGACCTTGTGGAAGGTATCAAACTCATGTTCATTTTCTTTTTTTTTTTTAAGATTTTATTTCCTTTTTATTTAACAGACAGAGATGACAATCAGGCAGAGAGAGGAAGGGAAGCAGGCTCCCTGCTGAGCAGAAAGCCTGATGCGGGACTCAATTCCAGGACCCTGGGACCATGACCTGAGCCAAAGGCAGAGGCTTTAACCCAGTGAGCCACCCAGGTGCTCCAAATGTTCATTTTTCATTATCAGATGAACCATCTAACAATTATTGTGATGATAAGAGTAAGACATATTCACTGTAGTGAGTAACCTGAAAAGCACAATTAGATGAGTTGATGCCTAAAATACTATTCCTCACAAATCACCATGGAAATAACATTTAGCAGCCCTTAAGGTAAAGAATTCTTACACACAGACCATACATGAATAATACTCAGTCACAGATGCCTGGAAGTTTACCATTTAAAAATATTATTATACAGATACACACGTTAAAGAAAATAAGGAATCGACTGACTGCATTTTGTCCTCTAATCCACACACCTGCTGTCAGTCGTCAATTAAACGGAACCAACCCCACAGAGGAATCTTTGTTAGTTGGTGTTCAACAGAAAGTCTACCTTTTGTCTACGTAACTTCAAAATCAAGAGTAAATTCAATTATTTAAATGAAAGACGTAAGAGCACCCACTGATTTTCAGAGAACAGACTGAATTTTCCACACTGTTAACTACTGGTTCTCAAGGACCAACTACTGGTTCTACTCTTCTTTTATTCATATACATCCTTCATTCCACAACTGTGTCGCTCTCGATTCCCCACAGCTATGCCTTTTAGCCACGTGTCCACGTCCTTCCCGAGTAATGTCCAATTCCTTCGTAACTTTGAAGACAGTTTTCATTCTGTCTTTTTACAAAGTCACTCCTGGTCCTCTTATCATAAAATCATTTCATTCCTTCTCTAATATTTTATCTATGTTTTCGCTCATGGCACCAATCAGTATTACAGTTCGTTATGCTCTCACCTGAGTGACTCTGTGGGCTGTCACCTTCTTAGGGACAAGCACGGAAGCACTTGCAGATAAGGATGGACACAACCATCCTAAATGAAATCCTCACTTTTTTGTCGGACACATGTTGGGCTTCTTCTGTACATTTTTAAAACTACAATTATTACACTCATTTCAAAAAGAGAGAACATGAAGCCCCAAGAGTTCGAGAACCTTCTCAGGTCACTTTGTTAATAAACTTTAAATTCTGCATTTGAAACCTAGTTTCTGACTCCAAGGCCTGAGCTGTTGACCTGGCTTTTCTGTTTGTTTGTTTTGAATAGAACTTGGCATGATATATAAGCAAAGTAGGCCTTTCCCCAAATATGGGGAATGTGTGAGTGAATGGAGACAATACATTCACTGCATTAGGCACCTAGAATCTAGAATCTACATGGGGGAAAAAAAAAGAGATGCTTTTGATTTAGAAACACCCAAGAGAAAAACAAACTTAAATGTTTTTTTAAAAAGTGCCTAAATTGGGGGGGAATGTATTTAGCAATTTAAAAACAGACTCTAATATTAATTAAAATTGGCTCCACAACTCTTCTAACTGCAGAATACAATCGAGTTTTACACACTAGAGACTAGTGAAAACTTCAAACTAAGGACAGGTTGTGCCTGAGGGCTAGTCCCTGGTTTGTAGGGAGTCTTGGAAAGTTCCAGACCTGACAATAGCCTCAGAGGCCATTTCTCTTCCTGAAATGTTCGGGCACAACAGAGAGAGAGAGCATGTCTGGCTGACCTAATGATAACTGGGCCATGGGTAGAACTGTGAACTATTGTTCAAGAAGGGCGTTAAAATTGTTCATGCTGTTTTTCCTTCATTCTCTATTTTCCATAAATCTCTTTGTGAGAGGATTCATTTTAAGTACTCCCTTGACCTATTCCTTAATATAAACCATGGTTTATTGCATCACATAAATCTTTAGCTCTATGTTGTCCTAATTTGAAAGGGCTTCTACTGACCTCTAAATCAAGACCATCAACTCAATCACAGGAAAATTAGTCCAAAGTTGTATTGACAAAATATTATGAAGTATGGGGGTAGGGGGGATACTCTCCCCAGATAATAGAAAATCCACTTCCTCTTACAGAGATGTGGTTTCTACTTTTCATTTTGTATTTATGAACTATGAAACATAGAAATTAAACATTTCAATTTATTTTTCATAAGTTATTTGAATAGGTTTTCATGAGAAGCCATATACTGGTTATTATTACATTTTTACTTCAGTATCCTGACATACCAGGTTCGTTTTCCTCCTTCCCCCCAACCCTCACAGACATAAATTTAAAGAAACTTTAAATCCTTTAAAACTTTAAAGTTAAGCTATTCAAGTTTTCTACAAAAAGCATACATTAATTTAAATTCAGAAAATGCTACTAAAAAAGGCTATTTAAAAAGCTATGTGACTTCAAAAACATCATCCAAGCAAAAAATAAAAAAATAAAAATAAAAAAGACATGAAGAAATTAAAATGCATTTTCTAGATTGTGAAAAATAAATATTTCAGATCCTACGAACTAGAAAATAAAAGAGAAAACAGATTGGTGAAAAATTCAAACAAAGTCTAATATTGATCTGCAAAAGATCAAATGAATTTTGGATCTTGAGCATTAATTCACTGTCAAAATCATAGTGAAAAAAGAGGCTTGCTTAATGTGTAAAACACATAGTTTGATGAGTAATTGGTACTTTAATCCTGTCTAACACAGTGGGGATTTTAAACTGACCCCGATATTTAATGTGATAGAGCAAAGACCTCTGTCATCTTTTGGCGCCCTATATTATATCCTGATAATTGACCTCTCAAGTCCACTGAAACCAGGACACTGAAAGACTGTTGCAGAAATGTGGGGGGCCTTAAGCTAAATAATTCTGAGTCCCATCCAGACCAAAGCATCAAAACTTCCAGTGTGCAAACCCAGGAACCTATCCAGGGTGACTCAGGTGCATCTAGACCACCCCATGTTCATGCGTGTGCACACACACTCATCAAAAAGCAGGATGAGTGTATTCTTCTCTGTCCACGTGTGTATGGTGTGTGTGTGTGACAGAGAAGAACACACTCACCCTGCTTTCGGAAGTAAGGATTTCCATCTGTGCCCTACATAAAGACCATCTTTGCTCTAGGCATCTGAAATTAGGTCCATTTAATCCACTGAAATAAATGCTTCTGAAATCAAATATGACTTTCAGGGTTATGGACCCTAAGAGTTAATAGAGAACTAGAATGCAAAGCTTCCCATTTTCTTCTGTCGTATTTATTACTGAAACCAAAGTAATTCACGTGACCAGTGTGTGCCCTTGGGTCTGTGGGGGCCAGTGCTGTAGTTCAACAGCACTGTAAAATATGTTCCATAGTAAGTCAAGCAAAGGAAGATAAAATAGAAATAGGAGACCTAATCCCCATACTTAGAGAGCTCAGACTTCAACAGGGAACAGGCAATTGATCATACTTCTTTAAAAAAAAAAAAAAAAGAAAACACTAAATAAGTAAAAATGACCAGGTTGTCAATTACATTAGCACTGAGAAGGAGACAGAAGGGTTGGGGAAACCAAAGGCTATAATGACCATAGCGTGGTTCCTCAAAGAGGAAAAAATACGCAAAGAAATCTTCAGAAATTAAAAAAAAATATGCGGAGAACGACAATTTCTTCAAACACGGCAAGGCCTTGGAGGCCAGATCCCCTGTTATCTTACTTCAAAGTTTGCTTTTCATTTTCAAGTTGTTTGAATTCAATTAAAACACTAGGTGAGGAGGAAACAGCATGAAGATCATGTACTACTATATATAGTTATCCCCAAAATAACATTTGTCCATTTAATGAATATAACAAACCTTCTGAAAGAATAATAAATGGAAAATTCTGAAGCCACATTGAGTGATTTCTTAAAATTTCTCCGAGCGCTGTGAACTCTGCAGGCTTAGTTGGTTCCTGACTCTACCTCCACATTTGGCTCAGTGTTCTCTTCCTACCCAGTGGAATACTTGGAACCCTGTGGAATTAATTGCTTAGGCAAAGCTGTCTTTCCCTTTTAATTTGCTAAAATGCCAAGCTCACGTAGGTGTTGTCATTCAACTAAAAATCACCGGGTAACTACTGAGAAATGTTATTTATAATGTACTTAAAATTTTACATTTTACATTTTCTTCTGAATCTTGCCAAATTTTGTGTAGGAACAGCCTGCTTGTCATGGTGCTGCTGTATCTTCTATACAAGAGTTCAACGTTTTGAATCACACGTAATAGGTTTGTTAACAAGCCCACTCGTGTGGGTAAACTAAAAATGCCATTTCTAGCCAATGAACAATAAAATGCTGGGTAGAAGCAGGAGATAAGTAGTCTCGGTCTGAGTTAAAATCCCCATAAGTTCTGTCCATCTTTGTGATTTGAAAATGGTACATTCTGTGCAATTTACTATTATGAAATACACCAGGCATGAGAGAGACAGTATCTGTTGACATTGTTGTGTATCCAGAATGGATTCACAAACTAAACATCTTCCATCCTGTATATGCTCAAATCAGTTATCTCCTTTTAAAAAACCTTTTTGTTATAGAAATGTAGAAACCATACATAAATGGGTATATTATAATAAACCCTCATGGACTCATCGACCGACTTCAAGCATTCTCACTTTTCCTGCTCCATGTGCCTACCTCAGGGACTCCCATCAGGACAGGGTATGTCATTTCAGATTTTCACCTGAATCATTTTCTTCTAAATCTTAGAACTCTCAAAGCACATAAATGCTTCTTATACATTTACCCTGTTATTTGTCTGAAAAAGGCAAACTGTGTTGTCTCAGCAGAGGAGAAACACACACGTTTATTTCAATTCCCTATGATGAAGGAAAGTTAAGAATCTTGATACAAAATCCCAGTTAGAGTGAGTGACTCATACTGCTTCCCACCGCACATCACCCTTAACTAGAGATAATGAATTTTCCATTGTCATTACGCACACCATGCAGTCCAACCGTCTACACTGAGCTGAGTGCTCTCAGGTTTGAAGACAGAAATGTTTCCACTGAGCTCTAATTTACACCACCATTAAATATTTTTCTTGATTTTCATTAAAATAAGAAAATCAGTTTTCTCTATTCAGTGGCAGATCAATTTAAGTGAAATAAAATTTCTCCTATAATTTACCCATACTTACTCAAAGGATTAGTGAGCCCCTGTCAGAGAGCAGATACTTGTCTGCTCATTAACATTCATGACCAAGAACCCTTCTGGTAGGGCTGGTTTCAGCATCTGATAGAGCAATACTTAAAAGAAATTGGCTTGTCTGTGAAACAGCTGCTCGGCAAAGCCACCCTGCAAGGGAATTGGTGATAATAAGATGATAATATTACAACTACACTGGGACCATAATGTGTTTTAAGTTACTTTGAGGGGTGTGGTAGGGGTCTAAGAATTAGAAAAAAGATTGGTAGTCCATCACAGAGGACACGAGGCTGTGTATCAGCAGTGTGCTTCATTAGCTTTGAATGATCTGTCCAAAGAGCAGAATACAAAAAAGAAAAAAAAAAAAATGAAGGGAATTCCAGAAGGAAGGGAGAAAAGTGGGGTGTTGGCGAGAAAGGGAAGGGAAGGAGGGAGAAAGGAAGACAAATTTCACTTGTACAAGGATTTGAGTTCTTCTTGCATTGCATTTAAAGGACCCCTAGCATGGACCATCTATTCCAACATTGTGCAGAAGCAAGGCATTTATGATTTGTAAATCTGTTCACTAGTTCTGCCTCAGATGAAATCCCTGGAGAGCTGATTCTTATTTTTGGAAAAGCCTGCCCTTTGGGAAAATTGGCAGATTACTTTCCAGTGATAGTATGACAGTTTCCAATTTCTAAAACCCAATTCGCACACTGTGATTACCAGAGGTGTGTCCTTCGGATAAAATACATGTCATAGAGGTGGTGGCCTAGCAAAATTAAAGGAGGTGCTCAGCTAATTACTTTGTAAGAGGATTAATGTGATAACCCTTATGAATTATAGTTAGCTTGTTATTCTGTACAGTGAACAAGGGTACTAGTAGCTTAAGAAACATATATCACACCTGCTTATTGTTGAATAACATCATGGAAGTGGTACGTGAGTCTGTGTGTGGTTTTGTGTGCATTTGTTGCTGAGCTGGGACATGGAAGTTAGTGGTATAAGAGGTATATGAGTGTGCTTTGTTTAGAAAATACTTATCCCTCTTGAATTCCTAGAGAATCCACCAAAACAACAGGGAACAAACCACCCAATGTGGAACACACAATATTGTTTTAAGAATAGCAGGAGTCAGTTGAGAACTATGGTGGTTAGGACATAGAAGTATTCACTCCTTCCCCAACCTTCACTTCCATGAAGTCATCTCCTCCCTTCTCCACTGATATTGGGAATAACCAGGAGATGTGCTTTGGCCAACAGAACCTAGGAAGAGAGCGTGCCCATTCTAGGTTAGGAGGTTAGGGGCATCGTGCCTCCACTTACGAACTTTAGTGTCTAAACTCCACAATGAGAAGAAGATGACCAAGATGGACAGCTGCCTCCAAAAAAAGAGGGAAATCTAGAATGGACCAGACCGAATCATAGTTTAGAGCCAACCTGAATAGGGCATAGACAAGAAGAGCCAAACTCCTGACAATCCGAAGATACGCTACAGAAAAATAAGTGCTTCTTGTTTATGCCCTGAAATTTTGTTGTTGTTTCTTACAAAACAATAGAAGACTGATTCAGGACTGGTACATTTCTATAGAATATCTACATAACAGATCCACACTAAATGTCAGTAAATGAACAGTGTGGCAAAACATTAATAGTAAATATGTTTAAGACATATCCCAAGGACTCTGAGGACATACACACAGAATCTGTCTCCTCCTGCCCTCTCTTTAACTAATACAATCAAGTCATTCTTTTTTTTTTTTTTTAAAGGTTTTATTTATTTGTCAGAGAGAGAAAGAGAGAGAGCAAGAGCGAGCACAGGCAGAGTGGCAGGCAGAGTCAGAGGGAGAAGCAGGCTCCCTGTGGGGCAAGGAGCCCGATGTGGGACTCGATCCCAGGATGCTGGGATCATGACCTGAGCCGAAGGCAGCTGCTCAACCAACTGAGCCACCCAGGCGTCCCAAATCAAGTCATTCTTTAAGGGCCCTGGACGTCCCCTCTTCCAAAAGTCTTTTCTGACACCTCTAAATACAACACTCTATTCCCTCCTTTCTGTCTCCAATAGATTTCTACCATATGATAGAGCCAATCCTGACTTCTTTACTGTTGGTTTTAGAGGCACATCTCCCCCAACAAGATAAGGTAAACTTCATGACAGACTGTGAACATGTTTTTGTCATTATTAGCTGTCTTTTATCTACTACACCCCTGGTTAAGTATCTTCTATATAGAACATTCTGAACAAATGTTTCCAAACGGAAATCAAACACACACACACACACACGTACACATACACACCCACCCATGTGATAGGAAATACAGGAGATTCTACTACCATATGGAAAACTACTTAGTGGTTCATCCTTTTCGAGTAAGTGTTTTCTCTAGGAAAATTAGACCATATTTTACAGATATCACTATATTATTGTCATCTCCACAGTATATAGACAAGAAATGATATTTAAAAAGAAAACATAAGCAGATTTTCAGCATAAAAATATTATGTCGCTGTGTATATGTTATTCCCACATTCAGTAAAATGAGAATTCTGAGTGTTACTACAGAATAAGTTCTTCAGAAAGATGGAAATTACTGCTCAATTTTTTTTTTTTTTTTTTTTTTTTTTGCTTTTAAAAATGTACTTGCTGCCAAAAATCTCTGGACAAATGTATATCATTAAATTGCATAAATAAAAACCAGGAAGGAAAGTAAAATAATAAGACCAAGAAGAACAAACTAAACAAATAAAAAAACATATCGAGCTTCAAATGTGATAAATTTCAGCTCAAATAAATCTGAAGAAAAAAAATAAGCAAAATAAAATATCCCTTCAACTAAATTTTCCAGTCTCTGAAAAATCCATATTCCATATAGATTCCTAGAGAATACCCATATTAAGACAGAAGCTAAAAGATAAGATAAGAGATAAGAATAAATAACATGGCTTAATTGATTCAATAACATTTTTGCACAAAACGTTCATTCCCCTTTAACCAAGGGTCAACACTCAAATGAATACTATTCCTGCCTTTTCCAAAAACATAGGTACATTCTTTACCCACCAATAACATCATTGCCTTGTTAAAGGAATATCAATAATTCTGAGCCAGCACCCACTTGAAACAAATAAAAGCTTAGTTAGAATTTCAAGCAAATGTCAAGTTCCTATCACATTACTATTTATAAGTCTGACGTAAGTCAAGAGTATTGGGCTACAGTCTTGGTTTCATTCTTCTTGGTGGAAACTTGGCAAGTGATTTGCCCTCTCTAGGCCCCAGGTTCCTTGGGAGCAAGACTATATTTAGGTGGGTAATTTTGTTTGTTAAGCTTTAAAAAAAAAAGTCCCTTTCCACTTGTCTCTGAAAGACAGCATCACATCCTCCCCACGAGCACTGGGACTGGACAGGCATAAGAAACATATGAGTAGATGCTGCCCTTGGTGAAATCTTAGCACATTTGGGGGCTGGAAAGCACGGGATAGTTTAAAGGGTCCTGGGGCTGACGATTCAGGAAGGCTCAGCCTAGGATGGATAATGCTGAGTCTCCCACTGTGTAGCTCTGCGACTCTGCTCTGTGGTTCACTTTGGTCCATAGCTGAACATCTGCAAGGGGTGAGGAACATGGCCAGGTGTTACCCTAGTATTACTATTACTATTACCAGAGTGTTTGGTTGTTGTGTATTTTCCTAGAATCCTAACACATGAGCCATTTAGAAGCATGAGAGAGGTTGAGTTTTACACACAAATTTGACCGGGTCAGAGGGTCACTACACACAACAGTATTGGGGAAATGAGTGGGTGCACAGAGATGTCACTCCCTTTTTTTATATTTGTATATGAGTTACTTATTTGTTTTGCACACGTCTGGCTGTCTGGGTGTTTGGCAGAGGTGAGACACGTGAGAAGTAAAGGTGTAATGCTGTGATCATTCGGCCAGGTGTTTCTGGATGGTCCTTGTGATGTCACCCTGGGGGTGTGACAAAATTCTGGGCTTTGCTATAGAGCAAATTGAGTACAACCCGTACAGTTCTGAGGGAATCTTTGTAGGCAAGACCCCGCCAGCAGGGGGATGGGCTTATAGGGTTAGATAATGTGAGCCAGAGGCAGAAATTTGACCAGAGAAAGAAGAGGGGAAAGAAGAAAACAAAAAAAACCAAAAAACCAAAAAAACAAAAAAAAAAACCCAACTAGCCAAAACCTTGTGAGACACTTAGAAAAGTATCAGTGCCAAGAACAGAAACTATTACTTTACATACATACATACATACATAACATTTCAATCCTATGTTTAAAAAGAAAAAGCTACTCAGGTATAAGAAAATTCTCTGCCAAAGAATGAGAATGTCTGCAATTGAGATTAGACATACATTTTTTCAATTTATGGCCTCTCAACTACAAATTTTAGGACTAATGGGAGGATGAAGCCAAACTTGTCCATTTAGGAAAGCTGGAGAAGAACTCATACGAACTCAGGTTTAGTTTCTGAGCACCCAGTGAATAGTTATAATTTTATACAGAGTTTCTTCTAAATATTACCAAAGATATTAATTAAAACTGGAAAGATTACGGCAATACACAGAATGTTATCTTAACATTTTTGGAGTTTCAAGTTTTAAGAGTCACCTCTGCCACAAAATGAAAAGCTAAATGGAATCAAAACATTTCTAGTACAATAAGGAAAGTGACAACTGTAGACTAATGGCTAAGAGTGACTGAATGTAGCCTTCTGGGTATGGTTTGGACGGAATCACATGTTATCAGGTGCAACTAAAATTGTTCTTGTACTTAATGAATATAGGCAAGGGAGTGGTCACCTTCTCATGGAAAACAGTCACATATATAATATAGCCAACAAAAACGTGCAAAATCCAGATGATAAGTCAAGATCCCTGAGAAAGTGGGACCAGAGTCAGAAATGCAGAATGGACACTTTGGATGGAGAGACCCCAGCAAGAATGCAAAATGACTCATGGACTGGAAGCTCCTAAAAATAAACTCCAAGTCTTTCAGAATACCACTGATTGTATCTGGGAAAATCATACTCAGAGGGTAACATTCCACAACTGATCCTAGATAGTTCTGGGCCCATGCCAACTGATACTCATCAATGAGGAAGTCTGTTGGGTTTTTTGTTGTTGTTGTTGTTTTCTTTTTTTCTTTTTTCCTTTTTCTTTTCTGTTTTCTTTCTTTTTTTTTTTTCTTAAGTTAAGGGAAAAAATGGACAGTTGCCATGTGAATGCACTCCTGTTCCTGAAAGGTGACTCAACAGGATTGCCTTCATGGGATAAGATGGTAAGTCATACAACTGTGTGGCTGACCTTCCAGAAACTGTCTAAACAGACAGAAGAACTTATAATGGGAACTTTGAGTTTATTTACATTGTTTCTTATTTATTTATTTATTTATTTAGTAAAAGACTGAACCCTTCAAAAGCCGAGCTCACCAGGATCACATGTTGAGTTTTACAAATAAGGCTGGCTGAAAGTTTCCTTGGGTAAAAACAAACAAACAAACAAACAAACAAAACCAAAAACAAACAAAACACTAAAACTCAACTTCTTTCCCATTCCGGCCTAATGCGGTGAGATGCAGTATGAGGAAAAGAATTCATCACCCCCCCATTTCAGATCTAATCTTAACAAAATCAATGTCCTGTCAAATCAATTGACATAATGCCCCAAAGTACATTTAAACAATTTAAAACACATCTGGAGAGAGAGACAGAGAGTCAGAGAACGATGGAGAGAGGTTTCTTTAGTAAGACCAACTAGATGAGATCAAGGATTCTAAATTCAAAGATATTAAAAGCCATTGAGATGAGAATACAAGTATCTGGCTCCATCCTTTTAAATGGCTTTACACATTTAAAAAAATCGATCAACTCCCCATAAAACCACCTTACATGAAATATTTTTATTGAAGGAAATAAACACGTGTGCCATGAATGCTGCCTAGAATTATTTCACTGCAACTTTGGAGTATGACTTAATAAAGGCATGAGAATCATTTTCCAAAGACAGGTAAAAGTCAACCGCTCCAGATCACTCTCCCTGCTTTCTGTAACAAACCATACGGTGTCTCAATTTGCCTCCATCTGAAGTGATACATTACATTTCCTCCAACACAGAGCCCCTACAGGGACTCCTAGATGTCACCAGATTTGTAATCTGTCAATCAAGGGGAACAACTAAGTACTCCCTAGTTTCATTCATGGGAACAACATTCACAGCTTCACCTGGAATTATTTTCATGCACATCCACAGATAAAGTTGATACACAGAGTAAGGGGCAGAGGACGAAGGTGCAGATGTTGGGACACTGGGCAGAAAAGATAAAGTCCCTCTGACTTCCACGGAAAACGTCACAGCACCTTAAGCACTAAAAACACTACCAGGTAGATCTGTCTCTCAAAACTCAGAGGACTGATGTGAAAGAAATTGGTGTTACTGTAATAGTTTAAAGCAGCAATGAAGCAGAACATTTTGCCTGCTGCAGAGAATAGAAAAAGGAAAATCCAAACTTCAGCCAGCCTTTTCTAACGGGCTCTGCCATGCATTGACTGGAAAGGATGAGGGAAAAGATGGCGGGTCTCCTGGCCCAGGACAACTTAGTGTGACCCTATGGTGCAAGGAAAGGTCAGCACAATGGGTAAGTCCGCTTCACAACGAACGACAGGAATTGCATCCCTTTCTTAAAGCTCTAAAGACTACATACACAACCACCTGAGAATATCAACTTTATCACTGTCATTATTAAATCAGTTTATAAAAATCAGATTGCTTTTGAAAAAAGTTTTTTTCTGAAGTTCAGATGAGACTATTCAATGCTGAAACCCCAGCAATGATTACTTTCACTCTTTGTGCTCTCTCCTACAGAATGTTTATTTAACAGATAGAATATAGAAAGGAACTTGATGGCTTATAATCAGGAAATCAATAGAGGATTTAAACCTTACTCAGAACGTACTGTCACCGCAATGTAAAATGTGGCTAGATTCTTGGAGGAGCAAACTCTGAAATAAAGGAGTCCATGTCAGCAGCACTGAAAACAAGTCTGTCTTCTTGAAAGTGTTGTTATATTTCAAATAATTTTAAATGACATTTAATTATTTTAAAAGAAAATCCCCAGATGAAAAATTAAGACAAGCTATGATGTGACAAAACCTGAATTAGAATCACTCTAATCATGAAAAATTAAGCTAAATCTTTCAGAATAAATCTCACAGGCAAAGCACAAATTCAAAACAGTTCTTTGTTAACTCGGGTTGTTCTAAGATATTACTACAAAAGTTGTCAAGAACGCTGATGCTTTTTCTAAATATAGACCAAGTTATAGAAATGTTTAAGAAGGAAAGAAAAGATCCAACATTAAAAAAAAAAGTTTTTCCCAGAAGACCGAGAGTCTCAGGAAGGCACCCCCAGAACAGAGAGAGAAGCAGAAGTCGTCCCACTTACCGTCGAACTTCTTGTGCCTGGACACGAATGTGGTGCGTACAAAATGGCTCGTCTCCTCCACGAGGTTTTCAAACTCGAGTTTGCTTTGCTGGCTTAACTTGTCTTCCATTTCTGTGGTGCAGCATGTATACTCTTGAGGGCAGATTCTTAAGTGTTCCCCTGCCAGGAGAAGGCACATGTCAGGATGGGATGATAAGGATGTTGGGGGAATTTGCTTCTCCAACATTCCCTTCCAATCCTGGGGCACCTGGTCCAGCAACCTTTTGGACCGGCCCCGAGAACGTATCTGGGCCTCAGTGGACTTAACATCCCAAGCACTCAACATTCAACATCAACTTCGGTTGAACCGGATGTTGTGGTCTGAATGTTTGTGCCGCCCCCCCCCCCAAATTTGTACAGCCGAATCTTAACACTCAAGGTGATGGTATTTGGATCTGGGGTCTTGGGGAGGTGATGAGGTCATGAATGGAATTGGTGTTCTTATAAAACAGACCCCAGAGAGCGAGCTTGTCCCTTGGGCCCATGAGGACGCAGCAAGAAAATGGTGTCTGGGAACAAGGGAAAGGGCGCTCAGCACACACGGAATCCACCTGTACCGTCATCTTGGACTTCCCAGCCCTCCAGAAGTAGGAGAAATAAGTGCCCTTTGTTTATAAGCCCCCCAGCTTATGCAATTTCTGTTACAGAAGCCCAAACAGACTAAGACACCCGATATTTGGTTCCTGTCCCTGCCATGTAAGAGGAAGTATATTGGGGACCCAGAAGACCATGACAATGTCCCTGCTTTTATTTGAGATGTGCCAAGTGGCACCAGGTGACAAGAGACGTAATACAGTTGTAAGTGTGCTTATCTTTGGAAACCTGCAGTAACGCAAAAGACGCTCAGTCCCATCACCAAGGTTTGTTTGACAGCGAGGGTGAGACAAGATGGAGATAATTCCTTGTGTTCTGGCTCTGCCTGTCCGTCTGTCAGAACGCATCAGCTGTGCTCTCGGGGAAAGGGAGTGTGTTTTCAATGGCAGGTCTAATGTGCCAAACATTCCCTCAGTTGACAAGTCTTGTCAGAGAGGAGATGTTCCCCTGCAAGGAGGAAGACCCTGGTGTATTTAATTAATGCTTAAGCTCTATGGAAATGTAAAGTAAAAGGTAATGAAAGTTAAGTTTAATTCAACATCTTTATCTCTGGATATACCAGGTCACTTCTTTTGGCAATACTGCTTTCCTCTCCGCCCCCCCCACCTTTTTTTTTCTACTTGCGAGGAGGAAGCAAACCTCTGCTTCATGAAATTAAAATAGACTGTTAATGCATAAAATGTGAATTTCCAATTGAGGCAGTTCTGTTAGTGTTAAAATGTTTGGTGGAACCTGTGGAGGGAAGAAGAAAAATCCTCCAAACATCATGGTAAGTAGAAACAAAAAATTGCCCCTGGGATCAAAGTCACTGTAAGACACTGAACTCCAAATGCACAAAGTACTTGATGTGATGATTAAAATTCATTTATAATGCTTAACGGTACTTATATAAAGTTATGTCCTGTGACCTGTATGAAGTAGAGGTTGTTTCATGTTTATGTCACTTGATGCTTTAGTGCTTACTTGAAACAACCTCAGAATTTAAAAAAAAAAAAAAAATGACAACAAATGTGTACTAAAGTTAGATCTTCCATATCTCCTGGAAGGGAGGGAGACCATAAAATATCATATGTATATTTTTTTTAAAAAAGAAAATGAAAATGCCTTGTACTTGAGAGCAATAACTATCAACTTCAAGATGGCAGTTCCCTCCCAGGAGAAATTGGGATTTGAGAGAGTGCTCAAATACTTGCATCTACAATCTTTTATTTCCTAAGTTGTTTGATGGATGCCTGATGTTTATCATACTATTAGCTTTGCTTTCTCTGTACACAGAAAATATTTTGTAATAAAAACTTGGAAACGTGTCATTAAAAGGTAGTAGGCCCGACAGCTGTGCTGGAGAAGAGACCAGAGGGGAGGTATTAAGAAAGAAAAAAACAGGCTGCCCTTGACATTCAGAAGCCAGCCTGGCAACTCACAGCTAGGTCATGAGAGTCTATTACACCTAAACCATCTCACAGAAGGCCAACACCAGACAAAATTACTCTGAGACCATGATAAATGAGACAAAGCAAAGCCACTTCAAAATTTTGTCTAAGCACACACAAAAACAAAGCCGTAGGTCATCCAAAAAGTACTGAATATCTCCTCCCTGAGGCAAAATGAGTGGACTTCTTTACCATTTACAGAAGGATCTCCATACTATTCTCCCTCCTTGTTGATCAGATGTATTGAGAGACCTTTTGGTAGGTTGGCCTCTCCTTTCTGGAAGAATCCAATCGAGGCTGAAGCTCTGGTTCTCAGAACCCTCCCCAACCCACCCAACTAATCTCTAAGTCCTCTAACTGATTCTTTCAAAGTCCCTCTCACTGAGAAACACCTGGTTCTTCATGCTGTTTTCTTGCTTGAGGATAAGAGGTATCTTATTCAATTACAGCTATGTTCCTAATAGGTTCTCACTGGAAGGTACCGACTATACCAAAATGGGGAGGGTAGACCAAGATGAATTTTGAGACTTTTCTTCAAGTTATTTTGATTTTCGCATCCTGGTAAAAAGCGAGTTCTGGAAGTTAAGACACTGGCAAAGAACAAAAGTGGCTTGATCAAAAGCAAATGACCTACAAATCTCTAATTTACTTTTTATGAAATATATATCTGATAAGGACAAAACTCTGTATCCAAACTGAATGGGTATTTAGCATTAATCATTCTGCATAATGTTCCTTTCTCCGACCCATTATAAAACAATTCCCAAAATCTCCTTCCTCTATTTCCTACCCTATTGTTTTGCAAATGGAATGACCCTTTCTCAAGATTTAGTACATCAGGGCTGCATTCCACTTCTGAATCATTACAAGTGAGTTTTCAGCAAAATGCATTGGACTTTTGGTGACAAGCTGATCAAAAGAGAATAAAACATTTTATGACCTGAGGGAAACAGCAGTATTTGGGATATTTGTGGAAGAAAAGCCATGGATCTATCTATATTCATGAAATTAGATTGGATTGGAAGCACTGTAATCTCCAATCACTCCAAGAAAATCAGCAAATGTGGAGTGATAAATAAAAACAGAAGACACTTACTTCTTCACAGGACAACTTTATATTTAAAAAATATATATGTATTTATTTGAGAGAAAGAGAGAGAGTGTGTGTGTAGGAGCCGGGGGAGGAGGGGCAGAGAGGGAGGGAGATGCAGACTCCCGGCTGAGCAGGGAGCCTGATGTGGGGCTTGGGCTCAATCCCAGGACCCAGGGATCATGGCCTGAGATGAAGGCAGATACTTAACCAACTGAGCCACTCAGGCACCCCCATGGGACAACTTTAAACTAAACTGATTGTGTCTGCCTGTGTGTGTGTGTGTGTGTGTGTGTGTGTGTGTATAGGGTCCTGAGGCACAACCTATACACAAGTGGCGGTATCAGATATTTATAGAACTGGAAGTGTCCTCAAGAAGTCAAGAGCTTCATGCAGGCCCAGGCAGAGATATAACTAGAGATGTGGATAGACAGACATAGACAAGCACGGAGAAAGAGAAGAGACGGAGGGATCACCAGAGTGTTTTAGAAACCTGCTGTAGGAAGAGTAAATCTTCCATGCAAAGTACTTGTTAGAGTCTCTACAGAGAGACCAGGCTAATGTCCCTGAGCATACAGGATCCCGGGTTGTGAAACATGTGGTCGAATCTAGACTGAGCCTCAACTTCTTTCTAACATATGAGAGATAAGAAGGTTGTGGAAGAATCTACCCATCCACGTACATATAGTTCCTTTCTCCCCCAATCTGAGGTCACTGATACTGGTCAAAACAACCTGGTAACCTCAAATAGCCAGAAAGACTTAGGGCAGCTGCACAATTTGTTCTGACTAGGTTTGCTCCTTTATTTCATTTTTGGCCCTAGTACGGGGGTATGTAAACCATGGCCTCTGGGCCAAATCTGGCCCACCATCTGTATTTGCAGTCCTGGAGAATAAAACGGTTGGAGAAAAAAAAAAAAATCAAAAGAATGATATTTGTACTATATGGAAGTTTCATGAAATTCAAATTCAATTGCCCATAAATAAAGTTTTATCACAAGACCGCCCCACCTCTTCATTTATGCATTGCCTGCGGCTGTGTTAGTAGGCAAAGACTAGAGCAGGCAGGACAGAGACCACAGGGACCTTCAACTTGAATATTTACATTCCGAAATCCTATCTGGCAACTACTCTCCCATACAGAGAATTAGCTCAAGCCCTTCCTGTTCCAATTTGTCCAATTAACAAGAGGAAACTTTTCTCAGCTTAGTACATCGTGCTTCCTAACATGAGTATTTGCTATAATAATGGGATGCTTCCAAAGTGGTAACTTACGAAGGAGAAGAAAGTGTTGTCCTTTATGAGCTTCCCACACATTTTCTCAAATTCCCTGAGGTTCTCTGGGTTATTTATTACACAACTTGATACGACATTTAGCTCAATGGGAGTGCCGCTAGATACCTCCAATATAACTAATATTGAACATACGGAATAGTTCATTCTGGGAGATCAGGATAAGAGATCATAAATGCAGAAAGTGTGGGATGAAAACAACGATGACGGCACCTTGACTCATCAATCATTTACTGAAACCTACGTGCAACTCACGATGATAGGTTCACATCCGTCAAGATCAGGGGCAGGGTCATGCCATCAACTTAAACAGGTGCATGCTTTCTCGGGGTACCTGTGGTTCATGAGGGTGAATTCCCAGGTCCCTGTATTTTTGTAGAACTCTTCCCTAGCTGTACCATCAATAAGGGAAATTACAGAGGTGAGAGGAGGGAGTGCCACCAGGAAGTGAGAGACGGAGCGAAGGCTCAGGGACATAGGGTCAGACTATGAATTGTCATCTGTTTCCTAAGCAAGAAGAGAATGCTTATTCCTCCCTTTACATGCCTCTTTTAACTGTGTGTCACTCTTCACAACATCTTTCCCTAAATGCCTGCCCAGATGTTTGTTTTCACTCAAAGACACAGAGGTGACAGGAGAATTGCGATTCTGCCAGATCCTGCTCCCTCCGGGGACGGCCCTGGGTCTGAAAACTGCCAGGAAGAGACATAGTGAGCGGCACGAGCAGGAGACAAGAGGACCTCGTTAACCACAGAAGCCAGCCTCTGTGGGTCTGCCGCGACAGACTCTCTGCCCTTGGAGGTGACACACGGGGACCTCAGAATGCACATTCCAAACAAATCACCAAGATGAAATTCCCCAAATGCGTCACATTTCACAGACTATAGCCAGCCAAATGCTTGGCTTTTATAGAGCTTTGGAGTGTGGAGGGAGATTACTAACCATTACTAATCTTACATTTCCTAAAAGGTTGGTAGGAAATCAAAAACTAAAAAGGCCAAAGAAGATGGTGCGATCTCACACAACAAAGCCCTTTGATTTCTGAACCTCCAAATTCCACTCGATGACAGGGTGATATTTGTTTTAGACTTGGCCCTCTTCAGTACAGTCTACGCCAGAGTGGTCTCATCCTTGAACTCTTAAAACCCCACCGTCAATTAGCCGTGTCGGGTACCAAACTAAGTCTCCTCCTCTTTTGATATGTCACCTCAAATAACCATCCTATTTGTTCATCTGGTGCCCAGGAAGCTGACTGAGCAAATAATCTGAGGAAACAGGCTTGGGGGAGTGAAACACTCTAGAAGAAGTAAACTTTCAAAGAGACTTTCTGATAGCTGAAATAATTTAAATTGGAGTTAACAGTCCTGGAGTTTTCAGTCTCATAAAACTTCTCTGCAAGCTAATCAGGAGTGGCAGAAAATAGGAAAACCGTAGTTCTTAAATACATGTTCTTGTTCATTTCTCTAAGTTCACATTCCCCAAACCTCCAAAATAACACTTCTTCAACATTTCTCAGGATGAAGCATTATTATAAATGATCCTTTCATATCTTGAAGGACTGCTTCTCTTCAGCAGAATGGATCACTACTATAATCAGAATGTTCAAACTTTCGCGCCAAGTTTTTAAAATTCAGTGTATGTTCGATATCAGTGGATCTTTCATTCAAATAACTTATATTAGTATCATCCTTTGACATCAATTTCCCAATAAAGACTGTAAATACTAATTCTTTTAGTTACAGAATGTTCACTCAGTATTTTCCAAATTCCTTTGGAGGGAACCAATAAATTAATTGTGTAAACCGGTTCCAACAGTTGCAGAGGATTTCAAACATGCCATAAAGATCTTTACTTTCCTACTTCCTTGAGAATAAGACTCACCAAGTTTGTATTTCAGTATAAACTTTTCATAGAGGAAGTAGTCAAACAGAATCTCTTCAACATTCAAAATGTTAATTTGTTGGTCTCAACAGAGTTCTTCAAGAATTGAGATCAGTAAAGAAATACTGCTCTCACTATTTCTGTATTTCAGACTCAAACTAAAAGATACATAAGCACAGAAAACTTCAGTTACACTCTCTGAGAACAAGATAAGAAAAACATCAAGCCAAAGATAAGAATCCCCAATTCGACATCTCCCGTCCCATTACAAGGTACACCTTCTGTCTGCCCCAGAGTTATAAGCACTCCCTGTATGTTAGGCAATGTGAACTATGTGTTTTTATTGTCTTTATTTCACAAACTAGGAAACAGAATTGTAGAAAGATTAAGTAGCTTAATCTTTAAGCTAGAAAAGATCTGTCTCCTAAGCTTATCATTTTAACCCCTCTAACTTGTGACAGGATTCACTGGACCACAGCTGCGAACTGAAAGACATCAGAGAATATCTTAAATTTCCAGATAAACTTTACATGTGTAGGAAACTGCACAAACTCAAGTATCTGACGTTTCAACATCATTATTTTTACTACATTCTTTCAATGACGTTATATCCTTATGAAGTTGGCTTTTTTGTTAATTTTCCTTAATTTCCTTAATGTTCATATGGGTAGGATGTGAAAATCAGTATGGAACAGGAAATGAAAGTGGTGATGTCTAATTTGAGTGCAGGCTGTGAAAAGCTGGGCGCTGCCCATTAGTAAATAGTTGTGACTATTTAAGAATTAAATTTTCAGAACGTTCCTATAATGTATATGCAATGTTTATAACTGGCTACTATCTCCTTATGAGATAAATTTTTAATTGTTCAGATTTAAGAAGAAATGGCTAGTACATCTTTTTGCCTAGGGATATGGTAGAAAAATATTTTTTGCAATAATTTTGTCTGGTAACATAGAGGAAACACTTATTGCCATACTGCTATGAGGGTATTTTTTAGATGTGGTCAAGATGTATGACTTGAACTAAAAAAATAATACTCTCAGTAATGTGTGTGGCCCTCATCCAATCAGTTGAAAGCCCTTGTGAGGAAAAAAAAAACTGATGTTTCTTTGAGAAAAAGAAATTCTGCCTGAAGACTACAGTATCAACTCTTGAGTTTCCAGCCCTAACCCACTGCATAAGTCAATTTCTTAAAAAAAAGCTGTGTGCGCGCGCGCATGTGTGTGTGTGTCTTATTGATTATGCTTCTCTGAAGAACCCTGACGCAAAGGCCTCCATGAAGAGAGACTGTATGGGAACTTCTATACTAGCTCCCAGAGCATCTACAACAACACTCATCACAATTGCCACGGTTATCTCTTTTACCCAAAACTTAGCACCATTGTTTATTCTTTTTTTTGCCACTTTCACTGCCTATCAATCCCAGTAGCTGAGATATTATAGATGGAGTCAGTGTTGTGTTGGTAAATGGTTGTGTTGGTAAATGAGGAGGAAGCGTGATTTGTACTGTTTGCCAATTCTCATGGCATGAGGACACCTACCATGGCTGATTTCTAGCTACTGAAATGATGTTCCTAAATGCTGAGCTCTGAAAGGCTATACAAATGCTCAATAAAGAAGGTCTAGAGGCAACATGCCTCAACATAATAAAGGACTGATATGAAAAACCCACAGTTAATGCCATATTTATCATTCATACACACACACACACACACACACAAAAGCACAGAGAGGAATATTACTCAGCCATCAAAAAGAATGAAATCTTATCATCTGCAACAACACGTGTGAAGGAGTCAGACAGTATTATGCTAAGCAAAATAAGTCAGTCAGAAAGAGATAACTGCTGTATGATTTCACTCATCTGTGGAATTAAAAAAGAAAGAAAGAAAGAAATGAGCACAGGAGAAAAAAGGTGATAGAGAGATATACTAGCCAAGAAAAAGACTCTTAACTGATGGTTACCAGACAGGAGGTGGGCAGGGGAGGGGGTGTTGGTTGAAACAGGTGATGAGAATTAAGAGTACACTTATCGGGGCACCTGGGTGGCTCAGTGGGTTAAGCCTCTGCCTTTGGCTCAGGTCATGATCTCAGGGTCCTGGGATCAAGCCCCACATCAGGTTCTCTGTTCAGCAGGGAGCCTGCTTCCTCCTCTCTCTCTGCCTGCCTCTCTGCCTACTTGTGACCTCTGTCAAATAAATAAATAAAAATGTTAAAAAAAAAAAAAGAGTACACTTATCATGATGAGCCCTGAGTAATGTATAAAATTGTTGAATCACTGTATGGTGCACCTGAAATGAATATAACACTCTATGTTAACTTTATTGAAATTGAAAACTTAATTTAAAAAAAAAAGTCATGGAGGAGCACACCATCACATAACATTTCCTCCATATAACTAGAAAACACCCCAAGAGTACAACAATCATGAAATAATTAGAAAGTGATGAGTTTCAAGTATTTATTAGATTGGTTTTCAATATGATTTATTTAACTGTAAATTATACAATTTAAATTTTAATAATGGCTGTGCTAAGAGACGCCTGGGTGGCTCAGTCTGTTGAGCATCTGACTCTTGATCTCAGCTCTGGTCTTGATCTCAGGGTCCTAAATTTAAGCCCCATGTTAAGCTCCACACTAGGTGTGAAATGAATGAATGAATGAAAGAATAAATAAATAAATAAGTGGCTGTGCTTAAGCACAGGCTCACAGAATTCTTAAAAACTGTAATAATCCATTTTTATAGGCTAGAATGTGCTAATGCACCACTACCTGAAGCTCAGTGTACTGTATATTGTTAATTGGCTGCTTCTGTCAATTAGCTGGGTTCCTGAATCCAATTTAAAAGCCCCCAGACCAAAAGAATCTGCCATTTCCTCTACCTACATTTAGATCTATGGGTCCATTTGCCTCAAAGGGAAATTGGTTCTTCACAGTCATTTCTGACTGCCGAAGTACAGTGAGAATTCCCCTGAGAGCGCTGAGGAGGAGTGCAATAGAGCGGTTATTTTAAGAACGGCAGACAGCGTGGACCGTGGCTAGCCTGTGTGCTTAAAGGAAAGGTCCCCACTAGCGACAAGCAAGGTTATCGCCCAGCAAGGTGAACCAAGGTGATGGTCCCACGTTTTGCAATTTTCAGTCGCAGACTGTTGCCGCAATTCGAGGACTCAGGGAGAGAGTGGAGAGGGAAGCTGTTACCCAGTGACGCTGTTATAAAAGACCTAAGGTTCATTATACCATAGCCACCTGCTCCTACCCACTGCTATTATACCCGTAACCAGAAATTATGAGCCCTGTCTAACTTACTTTTGCCGTGTTCATTGCCTTTAGCATAGCTATTTGCACACGGGAGTTTCTATAATAAATGTTGACTCAGGTGCATCTGACTCTCTTTGCTCGTTTCAGTCATTCATTCTTCCACTCCCTTCTTTCATCAGCACTCAACAGCACACTAGCGGTAGGCCACGCTCAGTGCTAAGGGACAAGAAGCTCAGAACACAGCTTGGGAAGGGGCACCTATGTGCTACAGTCCATCTTAGAAAAAAGCACATTATTCTCACCATCTGCACAACTCCCAGATTTGCATGACTCTTACAGGAACAGCGGTAATTATAGGAGCTCTTTGACAGTCTTGCCTACTTGATTTCTAGACAAGAGTAGTATTGCCTACCTATCCAAGTTTCAGTAAGGGAGGAGGAACACCCAAGAAGAGGTCTCACCTGTTTCTTTCACTTCACCCCAGCTCAAGTATCTTTCAAAGAGGAGGACCTAAAACCGTTCAGCAGGTGTTCGCAAAGCATTCATGTTTCCATTCTGGAGAGTATTTCAGAGCTCATCACATGAATTAAGGATAAGTGATTCTTGCAAGGTTTTGCTACCGTTGTGTGTATTATACAACATTAGGTTGTGATAAACAATGTTATTTCTTTTTTTTTTTTAAGATTTATTATTTATTTGACAAACAGAGATCACAAGTAGGCAGAGAGATAGACAGAGAGAGAGGAGGAAGCAGGCTCCCTGCTGAGCAGAGAACCCGATGTGGGGCTCGATCCCAGGACCCTGGGATCATGACCTGAGCCGTAAGCAGAGGCCTTAACCCACTGAGCCACCCAGGCGCCCCTCTTTTTTTTTTTTTTTAAACAATGTTATTTCTTATAGCAGTTTGTGGGGAAAAAGAATGGGAAGCCAAAGTTTGATATAGTGTGTAAGCGATGACAGAAGGGCAAAGAGCCCGCTTACTAATGCATACTTGTGAAACCATAAATAGCCAACACTCGTTTAGAAAGGCTGGACTGATTTTATGTATGTTTTCTTCTTCAAGAATGTTATGATGTCTTGTCTGGAAGAATATTTAGAGATGTCTAATCTTTACCATGCTTCCTAAAAATTTTTACACAGGTTTATTTTCCACTTGTATTTCATAAACATGCTGTCGCGGGACCCATCGGACTGCCTGATGGCTAACCTAGAACAAGGCAATTTAAGTAGTGTTTGCAAAGATGTTGCAAGCTTCATGCCGGATCACCATTCATTTGCCATTTGCCTTAGGAATTGCCCAAAACTTCATATTCAACTGTTCAAATATGTCTCCAAGCCTACAGCCTGAAGGGCATCTTTATGGGCAGGCTTGGTTGGATGCAGTGAAGCTGCTCTGACACGGCTGGCCAAATCCAGGCAAACAGCAACTCACCAGGTCTCCATGACCTTCTGCAAGTCAACTGACCAGTGAAGCTGCCTGCCATCTTTCTCTTTCTTTAACCCATATTGCATGAGTCAAACCAACTGCTTCCGGTAAGTTCAACCACAGATCATGATCAATTTCAAGTTAACTGCAGTTGTAATCCCATACCCATCTTCGCTCATTCAAAGTTAACCATTCTTACCATTGAATTTGGTGATCCTCTGATGATATACAATAAACCAATTTACGAAGTGCTTGTTTTTGACCCTGATAACAGCCCATCAGCGTTCTTACTAAATTATATGACAGCTCACTTGCAAATTTAGGATTTACTGTTCAAAGTCCAATGGTTGTAAACTAGTGCAGAACAACTCAGCAAAGGGGCCGAGGCCAGGTGAGAGTGATTAAGAACCTAATCAAATTGAACTGCATGTAAGCCTTTATGAAAAATTATTTTTCTTCCCCATAAGATACTGCAATTTTAAGAAGCATCCGTAAAACTGAGATTGCAACGCTGATCGTATCATACAGAGTAAAGTAATAAAAAGCAAGGTGGCTAGAAATGTTTCAAGATTGATGGTAAGTGTATGTTTCCTTAATTGTCTGCCTCCACAGCAGTGAAACTCTGTAATATCTAACCTTTTACAACTCATAGAGCCATTAATTTATAATAATTACTCTAATTCCCACTAATCATTTAAGATGGATGCCCATAAGTAAACATCACTCAGTCTTTATTTCACAGATGAATGATAGGAGGTCCACAGAAGGGAGAGAGTCTTCTTCCCCTGGCATCTCATTTGCAATTACTGAAGGGCAAGAGGTCTCATTCTAAAATTTGTGTAAGGGACCAGATATATTTTTTTAAGATTTTATTTATTTATTTGTCAGAGAGAGATCACAAGTAGGCAGAGAGGCAGGCAGAGAGAGAGAAGAGGAAGCAGGCTCCTCGCTGAGCAGAGAGCCCGACACAGGGCTCTATCCCAGGACCCTGAGATCACGACCTGAGCCGAAGGCAGAGGCTTAACCTGCTGAGCCACCCAGAAGCCCAGGGACCCAGGTTTTTAAGTGATACTACATCAAATGCTATAGTAAATTCCAGCATCCTTTCCAACATGGGCTTTAAAATGTCAGTGTGCATGTGACAACAGTACAGCCAAGCATTACCATTCAAAAAATTTGTGATTAAAGCTCAGCCATAGAGTTTTAAACCAAGAGGACTGTCAAACCTCAGAAGAGACTGGAACAAAAACTCTCCTGAAATTAAAGCACATATCCCTACAAACTCAAATGAGAAAGGAAAGGCCACATTGAATTTTAAAGAACACACTGCATAAAGATGATGGGAAAAAAATGTTTTGCTATATAACGTAATATCTGAAAAGAATGCCTTTTTTAAAACTTAAATCTCAAGAGGAATAAAAACTCAATACTTAGGGGGCACTAGGAATAATCACAGCGTTTTCTCCTTCATAATCTCCTTTTTGGTTGTATTTCTTAGACTGCTTCAAAGAAGGCAGAATCGATGGTCACCTATATCTTATAATGCATGTAGAATCATGTGTAGCTTTGCTTTCACTAAACACTCAAAATCCCTACATCCAAAGTGCTTAAGTCGATATCATTTAACCCAAGGAAATACTTGATTTAGCAGATTGGCTCTCTTTCAGAATAAGACATTAGTGGAAAGTCACTCAAGTCAGGGCCTGGTTTTGATGAAAAGGCTAGAGGGTGTTACCATTCCAATTTTGGGAGGGCGATGTTGCTTTAGAAAGTTCCCTTTAGCTTATGTCTACACATCGCCTCATAGTTGTCATTATAAGCTACACACTCTGTAGCTAAACTCCCTAAATTCAATGTATTAGGGGAAGACAAAATATAATACATAAAGATACACGTAGACAATTAATAGAACACAAAGAACTTAGCCCAATTTATAATATATGATCTGATTTACTGAATTTGTCTTCAGGACTTCTGCATCATTCCTTGAGTTGTAAGTACTTGGGGTTCACACTCTTCATCCTTGAATAGTCGCCTAAATTTAAAGAATGTCTCCTCCAGGAAACTTGCACTGATAAATTTAGTTCAGATCAATCTACCCATTCCACATAATGGTAATACTTGTGATCTGTGTATTCATTATGGTGCTCATTCCAATGTATTTGAATTGAAGTTATTTACGGAGAAGTCTATATTTCCATTTATCTCTTGCTACTCTCCCTCTTGAGATGCACGCCAAGCAGAACTCTTGGCAGCACAAACTTATTATGCTCAATTATACTCTTGACCTTGGCAATGCCGATTCTCTCTACATGGGCAGCTATGGAGAGCTTTTCCTTGGCCCCTCTACTCTTCCCCTCTGTCCTTCTTCTCAACCTTCAGTCTCAGCTTTGACACCACTTCTTCTGAGCCCTCACAGATCCTCAAGTCTAAGTAAGGCACCAGTCCTCTTGCTGCTGTCCCATTATCTCTATACATGATCTTCCCTTACATGTATTACTACACTGCAATGACCAGCCTGTCCAGCCATGTCCCTTGCAGATGCACAGCCTGATTGACGGTCAGGATTGAGATTTATTCATCAACTGCATCCCCACTGTCTACCTCAATGCCTGGCCCATAATGATGCTCTATATATTCTGGTCCAGCCAATAAACAAAGTAAAAATGAATGGATACGGTAATGCAAGTAGTAGACCTTGCACTCAGTAGAATACAAGCAGAATATTAGGTTTACTCAAAAACAACTAATTTACAAGAAAGACTGCTGAATCATGGCATGTCCAGGAGAAGGCAGCAAAGTTGGTAAGGGGCCAGTAACTCTGACATGTATACACAACGTGTGTGATGTTTTTCCCACCAACTGGAATTCAAACCACCTTTTAAAAATAAGTAATTTGAAATCCCGATGGCATTCCTTTAAAGAAATCTACTGGAAGCCTAACTACCCATACACACATTTTTTTTTTTTTTAAGAATGTAAGACCCCAAGTGTAATATAAAAAAAATATTAAAAGTATGCCATCACAAATAATAACAAGTAAATGGTGGGACAATCACCATACATGCAGACTGACAGAAGTGTGTTAAACCGATACATCAATATCGCAAACGGCATTGTTCTCAGTGATGAGATTTTCTTTAAAAAAAAAAAAAAAATTACTCACTCTTGGTAAAAATCTTCAAGTGAAACAAATACAAATTTTTCTTGATTAACATCATAGTCCTATTTCCAGAAAACTTAGAATCCATATTGCATTCTAAGTAAAATGGAACTTGTATAGTTCCATATGGCATAGTAAAATGGAACTAGGTTCTAGGCTCGCCTCATTGTAGAGAGAGTTTTTACCTATCAGCGAATAGGAGGGGATGTCTACAGTAGTGCAGGACGATAGAGAAGTCTTCATTTTGTGGGTCTCAATCATGGCATGATATCTTGCTTCCTTGGTAAACACCTAGAATGTTCTTTCAGAAGGGATATCTGTCTTGAGAAGAGAGTTAGACTAAATGAAATTAATAACCTTTTTAACTCTAGGATCCTACAATGTGGCATAGTCTCTGTCTAAGCGTAAGACGTTTCTAGCAAGTACATAAATGTGAGTGGGGTGGGAGCCATTGAACTGAAACCACAGGTTGTTTATCCATTCATTGATTCACAACACCTGTACTTCCATCTCATTTATTCAGTCACGTATTGAGTGCCTCCTGGTACGAGGAGGTCCCTCGGGCACTTTCAAATAATTAGCCACCTTGAAATGTTCTACAGAAAATCAGCCTTGCACTGTCGTTTGAAAATCCCATCGATTGACCTCAAGCTCCACCACCCTCCCAGGTGGACGACTATTAGTACTTTGAGGTAGGTGGAGAGAAAGAATGCCTCTTGAACAGACCAAAAATTAGTTCAGTTTCCCCTTTAAAGTGCTCGGGAGAGTCCACTCCTTTCATACTGTGTAACACTCCCAAATTTCTGGAAAAATTCCCAGAAATAAGAGAGCGAGTCAGAGGTGAGTGAACCTGTACAAACCTATTAGAAGAACATCTGACAGTTTTCCCAGACAAACTCCTAGAAACTATTCTATTTTGCTGACACTCAGGTTCATTTTCTTTTCCAAACACACACTCTTAGACAATTGGGTTTTGATAGCACATTTTCTGAAAGGAATCGTTAGCTACCTCTTGGGGCAGGGAGGGGGGCATGTTCCTGACACTTTGCCCCGTGCACTGTGGAGAGCAAAATGGTATATAGCGAGGATTTGTTTCACCACTTCACTGTGCAAATGGCTGTAATTTACAAGTTTGGAAGCACGCATCCTCTTGGGACTCACAGTAAATTCTCCATTCTTCTCCCTCCAAATTAATTTTGCTTTTCAGGATCGCTCTGCCATAGAAGAGAGACATTGTATGTACAAGGAGTGGTGGAAACCAGCCAGAACTGAACTTCCATAGGATTTGTCCCTCAACCAGTCCTGCTGGGAGTCTACAGTTCTCGTGTGAGCCAACAACCCAATACGGATTTTACTATTAAGAGTTTGGCCATTTACAACAACAACAAAAATGACCTTACTTTGCTTATTCCTAGCTCCCCAGAAGAAAGTTTCTGCAGAATTACTGCCTCTTTCAGAATAATTGTAACTGGAATCACACCAGCACACGATGAGGAACACATACACACTCGGTGCCACCTGAGTAAATGTTCCCTGTCATGTCGTCCTGTGGGGAAGAATTATAGACATGGCGCCTCGGTGCTTGCAAGGTTGGAATGGCGCCACTCCACCTCCATTTCATGGAAGCCCACAACTAGCTTCAAGCACGATGACTCCTCTTTCTCTCAAATAACGCTTGGATGCAAAAGAAGTCTCAATGTTAAAGACGGACTCCAAAGCTAAAAATCCTATTTGAATGACTTAAGTGACTTACTTAACTAAAGGCTGTGTATGAACATACACATGGATCTTCTTCTCCATATTAAGAGGTAGATGACGTAAACTTGTCCAAGGCTACGTCCTGAGGAAAGGCTGACATCAGGAATGAGGGACTTATACAATAAAGGAGGATGAGGCAGGGGGAAGGAGAAGGAGGAGGATGGGGAGAAGGAAGAGAAGGGGAGAGAGAGAGGAGGAGGAGAAGAATTAAAATACTATGATAAAGGCAAGGATACATAGTCTGCTTCCCACCTGCAAACTCCTCCAGTTTGATCCCTGAGCTACACTCCAAGGTAGGCTTCATTGCACCTACTTACACATATGTCGAAGCGATGCAACTCACTGCCAATGCCCACCCCTTCTTAAAACCACCGTCACTGAGCACACTGGGTTTTTTTGTTGTTGTTGTTTGTTTGCTTTTTTTTTTTTTTTCTTCAATTGCATGCCTAGTTTTGGTGATTTGTGTGGTCTAAGGGGGTGAGGAAGTTTCTGGGACCTAGGCTGAGTGAGTTGAAGTTATCCATCAGTGCTGTCACTACTTATCTTACTTCAATCCTCCTTGCCTGAAAGAGTTGGGTATTTTTATCTTTAATTTTTACTGGATGGAGAAAGTGAGGGTCAAGCTCATATAGCTCCTTTGTAGTAAGCCCAGAATTCGAATGAAATTGGTTGGCACTCACAGGAGTGCTCTTATCTGTGACTTCTCTCTCTCTACACCCAAGTCTAGTAGAAGGGCCTCTCTAACTCTCTTGGGTCTCCACGCTGTCTGGCTCAGGTTGACACAGGCTGATTCCAGACTTGAACCCACTTGCTTCCCTCCCTCCCCTGCCTAGACCTTCAATGCACCTAGTCTGTGGGGATACATGAATCCCTGTAGGGATTTTGAGAAAAGCTATTAAAAAGGAGGCAAAGTAGAAAGTCTGCAGAAGTTAATTCATTCATGAAACAAAAAGGTACAGAGGAAAAATACCCAAGAAATAGAAAAGTTTTAGTAAATCAGCATTAAAAGTTTTGGTCTTGGAGGGCCTGGGTGGCTCAGTGGGTTAAAACCTCTTCCTTCAGATCAGGTCATGATCCCAGGGTCCTGGGATTGAGCCCCGCCTGGGGCTCTCTGCTCAGCAGGGTGCCTGCTTTCCCCTCTCTCTCTGCCTGACTCTCTGCCTGCTTGTGAGCTCTGTCAAGTAAATAAATAAAATCTGTTAAAAAAAAAAAAAAAA
>NC_081571.1:68629045-68663069 GCF_022355385.1 Mustela nigripes | reverse complement strand
TTTTTTTTTTTTTTTTTTTTTTTTTTGTATCTCACAAGGGATACAGGGTGACTTAGAGCTGCAATGTTCAGATTCTTTAATTACAACCTGAATTGGGTATGAAGGGACCTCATCGATCACCCTGTGTTCTACTGTCCCACTAAAAAGCAAGTGTCGTTGACTCCCAGGGTCCATCAGACTAAAATGCCGTTAAACTAAAACATTTGCCATATGACAAATACTTGGGTGCATGTATTCTTTAAACTTTCATAATTATACCAGAAAATAAATCTACTTCAGTACAATTGAAGAGTTTCCAGTCTACTTTCCATCCCTCTATCAACTACGACACTCCGATGTAGATAGTAATTTTGAGGCTGAAGATGCAAATTTTGTTTAGTGTATATTATCCCTGGACTACCGAGATGTCCTGTAAGCCTTTTCACATGGACCATGTTTGGAAATTGCCCTCCTCTTACAGGAGAATGCTTTGGTGTTTGGCTAGAAGTGTGTGTGTATATGTGTGTGTGCGCGCACGTGCGTATATGAGGTATTATATAGAAAAACAGTTAAGATAGATCAAATGCCAAAAACTATTCTATAATTTAAATCAATGGGTGGTCAGTAAGAATTTAGAAGAATATCCAGAAGATTATAATTCTGTTGGTAGTTTTCCCAGGCAGATGTCAGCAAACTGTTTGCAAAAGGCCAGATAGTAAATATTTTTGGCTTTGTGGTACATTAGGGGAGGGACCCACACGACTCACAAAACTTAATGCTGCCATGCAGGCTGCGCAAAAGCAGCCACATACTACATATAAACAAGTGAGTGTGGACGTGCTCCAATAAAGCTTTCTTTACTAAAAGAGGGAGCAGGTTTAGGTTTGGCCCACTGGGCAGGTTTAGGTTTGCTAACCCCTGGGTATATATAAAAAAAAATCTGTTTTATAATGATGTCTCCGACTTCATTCCTAATCAATACAATCCTTAATAATAAGTATAATTTAGGGGCACGCCTGGATGGCTCAGTCGGTTAAATGGCTGACTCTTGATTTGGGCTCCAGTTATGATCTCAGGGTCCTGGGATCGATCCCTGCATCAGGCTCGGTGCTCAGCTGGGTTTCTGCTTGAGATTTTCTTTCTCCCTCTCCCGTTGCCTCTCCTCCTGCTCATGCTCTTTCTCTAAAAAATAAATAAATCTTTATAATAATAATAATAATAATAATAATAATAAATTTATAGTACTACTTGGAAAACAGTCCTGTTACTCCTTTTATCTTATTTAAGCATCCCAGTGAGATTCTTTGAGATTCTGTGAGAAAGACCCTATTACATTCTCCATTTGCAGATGAGGAAACTGAGTCTCAGAGAAGCTTTGAAACTAAAAGCTCACCAGAGTCCCAAGGGGAGTGTGAGCTCCCACCTGTCACCCACTATTTCACAGCTCACTGTGACAAAACTCCATGCTTATGAAGATAATTGCTGGGAACTTTCCAATGCTACCTATTTTAAATATTAGATTGTGACCCAGTCAGGATGCCAATGGGTCTCTTTTTGAAAAGTGAAGCTAAGGTGTGAGAGATTTCAAAGATGGTGGTGCAGTTTGCCCCAAGGGGACAGCAGTAGTGTCACCAATATATTAGAAACAGAGAAGAGTGTTGGGGTGCTTGTGTGGCTTAGTCACTTATGCATCTGACTTAGTTCAGGTCATGATCTTGGGGTCTTGGATCAAGCCCCCCATTGGGCTCCCTGTTCAGCAGGGAAACTATTTCTCCCTTTCCCTCTGTCCCTCCCTCCACTCGTGCCTTCTCTCTTTCCCAAATAAGTAAATAAATCTTTAAAAAAAAAAAAAAAAAGGAATAGAGAAGACAGGCTAGAACAGAGGACAGTTCTCAATTACAGCCCATCTGTGCTCAAGAGAAAGGGTGGACACAGGTGTCGACTGGAAGGTGGGCACATAAAGAAAATAAAGAGCCAGAAAGACCCCAAAAGAGAGAATACAAGGTAATGATAAAACTCTGTCTTGGGAGATATGCGAAGAGGAAGTAACATCTAACCACCCCCATTTTCCCTCCCACAGATATAAAACTCAGCCATCTATGGGCTCCTATATGTTTGGACTCCCTTAAAAGAGTCTTTGTATCCCAGAGAGAACTTTAAAGCTGTTCAATAGATGAAAGAATTTGACACTTAAAATTTACCACCCGGCTGTAGCAGGTTTCTCACAGTTTTGCCATATATCTCTATGTGGTAACCCCCTCCCGCCCACACACACAACAACAACAACAACAACAACTCTGTGAGGTGTTGGATCTGTTCATTAGCTTGAGTGTGGTAATTATTCACAATGTATACATACATCAAATCATCATATCATACACCTTCAATACATACAACCTTTTTTATTAATTGTACGTCGGTATAGATGGAGGACAAAAACAATAGTAAAATAAAAGTACTCTTCCACTGGATCCCCAAATATTACTAAAAACTAAGATTAGGAAAAGAGGTCATTTGTTGAAAAAGAAAATTACTCAGAGATTTTTGATTACTCAGAGATTTTTAATTTTAAGTAAATTAAAATTGCTGATCTTTATCTTGTTTAAAAACAAAGTTTACCTTACTTTAAGAAGTCTTCATGCCATTCCTTACCACTCCACACAAAGAAAGGTTCCTACGACTCATCTGAATTGTCAGGACTCTTGTAAAATGCAGAGAGAGGTACAATCCCAGGATATGTTGATGGTTAGAAAAAAAGTATGAAATAGTCATATTTTAAGTGAACTTCTGGGTTGGTCCAACTGAAAAATATCAACCACCACCAAAGTCTAGCTGGAGTTAATTTTTCTCCAAATTAATTCCCCAAAATAAAACACAAAGAACATAAAAATGCAAAGAGTACCCAATGTGAATGAATTAATTATGGCAAATGGAAAAAATCTAATTCTAAACAAATGACTAACAAAACCTCCACAGAGTGATTCACATCATCTGAAAATTACAGTCATAAACTTTAAGATTAAATCCAAAGCAATTACAATCTAAAAGAGATTAATTTTTTCCAAGTTGAGGATATGAAAATTTAGTACATTTTATCAAGTCGCCTGAAAGGAGAGTTAGCTTTGTAAGCATGTTGCTTTCAGGGTACTATGGAAATATGTGGGGCAGGGAATAATATTATCATCTTACAGTTTGCTCCTCCGAAGACTATATACAGTCTTCTTTGGATACTCTATCCACCTTGTGGTGAGAGAAGATGTTTCTGAGATACAAAGTACAGTAGGAAAAGTAGCAGGTGATTCTTGCTGCTTTATTAAATCTCATATTTCCTTTCCCTTCGGAGTTTGGTGACAATAGGACATAGTAATTCTCTCTGCCTTTGAATGCAGCTAAAACTCAAAACAGGTGAGCTCAAAGTGCTTTTCCCTCAAAACCCGCATCTCCCTTTGCAACTGTGAGAGAGCTAAGTACTGCCAGATAGAGGAGATTTAGTCCAATGTCTCCTTGCACTAGTAGTTGGCGTTGGCCCCACTCCATACGTCCTGACTGATCTACTGATGGTCACAACCCTCTTATTCCAAGAGACTGCTGGAAAACCTTCTAGCCAATCTCTTTCACTGAAATTCCTATCCATCCATTCCACACTGCACGTGGATTTACAATTTAAAAATTCAGAGGGGACCAGAGAAAGCGAAAAAACCAACTCCTCCACTCAGTGTATTGGTTCCCCATTCACCTGCTGTTCTTAGTGGATAAGGAAATACAAAACTGTAAAATAAACATCTGTTTGGCTTTACACTTTTTCGTGCACAATAGCATCCTCCATGTTGCTCTATCATGAAAGCGTTCTTCTCTTCTTATTTTTATAACGATCCCCCCCCCGCCCCCAAATTCAGTTCCTCCTGTGGTTTTCTGGACTCTTCATAGAAACCTTTTCCTGATGTTGACAAAGAACAACTGTCCCTTAGAAAATGTATTCAGGATGTTTCCAGTTACCTATGTCCCACTTCTGGCCAAATGCTCCTGGTAATTTGGCAACATAAGCGCTCTCCAGAGCGCTTCTCCCAGAATATTCCAGAATGTTTGGCATCCATGACCAGATCTGATGAACAGATTGAGCTCGGTGATTTCATTACGAGCGTCCTTGCTCTAGCATTTGATGTGAAGGGTTAAGACATAAGGCTGCTAATGAAACATGAAAAAAAATGGTGCAGAGCGGAAACCCATAATACGTGTGGAGAGGGTTGATGGCATCAGAGCTGCTTTCTCCGTTGATGTGAAACCTTCAGTCTCCCCTGGATACTGCTGGGCTGGATAGTCTACTAAAAGACATCACACTTTTAAGATTTCAAACCCACCACTGATGAATTTTTCACATGGCAAGCTTCTACAGTAGTGAAGTTCTAAAAGAGTGCTTATCACTGTTGAAAGTAAGTAAAGTGGTTGATCTCTGGATGGATGTTGATGGAACCGGCTGAAAAAAATAGCTTGGGATCTCTCTAGGGAATGACTTACTGACTTCACACTGAGTTCTGCTGTCCAGTATTTTCTTTGTTTTTTTGTTTTTGTTTTTTGTTTTTATTTTTCTATGGATGTTTCCAGCTTACAGTGATTTCTATATGATTTTTCTATAGATGTGTTATCGTTAGAACATGAAGACACTCATTTGCGCTTCCTTAATAGTTTGTCTTACACAGTACGATGTTCATGGTTATTTGTGTCTATATTCTGTGCTGTAAGATATTTGAGGGTAAGAGTCTTTATTTCTCATGGTGCCTCAAACTCTTACCAGGCCACACTGAACAGAGCGAAGGGTAGGAATGGATATATTTTGCACATTCATTATGCTTTGGGAACTTTGCTGGGTGACTGAAATACAACTAACCATTTCATCCTCCAAACAGTGGTCTGATGGAAGTAGTATCACCCTCATTTGCGACTGAAGACATTTAAGGCTCAAAAAGTTCCAATAATTTGCCCAAGATTCTCAAGCTGGTCATGCATAGAGGCAGATACAAACTCTAATCCATCTCGAAGAGAAGTCACAACATTAAATGTATTGTAAAAATAAAACTGACCATTCTTTAGTAACATGTGTTATTTTATCAATTTTAAAAAGCTTCTAAAAATGGTAACAAGTCAGGATGAGCTATGTAATTTTCAGATTACAAACAGCCCCAGAGGTTTATTTCTCCCTAAGACTATGTCCAATGTGGGTTGGTAGGGGGCTCTGCCTTTCATAGCCCCTCAAGAATTCAGGCCGGCTAGTTCCCTCCTCAAGGAAAATCATAGCCTACCTCTTGAAACTCCAATCTGGAAGGAAGATACTTCATTTCCACTCACATTTCATAGAGAAATAGGTCACATAGCCACACCCAACTTAAAAGGGAACCGTAAATACATGAATAAATAAATAAATTCCTACCATGTGTCCCTAAAGAAGAAGGTCAATACATTTGTGAACAACACTAACAACCACTGCATATGTCTACCTATGATGTGAAATGCCCTGGAAAGATAAATTATACTCACTGAGTGTTTACAGTCCTGCTTTGAAAGTTATTTGTATCCGGTAGCTGCTGGCTTCCAGTAGGATCCTGCCCTAAGACATCTGGAGTCTATTTATTCTTAGCCAGTGAGATTATAGAGTGGTCATGGGTCTGATTCTGCTTTGCGAGGATCTTTAAAAAAAGGTGAAGTAGACCTTGAGACTGTCGATAGGGGACCCTTTTCTTGTATTCTGTGATGCAGCTCACTACGTCTTTCTACACCCACAGAGCAGCCATGACCTCCCTCTTGGCACACAGATCTCTGTTAGGCTGATCTGCTCCAAGAATCCAGATCTCTGTGGTTACTCTTTGAAAGATGGATGTGCCATCACTCAGCAAAGGATTCATTCTCTATTTTTGTCCTAGGGTTTCATGCCTCTGTTATTTGGGGAAAATCATCAGTGATGATGATTCTTAACACATAGGAGGACTTCACTGAGGGACTGGAAAAATATTAAGATTGCACGGAGTAGAGGTTTAATCAGACAAGCCCAGCACCAGACAAACCACACAACTGTGCTCTTGGAGTGACTTCAGAGATGTCCAGAGGGCAGACATTATTGAATAATTACCAAAATCCCAAATCTGGGCTTCTACTTTAGAATCTCTTGGCTACATTGTAATGAACACAGCAGAACAGATGATACGGTTTACCCTGCAAAGACCAACATTTACTAATTACCAGCCACAAAGGTAAAAGCTGGAGTTAGAGCATTAGAAGATAAAATGATAAAATTGAAATACATTTTCAGAGAGAAAGACACCAATATTCTTTGGCTAGATTATGTTGAACACGTGCATTTTACAATCATACAATTAAAGGAAGGCAGAAGGTGAAGAGAAGACAAAAGCTCAAAGGTAAATAGTTGGTTTTTAATCCCAGGGACATCTGGGGTCTGGGTTAAGTGGCAAGAACTGTTCTATTGAGGAGAGCAGAATTTAGCCTAGGAAGTTTACCTTAATTAGAAAGCAGGAGGTGACTACCCAAAGTGTTAATCTTGTCCCTATTTACTCCTGGTACAATCTGCATTCAGAGAGAACCAGTGAAAAGAAAAGATCCACCATTACCCTAGGGAATCAAGTTTATAATGTAGTCGGAAGGAATGGCTCAGTTTCCCAAGCACAAGAGCTAATCAATTCCCATCCTCTTGGCATCTCCTGTAGATCAACCAGGAGCATCTAATGTAACTAATTTACTCAAGTTAAATGGACATGTTGCACTGTAATAGTTTTTTTTCTAATCTGATGTTCAAACATGTCTTTGAAAAAGTAGCTCACTGTTCTTAGCTCTATAATGTATGTCTGATAGTACAGACACCTGCTTTTTTCATATAGGAAACCCTTCCAGCGTGTTATTGTCTAACATCTGGATAATGCCAATTTTTCGAAACAACCTACCATTTAGCTACAAATTTAATTTCCTCCTAAAATCGATCCACTTATGGTAGCCACATAACCTCAGAAAATAACTAGTATATTCTTCTTTTTCCTAACCAAAATTATGCCAGAATAGGTTTGGGGAGGGGGGCGGGACAAACCAGATTTTTTTTTTTTTTTAATTTCAGGGGAACTTAAAAGAAACATGGTATATTAACAAAAATATGCCTTAAAGTGTAAATTACCTTCTCATGAAAGAATTCGATTTATGATTCAACAGACAAATATGTGTGCTGGGTAATCTTAGAAATCTGCATCTGCACAAGCTCCTAAGAATCAGAACCCAAACCAAGCTGTCGTAACTATTATGCAAAGCGAAAATGACTCACAAAGTAGGCAATTTCCTAAAGCAAATTAAAATGCAATAGCAAGCATTTCATGAATATTTGAGAGCCCTCTTTTTCTCAATGACAAGCACCTGCATGTCTTTCCCTACTTTTGCTGTTCAAAACACATTGAATAAATGGGGCTAAACCTTTACTCCGATGGTGCCTGTGAAACACAACAGGGACCCATGTTGGAGGCAAGTTGTCCTGGTATTTCCAAAGATATTTAGACGGAAGCTTTGAGAAAATAATAATCTGTATGAATAAGCAAATGCTCTTCCTGTGTATACTAATGATATCAACGGAAGGCCCAATGTTTACTGGTGATATTGTTCTAGACTTGCACAATAGGCTGGCTTTCCAATCCTGTGCTGAGTTAAATGAAGGTTCCCCCTTTCTTTTGTACTCAGTGGCAATCTGGGTCAAAAAAATATCAGCAGATCAGTGCATGGGTCCATGTTAACTACAGTATGTTATCTGGAGAGGCAAAAGTAACCCAGCTCTCACAGTTTTAAAGATACCTACAACATTCATTTGGTATTTATGCTAAATAAAGAACATACCTCATTTTGGAAGGAACTTTTAACATGTCATTTCAAGATTCGGTGCTTGGTAAATAACAAGCCACGAATATGTTTTTACCTTTACAGGTACACTGTGTCAATAAACTTCTTTTAGTCTTAAGATCTAACCCAAATGACTTTGGCCAACATGCACCTAAATGCACCTGTTGATTTTTTTCCTCTTCTGTTCACACCACCTGGCATGCACTGAGTGTACAGGGACTGCTGTCTCCTTCCTGCTCCCCAGGTTTGCTCTGTAACCATTCATTCTCCATCCTGCTAGTGAAGCCATCTTCCTACAGGTGACCAGCAATTCCCTAGTTTCAGGTCTTTAGCCCAGATGTCTCCGAGTAACCTCCATGCACATTCTCCAGCCTTGTACACGTCAGGGTTGGTCCTCACGTTTTATGTCACAACCTCTTAGCCCAGATTCTGCCCCCAGTTTCCCCATAGCTGGAATATTTCCTTCTATTTGTCCATGAAGATCCATGAGGATACTCCTTCCCCACCTTCAGGAAGAAGGTTAACATACTTCTACCACTTCTGCCGGACCTCTAACGCTGTACGCTTACATACAATACATTCTCAGCACTGCAGCCAAATCTCTTCTGTTCTTCACTCAAGACCTTCAAAGGCATTCCAGCTCTCTCAGAATAGAATCCAGTCTCAATGGTTCAAGGTGATCCTGGCCCCTTCTTCTCCTCTGACTTCATCTGGTATCATGCCCCCAGACCCGCCATTTCCTTGGACCACCCCAAAGCCCCTTGCCACTGCTTAACCATGCCAAGCATGTTCCCACCCACCCCGGGCACTACATAGTCCCATTGCCGGGAATGCTCTTCTCCAGATACTGACTGAACGACTTGCTTCCCATTGCCCTGTTTTCTGCGGACATCACCCATTGGCAAGGCCTTCCCTGACCACTCAAGTCCAATGACAACTCCATTTCCCAATCCTCAAGCAATCCCTACTTCCTTACCCTGTACTGTTCACTACCGCACTACTGCTGACTAATGTCATGGTGTCCTTTCTGGACTGTTCCTTCTAAAATCCCATCTCCCATCCCTCTCTATCCTCTTCTGCTGCTTATGTTTCCTCATTCTAGTTATCGTCAGCTGACCATTCTATACAACTCACTTAATTGGTGTACTTTCTCGCTCCCTACTAGAATAGAAGCCTCTAAGTCCAGAAATTATATTCCTAGTTTGTTAGAACAGGGCATGGCACACAGCAGTATTTCAACTCATATTTGTCGAATGAATGACTACTATATTTCTTAAGTTTGCTAACTCCTGACTAAATCACTGAGACTTTTATCTTACAGAGGACATTTCTTTTTCATACGCTCAGTGCTATGCCCAGTACTTGGGAGACAGAAGAGGTTAAATCAGTATATTTAATAAACAGAAAAGCATTTCAGATCTTGGTCTCCTAAAAAGGAAAAGTGATAATTTTTTACTTCGTTCTAAAAATATTCCACATAACAGAACAGAAAAAAATAATAATAATAATCTTTTGAGAATACAAATTTGGCTCATATTAGGAGTATATCATAGTCTACAGAATTTTGTCAATACTAACCAAAAAGGAAAAAAAATAGATAAATCATCTATAACATAGGTATCTATAATGCTTGGATATTTCATATCTATATCATTATTCATAATATAGAAGTTCCACTAACTGAAGCCACTGATTGGAATAAAAGAATTTAGTGTGTTGAGCTATAGTTTAAAAAATCACTATTTCAAATGTGATTCATAATAACATAAGTATTAATGTATTTAGGAGAAAGCAGAACTGCTTTACATCTAATTTGACTAAAAGATTTGAAAATTTGGATATGGTACATAAGTTCTACAATGCGACAAGAAGTAAGGGCACTGTCACTACATTAAGGAATGACCAATGGAGGATAAAGAGGACAGAGTAGACGCTAACCTGACCCTTACAATGTCAGTCTAAAAAGTTGGAATGGTAGGTCAAGGCTTCCAAGCAGATAACAGGAGAGCTGCTCTTAGAAGCTCTGTCTCCTACTTTTCGACTTTGCTTCTTATGCTTCTCTGGGATCCTTCACACAGAGGGAAATAAACCAACCAGCCCTAGTTTGGACTCCTGAATACACCCTAGGCTTCTGAAAGTACATGGATTGTAGTCTGAATGAAAAGTTAGAGCCAGGGTATTTAAATAGAAACCACCATCCTTATAAAATGGGTTATAGAACCATTAATTGTCTGCTTAGAGCCTAAATTATAAGACCTCTAGGGTACCATTTCAAAAATTAAAGCTTAAAAGATGCACTAGTGGCCTGGAAAAGTTATTGTAGCCTCCAGAAATGTCTAACCTACCCATAGGGGACGACAGTGCACACAGGGAAGCCAGCCTCATCTAGAAAAGTCATCTTTTACCTCTTTCTTGCTTCTGGACATTCCAGTTTAATAATACTTTGAGCAATCTCCTAATAGCTACCTACTTAGTGAACTCTTTGTTTTTCCTACTGGAATAAAATAAGGGCAATATTTCTCATGAGAAAATACATGATTTCTTACTGGCTAGCTGAAAGTTTTTAACACCATCTACCAACCCTGCAACATAACAAAGTTTGCAAATCCTCAAAACAAGTGAACTCATTTGAGAACACATTCTGGGGGTGCCTGGGTGATTTAGTAGGTTAAGAATCTGACTTGATTTCAGCTCAGGCCATGATCTCAGGGTTGTGAGATCGAGACCCAGATTGGGTTCTGCACTAGGTATGGAGACTGCTTAAGATTCTCTCTCTCCCTATCCCTCTGTGCCCCTCCCCATCCCGCCAAAAAACACATTCTGCAGGCTTAACTGAGAGCTCGGAACCTTTACTAGGCTAAGAGCCACGCAAATAAGCAAATGTACTAAACTACAACTCCTACCCAGGTTCCTCCCATCTGAAAAAACAGCCTATAGCAAAACCTACTGGTCATAAGAAGAGCCTGGAGAGTAACTACACCCAGTAATGATAGGAGAAGGCCAGCAGGATACAGGAGAGTAACCATAGGGCCCAAACCGTAGGAATAGAAAAAATGAGGCCATTTTATGATAGAAATGAAGGCAATCCTCATTTGTATGCAGATTCTCTTTTTGCAAATTTGCCCAGTTGCTAAAATTTATGTGCAACCCCCAAATCCCCATCGGACACACTCACAGTCACTCACACAAATGCACAGAGTGACAAAAAATTGGGGGCTACTGGACATTCATGTTTCCAGCTGAGCCCGAACAAGGCAACTCTCTACTACATTTTTTTTTTTTTGCATTTCTGTGCTCTTTTTTCAGTGATCTGACTGTTTAACATGGCCCTCAAGTGCAGGGCTGGGGTGCTGCTGTCTAACACCCCCACAACAGGAAGGCTTGGTGTGGCTTACTAGGAAAATACGTGGGTGAGATAAGCTTCATTCAGACCTGAGTTATTGTGCTGCTGACGACGAGTTCAGTGCTGATGAATCAAATATATACAATATCTTTACAAAGAAAAAAAAAAGGGGGTGCCTGGGTAGCTCAGTAGCTTAAGCCTCTGTCTTGGGCTCAGCTCATGATCTCAGGGTCCTGGGATTGAACCCCGCATCGGGCTCTCTGCTCAGCAGGGAGCCTGCTTCCCCCTCTCTCTCTGCCTGCCTCTCTGCCTACTTGTTATCTCTCTGTCTCTCTGTCAAATAAATAAATTAAATCTTTTAAGAAATATAAAAAACCAAAAAAGGTTATATATTGATGGTTGATGAAAATGTTGAGAGCAGAGGCTCACAGGAACCTAACGCTGTATTCCCCCCAAGTACAGACGTTCAGGGTTCCCTAATCAGGGTGTGCAACTACTTTACAGTACATAACTACCACAAACAAGAGGTTGAGTTAGGACGGCAGCTAATATGAAATGACAGTTAGTTCATATGCTATTGTATTCATTGTATCAATATAAAATGTTATGATTATTGATTCTTCTAGTGCAATCTTAATTCCAATTCAAATGCCTTTGGATTCTTTTCATATCCCTTCCCTTCCAATGTGTCTTCGAATAAACCGTAATAACCAAATACATTAGGACATTGGTCCATTATTTTGTTAAACTAATTAAGCATTATGATTCATTTCCCACAGGAAGGTAGAGTGTAAACTGAATCAGCATAGACATAACTGGGGTCTGTGCTTTGGCTATACATGTACTAGTTACACAACCTCAACAATTAACGTTACTTCTCTGATCCTCAGCTTCCTGAGGAATGAATGAAATACGGTACAGAAAACTGCACGTGAGTAACATAGAGTAGGAGTTCACAGTTATTTCCTTTTAGTTTATAATCCGTAGTATTGTTGTCATCTTTCTGTTAAGAATAACTTGTCCTTATTTTCAACTCAAGATGTCTGCCTTTTTTTTTTACTATTCTAATTTTTGAGTGCATATTCATAGATCAACCAATTTTAATGGAATTCCTATTCCGCATCATACTATGGGCTCATCACCAATGACACACCACTGAATAAGGCCCAGTTTTCATCACCAAAAAGATTGTAGGGAAAGCAAGGGGGGAAAAAAAATGTAGGAATGATGTTTTTTTAGAATGAAGTAGGACTGTTTCTTTTTCTTTCTTTCTTTTTTTCTTTTTTTTTGGACTATTTCTTATTAACATATAATGTATTATTTGTTTCAGGGGTACAGGTCTGTGATTGATCAGTCTTACACAATTCACGGCCCTCCCCATAGCACACACCCTCCCCAGTGCCCATCATCCCACCACCCCCTCCCTCTCACCCCCTTCCCCTCCAGCAACCCTCAGTTTGTTTCCTGAGATTAAGAGTGTCTTAGGGTTTGTCTCGCTTTCTGATTTCATCTTGTTTCATTTTTCCCTCCCTTCCCCTATGATCGTCTGTCCTGTTTCTCAAATTCTTCATATCAGTGAGATCATATAATTGTCTTTCTCTGATTGACTTATTTCACTTAGCATACTACCCTCTAGTTCCATTCACGTCATGGCAAATGGCAAGATTTCAGGTGTTTTGGTGGCAGCGCAGTATTCCATGGTATATAGATATGTATATACCACATCTTCTTTATCCATTCATCTCTTGATGAAGTAGGATGTCTAAGCTATAAATGGACCAGAATGGGTGGAACGGGTTGGGGAAATAAGGTTAAAAAACTTTCCTTATACAAGGTCCATTTCAAATGTCTTGATGTGTGAGCAGAAAACAATCAAGAAGTCAAGAGGCATTTCCCTTGAAGGGAGCATCCTTCCCAGAGACCAGGGGCAGGAAAGAAAAGGGAGTTTGGAGTCTTACAAGAACTTCAGCATGGTTATATGAAAGGTTAAAATGAGGATGTTGGGGCCTCAAATTTCTCATGGCTCCAGCATTTTTTCTATCAGTACCTCCATTTGTAGAGAAATAAAGGAAGTAAAATTAGTTTTGGCGGGTACATTAGATGATCATGCTCTAACTTAACAAAATTAACAAAGACTTAGAACTAACTACTTGAAGGTTGGCACTTCTAACAAGTTATGATGCATTGAAAGTTAGAAGGCACCACAAGAGCATGTTGCAACGGGACACTGTAAACCAGGCTGCTGCCATGGGGCCAAGGCCCAGGCTACTCTGTGAGTGGGAGCAGCTTGAAGGTTCTGGGATCCTGAGGAATGAGGATAGGTCCATCTAACAACAATATCATTGAGTTTAAAAGCCATGTAGATCTGGCCCCAGAGATCAAGCTGGTGTTTTTGCAGTTCTCAGGAAACTTTCAAACGGGAGCTCACTGTTTCTCTCGGCTACACTTTGGCTAAACAACCCAAAGTGGAAACAGCCTAGGTTTTTATACAATATATATATAGCCTGCCACAGGCTTAAGGAGAATGGGTGAGAAGCATTTTATTTGTTCATTGATATGAGTCAGGTTCATCACATCTCTACCATGTCTAAGTACATCTAGCCTGATGGGCCAGGCAGGCTAGAAAGCCATTCTGAAAAACAAGCTGTGTAGTAATTAGGAAGACAAGAAAACCCAATTGTACCATGTACTAAACATCGGGCAGAAAACAACAGATGCTATAAAATTCAATTGAACATAATGTGGACTTTCTTCTGGTTCTCCTTCATGATTCAGTTGGATCTTTCAAGACTGTGTATCTCCTTAGTGTTATCATTCTATAAAATAAAGTAATATTTCCTCTGTACATGTGCAGAGGGGCTAATAAAAGTGAGTTCAGGTCAACCTGAATATAGTTGCCCTTTTAAAATCTCGAGGAAGAAAGTCCTATTGTAGTTCAGTTTTTCCCATGTTCTCCCATTTCTGGCTCATTTAGAAAGCAGTTACAGTAACTGGTGTGTTACCATTTTACATTACTTTGAAGAAATTAAATAAGAAGCTATCAGCCTCGAGTAAAAGCAGTGACTGTGAAGTGAATGCTTGGCAAGTCTACACGGGGCCATGGTCAGAGTGACAAATTACAGAGCTGTTGTTCATGATCGCAGATAGTAGGGGCAAATTAAATACAGAGTCCTGCATTATCTAAAAACTAATTACAGTATGAGCAAGCTGACTCCAAAAGCAGTGCAATTATTAAACAAACAACAACAAAAACCATGGTGCTTTCAAAAGTCAAATGCTTGTTCAAGAATTATTAAACAAGACCACATTGGCATGCATTTTTGAAATGAGTGATGATTCACACTTACTCATCAAACATACTGAACGCCAAAGAGAATTGAAACTAACGATTACTATTACTTAATGATTTATAAGAATAATGATTATTATTAGTATTTTTTTAAGGATTTTATTTATTTATCTGACACAGAGAGAGATCACAAGTAGGCAGAGAAGCAGGCAGTGGGGAGGGGTTAGCAGACTCCCCGCCAAGCAAGGAGCCCGATGCAGGGCTCGATCCCAGGACCCTGAGATCATGACCCAAGCCGAAGGCAGAGGCCCAACCGACTGAGCCACTCAGGCCACTACGAATAATTATCTTTTTTTTTTTTTTAAAGATTTATTTATTTATTTATTTATTTGACAGAGAGAGAGAGAGAGAGAGAGGTCACAAGTAGGCAGAGAGGCAGGCAGAGAGAGAGGAGGAAGCAGGCCCCCGCTGAGCAGAAAGCCCAATGCAGGGCTCGATCCCAGGACCCTGGGATCATGACCTGAGCTGAACCCACTGAGACTTTAACTGACTTTAGCTGAACCTGAGACTTTAACCCACTGAGCTACCCAGGCGCCCCAATAATGATCATTATTAATGGAAGCTAATGATGAGAGCAAAATATCTCTTAACCATTTCAATACAGAATTAAGTAAAATATTTTAAAAGTCACTAAAGCCAGGGCACCAAGGTGGCTCAATTGATTAAGCATCCGACTCTTCATTTCGGCTCAAGTCATAATCTTGGGGTGGAGCCCTGCATGAGGCTCTGTGCTCGGCATGGAATCAGCTTCAGATAGTCTCTCTCCCTCTGCCTCTGTCCCTCCCCTGCCACTCTTCTCTCACGCTCTCTCAAAATAAATACATAAAATCTCTTTTTAAAACAGTCACTAAGGTCTACACTATGGCAGAGCAACACATTATTAGTAGCTCTTCCCCAGAAGAAATTGGGATTTATATCCTGCCTTTACAATAAGAACAAAATAGCAAAATGCCGCAATGATGATTCTAAGCTTAAGTATAAAGCTCAAGCATTAAATATTCATATTTATATCTTACTCTCTTAACACAAAAAAGTGTATTACCATTGGAAAATTGTATTACATTGGAAATTCTTTTCTGTGCTAAGAACTGGAATTAAAGTATTAAATTTTTACTAATATAATATCAATATTAAAATTATCTGCTATATTTTTTATGGAATACAAAGAAAAGTAGTCTAAAAACTTCCTTTCTGTTTGAAAATAAGGAGGGATATTGGAGTGAATACATATGCAGTTTTCTCAGAAACATGGCAGAAAATAATTAGGTTATAGAGGTAAAACTCTGTGTGTACTTTAAAATAAAAGCTGTAAAAGTTCATCGGGACTTTCAGTAGGGGTATGTTTGGAAGTTATCCAGATCTTGGATACCAGATCTCTCATACAATAATCAACATTCGACCATTCGACAACTAATCCATAGTCATGGCACTTCTAGTTCTAAAAAAAGAAACTGTAGACACTCCACCCAAAAGAGCCAAGTAAGAAGCCAGCGACTCTACCAAGAACCACTATTTGTAATCATGACCAGAAAAGGGGTTTTGCCATCTCTTTTGTTTAGGGGATTTTTAGGGGGAACAAAGCAGGAATGAAATATTAACGTAGAAAAAGAAGACATAATTTTAGAGTGATTGCTTACACTGAAAAATATTTTGGCCTAAGTTTCATATTTTCTCTATGTGCTCTCTACCTCTGTCATTACATGCATATTTGCATGACAACAGACCATTTTTCAATATTTATCGGGCTCCTGTGGATTCGTCTCCACCTGAACTCCTAATCCCCACTTTGTCACATAAATCCAGTTGCTGTGGAAATCATTCCGTGCCACTGATGGAGGATTATAGCTTCATGTAGGCAATATGCAGCTAGATCAACACATGAATACTACATAGCAACCATGGTTGGGAGCAGAAAGTACTGAGCAAAGAATTAGGAAATGGCGAAATCATAGCTGTTACAGAACTGTAATCACACCGTCATCACTGAAGGTTGAGGCCGGTATCTGTGATAGAATCTATTAGCTGTTCCTTAAACTCAGGTTTGTGGACAACAATTATCATTAAGAAATTGTACACGCAGGTCATAATTATTACTAGGATTCCTAACGTGGTGAAGTATTCCTTGGCACAGGTAAGAGTTCCAACTCTCTTATAAGGTGTGAGATCTTGGACCCAAGAAGATAATACAAACTTGACAGCATTGTTGAGTTAAAATATGAACATAATTCAATAAGTTGTGTTAAGTAGCCTGCTGCAGGCATGGGATACAGTCAGGACTCTAGACTGGTAGTTAGAATTATCACGTGTGGAACATTTAGGGTCATCTCTCATGTTAACCAGGGAATTGCTTCAGAGTCTTCAAGGTATTCTAAATATTTAAGTTTGCCTTCATCTATTAATTTAGGCATCAAATGCACTTGTTGCTCATTATTTACAGGTTCCATCATATGAATTTACCTACTTACTCAAGTGTATTTATAACCTCATCACAAATGCTCCTACTACTCTTGCCCTCATTTGTGGACGTGCACAAAGTGGTGAGAAATTTCATTCTGGAGCACAACCTTCCAATCTCAGGTTGAACAAGGCAATGCCGTGCCTTCTTGCTTCAGCCAGCTCTCACATGGCAAACTAGTGTCCCTTTAAAGTCTATTTAGTGCCACACCATCTGTAGTTTTGTTTTCTGTTGGTGATTTCATGGTTTTGAATGGAGTGCTCAAGTGCAGTCTTTTGGTCCTAACTGCAGAAGGCTGTGATGTGCCTTACAAAGAAAACACATGTGGTAGAAAATCATCCAAGCATAAGTTATAGTGTTGTGCGTAAGGTCAATGTTAATGAGTCAACAATAAGGTACACCCAGAAAAAGGAAGTGGGATTTCTTGGATTTCTATGTGTCTATTTCTATTTCTATTTCTAATGTCACACCTACAGTGCTTTAATTTGTGGGTTCATGAGGTCAATTTTAGAAAATTAATTTTTTAGGACACCATGGTGGCTCAGTCTATTAAGTGACTGCCTTTGGCTCAGGTAACCATCCTAGGATCCTGGGATCAAGCCCCACATCAGGCTCCCTGCTCAGTGGGGAGAATGCTTCTCCCTCTCTCTCTGCTTGCTGCTCCCCACGGTTATGCTGTGTCTCTCTGTCAAATAAATAAACAAAATCTTTTAAAAATAAAAAATAAAAAATTAAATGAAAAAATTTAAAAAAATATATAATTTTTAAAGAAAGCATAGTGGACAGCATTGCAGTGTAGTGGAAACCAAAAAAAATTTACAGTCATGTAATTTATATTAATTAATTACATATAGTTAATTATAAGATATAGATATAGATATATAAATACAGGTTATGTACATAACAGTTGATGCAAATTTGTGACCAGAGGCTCACAGGAACTTAACCTTCCATTTCTCCTAGGAACAATGGCTCAGTATTAGCTAATTCACTGTGGTCACTTTATGCAGCACAAATACCACACAAAATGATAACCAATTAAATATTAAAACCTTAAAGATCAATTCAAATCTCTACTATAGTGCATAGAGTCCCCAGATAAAAATATTAAACACCCAGTTAAATCTGCATTTCAGATAAACATATTTAGTACAAATATGCCCCAGTCGATATGTGAAACTTGAATTTAAACGAGCATCCTGTATTGTTACTTGCTAAATCTGGCTCCCTTTTTTTTAGGGGATTTTTAGGGGAAACAAAGCAGGAATGAAATATTAACGTAGAAAAAGAAGACATAATTTTAGAGTGATCGCTTAGGGCAAAACCAACTCTTCACTTGCATTATCTAAGTAAAACTCTCCTTGCTTTCAACTCTTTCATTTTTAATGCAATAGAATTTTTAAATCAAAGGTATCACTTTTTGCTTTCAGACTATTTTCTGTCTCCTATTCAAAATCTTCCAGTGTTCTCATGTTGTATTCTTTCTCTGGTCTATATGTTTTTTAAAAAGATTTATTTATTTATTTTAGAGAGAGAGAGCATGTGAGTGGAAGAAGGGCAGAAAGAGAGGGAGAGAGAACCTCAAGCTGACTCTGCACTGAGCAGGGATCCCAACATGGGGCTCGATCTCAGGACCTTGAGATCACCACCTGAGCCAAAATTAAGAGGTGCATGCTTAACCCACTGAGCCATCCAGGCACCACTCTTCTGTTTTTATTTTGAAGGACAATGAAATATACAGTTTTATACGTTTATTTCCCTTGAGAATTTGTCCTCCCTAAATCAACGTCCTTCCTAAAGGAAATAAAATATTATTCCTAAACTATAATATCAACTTCCTTCCTAAAGGAATACTGTATTAAAAAGAAAAAAATACATGCTAAATCCAAGGAGATAATCTTATTTCTCAAAACTTACAAAGGATGATACACTATTATCTCTTATTACCTTAAATTTGAAAATATCAACGTTGTCTACCAAAATGAAACAGCCACTCTGCACTGGTTGATTTAAAAAACCATGACACATAACATAGCCCCAGAACTTACGAGCATTTGATTCACTAATTCTAATACAGACAAGAGCCTGTATCACTTGCTCTATTAATCAAGCCCTAAAATACTTACTGGATCCTTCTTTCATCTCAAACCTTATAGATTTGTTTTTCCACCCAAAACTGCATTCAATTCAATTCTGCCTCCAAAATTAGAGTCTCATATGCACACCAAAGGAACAGACAACTAGATCAAATAGGCATGATTGCCATTCACGAACTACCATTTCCCCTCCACTTCCTGGCCCAAGGGAGATTCTGCTCTCACTCCTATTTAAAGGATGCCGTTGGGTCTCTGTAACCTGTGCCATCACCAGAGGGAAAGTGATGTGTGTCATTTCTGAATGGAAGCATTTAATTGCTGATGCATGACCCTCCAGCCATTCGTTCACCACCATCGTGATCAGGAAACCACGTGCTCTCAAAGAGAAGTCATCGGATGAAAACTGCCTGATTGGCTGAGCCAGCACAGGGGGGAGCAGGGGCCAGCGAGCAATGACACTCAAACAACTCCCTGTTACAGCCTCTTCTTCATGGTCCACTGGCTAAAAATGGTTTTGACATTTTGAAATGTAATATATGAAAATGACTAATATCTTCCTAGCCAGGATAGTTACTCAATTTTACCCCTTGGCTCACCAGGCTTAAAATACTGACTCTCTGGCCCTTTGTAGAAACTTTGCAAACCCTTGCTCCAGAGACTCAGCCAGACCCACAGCAACCTTTGCGTGAACAAAAAATAAACTTGTGTAACACAACCAAGAATTGAGTTCTTTGATACAGTAATAATAGGGGCTTTAGTTTCAATACTGTCACTTAGGGACACCTGGGTGGCTCATCATTACGCATCTGCTTTTGGCTTAGGTCATGATCCCAACATCCTGGGATGGAGCCCTGCATCTGGCTTCCTTCTCAGCAGGAAGCCTGCTCCCACTCCCCGAGCTTATAGTCCCTCTCTTGCTCTCTGTCATAAATAAATAAATAAATAAATAAATAAATAAATAGATTTCTTTAAAAAAAATAATAAAAATACTATCACTCAGTAGTGATCAAATAAATGCTCTGAGGTTCAGCTTCCGCCCCCTCAAATGGGTGCACATTAAATAAGGCAAAGGATATGAATATATTACCGGAAGTCATAAATGAGGCGGATAAGAGATTGCACAGACCATGTTGAGGTTATATTGAAAGAGATAAAACAATGTATCGATTATAAAACTCTCTTCCTGTTACACAATTTTGCCCAAGACCAGCCCTCCTTAAGATAAGTTTGGCAGCATTTGTTTAAATTCTTCTAAGTGTCACTTTTTGATTTTCCTAATGCATTTTCACTGTAGCCTTTGGTGGGCACTGTATCAATCAGCCTTGTGGTCCAACATATACCTATCCAAATGGATACAGTCATGAGTAAATTTCAAATGAAAAACAAACTACCACTCATTTTTTTACCTCAACTTGGGCAGTTTGAAAATTCAGAGATTTGATGAGAAATTTTTACAAACAATTGCTGTCCCATAAATAAATAAGCCTGTGGGTCCTTAAACCCAGATTCCTTTAAAAGAAGGAATTTTCCTGACCACTTCCAGTTTCCCTGCCTTATTTAAGATGAGAGATTTTCTGCTGGGTAGAGTTTTTGGGGCTGATTATTCCCTAGGGGGGCTACTTCTCTTGAAAGGAGTCTGCATCAAATTACCGCCCAGAAGTTTACAATTTATGCATTTTAGAAAACACCCTCTCTGACTTTCAAAACCAATCCCAACCATATTTACACGCTCAGTCTTAGGAAGCCAGTCTGTTTTAACAACACACTGGTCACAGAAAACAATGTGGACTGGATTTCATTATATTTGTAATAATTCACTGATTCTAGGTGGAAAAAACAAAAAATATATGAAATCAAGTCCCTAATGGAAAAAAAGGATTTTAAATAGTATCGAGAATGTACATAAAGTACCAGGACGTTCTCATTAATAGGAAAATGCATCACAGACTCAGAGTGAGGTAATTGCCATTTTCAGGTGTAATTTCTCACACATCCACGTGGATTAGTTCCTTGGGTGTGACATTTTTAGAAGGATTTTCTGTGGGAGGAGACTGGGCACCAGTATTAGGAGAAACAGGTTAGAATGCTGTTGGAAACTTAATGTTCTTAGTGATTATTGTCTATTTTTAACCTTAGCACTTCCTATGCTCTTTAAAAAGTGATTATATGGAACCCCTTTCACTGTTCATGAACAAGATTTTCATTATGGAAAAGTGATGTTTAAAGAGAGCTGTATAAAAAGTTCTAAAAAATATTTCCAGCATGCATCTGCTAATTTGCCATTTCACCCAAATAAAACATATGAGTTAACTGAAGATGAGCTCTGCAGATGAAAAATGGAAATACACCCATGAAATATTAAGTAATATGCAATTTTACAGTTTGGTTGCTTTTCACGTAAGAAGGAGTTTTCTCACCACTTCACTGACACACAAACTGAAACATCCTCCTCCCGGCTGGTCCCAGCAAAATCTGATACCCTTGACTGTTCCTCCAATATTCCCTTAACAGAAAGTCTGAAGCTCTGAATTTCTTCCCTGACCACCACCACCACCCTCTCACTCTCCAGACTTCTAGTGTTTTTTACTCTCTTATTCTTCGAGTTCTTTCCAAGCCCCACCCCACCCTTAGATAAATCATTAGTCTTTCTTCCACACCCCTGCCAGCACCCCAGGCTCCTGGTGCCCTCTGTCCACACACCTTACACTAGACACCAGCCCAGAATCACTTGCGTTCTTTGTCCCATCTGCTCATGGTGGGCAAAGGCAAGCCAAAAAGGCCAAGAAAGAATAGCACCGAAAAAGGACGCGGGAATGACAAGCACAAAGCCCTGTGAGCACTGAGGATCCAGGACTTCCCACTTGAGAACCTGAGGTTTTGTCACAGAGCCCAGCCTTGAGGAGTAGGTAAGAATTTTATAAGCAGATATCAAGTTGGGAAGATACTGGCAAAAGTCTGTGCTTTGCATGTACCTTGAAATGTATTTATTTATTTTTTTTAAATTTCATTTAAAAATTTTAATTTATTTTTGAGAGAGACAGAGAGAACACATGCACACATGAGAAGGGGGAGGAGCAGAGGGAGAGGGAGAAGGAGACTCCCCCCTGATCAGGGAGCCCAGTGCAGGGCTCCATCCCTGGAACCTGGGATCATGACCGGAGCCAAAGGCCGATGTTTAACCAAATGAGCCACCCAGACACCATGTACCTTGACATTTAAAAACAGTTAGGATTTACCATCCTAAAATCTCAGCTAAACTACATTTAACTTTTTAACAATGACAATTAAAAAAAAAAAAAAAAAAGAACTTGGGGGCTGTAAGAGTCAAACATGAACAAAACTGGAAAAAGGACCACAAACAACACGCAGTGTGTTCATTTTCTTACTGAGGTTCCAAAGACCTCAGCCCTAACAGCATGTTTGCTATTAATAAGTGTCCGAATTCTGTGTGTTGTCTTCTAGCCATCTCCCTATTCCCCGGTCTTCAAAAAGCTCCAGATTTTCATTCAGATGTCAAATCCTCCCAACCCCACCCAAGCATAGGTTCTCACTGACTTAAGCTAACCAGTATGCTCTAGTCCACTCCCTAGTCTAAGACAGGCCTAGGTCAAAGTGCGCATGAGCCCTAACTCGATCCTGTTCTGGGATCTGCTCCGAAGCCCAGAGCGCAGTCCTTTCGCACGTCAACATGGAAGATGGGAACTGCGACACCAGCTGAAGGGGATCTCTGGCCTTGAGAGAATGTTCAAGGGTAGGCTAACAGCTCTGCCTTATCCTAACAAACAGCCTTTTGCCACCACAGAAACTTCTAGTTTAGAATGAATTTGGACCTCTGCTAAAATAAACAATCTGTCAACCAACTGTTCTCTTATATTCAAACCAATAGGTCATATCCTTAGGGAATCCATAAGTATCACTTGGGTTGATCTGCTGATCTGTGTTATAAGCAGGCGTTGTTGGAATACTGTACCTGCCTCTGCCCTCAAAATGAAATGGCGTATAGTATGGGGTGTGTGTGTGTGTGTGTGTGTGTGTGTGTAAAAAGAGATTCAAGATTGTAGACAAACATTAGGATAACTTTGGGCTCCCTACTTTAAATACATTTCGAGGATTGGTAAAGGCTATATGAATAAACACATGAATGGAAAAAAAAACAAACAAAACTGAACACCAGGTGTTCTACATGGGTATTTTACATTGTTTGTCCTAAATTCTAATATTGTTTTCAGAATGCTGACAAATGAATTCAGCCTAAGAAAGCATTTTGGGGAGAAAAAGCCCTGTGATCAGGTTTTTAAGGCATACGTTCTTACCGGCAATGAAGCTCAAAGCCATGAACAGATCAATGCCATCAGAATGCGGCCCGTATGTTTCCCTAATTGGAAGGGACAAGACCTTTTAAAATACATCCTCAAGGGTTTGTAGGTATATCCAAGAAATCAAAGTCATACACCTTCCATTAAAAGGGCAGAACGACTATTTTTTTTTTTTTTTTAGATGAGTGCAGCAAGCACTTTAGAAACAGGGACAAAAGCAGCCCAAGTGACTAGCAGGGAAAAATCAGAAGCTGGGCAAGTCACACAAAGCCCAGAGCTGGGCAACATTTGATCAGTAACTGTACAGCCTGCCTGGCAGCTTCACAGACCTCGCACAGAGCCCAACAAGGACAGATGCCCAATTTAGAAAACCATGGCAGCCAACAGCTGGGATTTCACAGCTTGGAGCTATCCTGAAGCCATGGCCAGCCGGGGCAACCGGCCTCAGGCTCTCGGTGACCCAAGGAAGCAACAGTGGTGAAGGAGTGAATTCCCTGCTTTTAGGAGGGATCCTTTTGGTAAACAATACTAAAATGTTAGCCACTTTGAGCAAGCATACCCATCACGTCTAAAAGTATGTGCTGACCGCCCTTCATCCTGTAATATGACTTCTCTGGGCAGACTCTGGCTTTACTGCATCCAGAATTCCCTATAGATAGTCTTGGCTCCCTGGGACACTGAGGTGATTTCTGCAAATGACCTTTCATTCTCCCATCTGCGTGATCATCGTTACTGGTTCTCCAGCTCGGAGAAGGCCAAGCGCAAATTAAGTTCATATGGGCCTTATCCGGCAGTCAAAGATGCGAGCTCCGTTTCCCTACCAATTTCATTTGAATAACTTAAGTTCTTGATATGTAATCAATTGCCCTTTGGCCTCCAACTATGTCAACACCATGTTCTTTAACAGAAATGTTTCATTTTTAGCCTTTTTTTTTTTCTTCTGTGTTAAATGGCCATGCATCTCTGTTAACTGACCAGGATTACACAGCATATGGAATGCCAGACCTCCTCTCTTTGAAATACAATTTCCTTTTGGCGTTTCGCCCAAACACAGTTAAGTAGTATTAGCTCCCCAGGCAGACCTCATCGTCTTTGAGTTAAATACAGTAAGAAGTGCTGATGCTTCTATTTCACTAATATCTCTGCTCTATAATCCTTTATTTTATGACCTGCCCCTGGCTGCTCCCTGAGCTAAGAATTTGCTGTTCATAAAGCGGGGTGACAAGTCTCATCAAATAATGATAAAGGAAATGGTGTTACTTTCGCTTGCACGTGAGCAATCAGAACACAATATGACTGTCGATGCTCTAGGCTACTATCTGATCCGATGTAAAAAGTAAAACATTGTGCTTTCATCCAACTTGAGAAAAATCTGGATTTTTGTTGTTTTAATCTTTTACGCACAAAAGAGACACAGACAAAATCGACCACGGAGAGTTATGTTCGAACAGCATGATGGCATTGGTGTCATCATTCCAGGAGCCTTTACAGCATTTCTTGGACTAGCACACCAAAAGCACAGGGAAGAGAAATTCAGCACGGGTTGGCATTAATAATTCTCAAACTGCTGAGCAATAATCAGATCAGAAACTTATAAAATTGATAATTCTGAATTTTTCTTCCTAACAGACTCTACCTTTTATTGTATTTAACACACACACACACAAACACTGTCTTATACATAATATATCCTCTGTGCCAGACCTATTTTTAAGAGCTTTACAGATATTAACTTACTAAATCCTCATAATAACTATATAGACAAGCTTCTAAATTACCAAAACTTTTTACAGATGAAGGAGCTCAGGCACAGAGATGTTAAGTAAGTTACCCAAGGTCACAGAGCTTGTAGGTTACAGAGCCAGACAGTCTGGCTCCAAAGTCTATATATTCACCCACGATAATAGGTTGCCTCTCTTCTATAAAGCAGTGTTGAATATAAAATCCAGACTTTCAAGCCTCTGATTAACACTAGTTAAGTTTTGTTTAAAAAGAAGTGTGGGCCAGCTTCAAATACGGTTAAAGAAAAAAATCGTATATATGTATGTATTTTTTACTTTGAAAAAGCCTTTGCAATGTGATAAGGTGAAAGAGACAGATTATGGATCTTGGTTTCTGAAACCTTCAATAAATGAAATAGGTTGAAAATTTAAATTTAATTTAAATTTAAATTCGGTTTTGATAAGTTTCGTAAATGACTACTGCCGCTTCCCCTAGGACATATTGATTTCACATCCTACTGTCTGTTTCTAGCAAATAGGGAAAGAAAAGTATCTGGTTTTTAAATGCCTCTCCTACTTCTCTCCTGAAAACAGTGTTACGTTCAAATATCAATGACACCAGGAAAAGAAAAGAAGCAGAAAGGGGCCAGACAGGGAAATAAATGATCAATGCAAACTCTCTTCAATCAAGACTCAGATGTCCCTGAACTTCCTGTCTCTTCCCTTCCCTCGCACTCCGCCAAATTTAGACCGGCATCCAGGGTGCTGTCACTGCTGAGCCGAGTCCTCTCAAAAACCCTTTCTGACTTAATTCAGGGCTCTGGCAGCTGATGCCTTGGGCTTTTAGTCATTTCTTCTCCCTGTTATCTTCTCTGCCTTTCCCCTTTAAACTAAAGAAAGGTTTCTTAGATGTGTTCCTTGGGACGATAACAGCAATAATACCAATACGTTAATAATAGCAAAATATTACTCGCAGGTGCTATGCTAAGTGTCTTGCATATTTATATTGTAAATCTCATAATAGCACTCCACGTTAGGTACGGATGTCAGTCGAGATATTTAACACCAGTTAGAATAGTTGCTGGCCAGAAACAGTGGGTGGGATTGGAAGTGTGTGAGCTGCTGAGTACCAGTCCACCTCCCGGGAAGTGAGTACATTGTTTCCATATCACAGAAGATATGACTCTGCTCACAGGTGTAAATGTCATGCCTAAGATCACACACCTAGTTAGAGCCATACCTCACATGGCACCAGGATGTGTCTGACTTGTAGATCTCTCCAGTCCTACGGCTCTAGTACGGATAGTTCTTTGAAAAAAGCCAGTTAACAGTTATCAAGTGTGTCTAGGAAACATTGTGTATTATATTTCCCGTTTTGGACACAACCAAAGCATACAAGCACATTAAGGGCTCTGAGACATCCAGAAAAGAAACCTGTTTTGCTTTCGTGAATCCAAAGATTTTCAAACTCTGGCTGGAAAAAAACAAAAACAAAAAAAGCAACTTTATACGGCACCTGTTAGCCGTAGTACAAAAACCAAAGTCTAGAAATGTACATAAGTTTCTTAAAAATTTTCCTTGGCCCCTTTTTTCTTCCAAGGTACAATTACTTAAGTAATTATATTGAATCATGTATTAAATGTATTAAATCATTAGATATTTGCTTATGTCCTATTCACTCAGGGTTACCAACTGAAAGTGTTCTAGAACCCCAAAGCAACTGAACTGTCATATCCCACAGGGACTTCTAAGTCCTTTCCTTACTGCATTTCTCTGCCACACCGAACATCAAGAATAAGTTTCTCTATCTGGGTAATCCTTTCCCTCTGTCACACTCACACCAAAATGTTCACACTGTTTCCTGCGTCTTTTTTCAGTATGCTCCCTCCACTCACCCTAAAGTGTAGGGATTTATGAGGATTCCATTTTCCACCATTTTCACTTCTAAATCTCCTGTTTGTCCAAGAGGAATACCACAGAGGCTGTAATGATCTCGCCCACAGGAGAATCTTCCTTAATCTAAATTCTACCCCAGATTGCTTCCTTGAGGTTCACAGTCATATAGCCCATCACCTCCTAGACAATTATGTGTGAGGGAATTGCAAAATCTCAAATCTGAGAGGTACAAGAATAAATTCCACCTCCCTACTCTACCTCATGAGTGAACTCCATAGCCCGGCTCTTCTCGTCACCTCTATTTCCAGTAGAAGCAACGCCCCCCACCTGGTAGATTCTACCAAAAATGTGAGGGACACTTTGCTCGCCCCCCCTCCGTTACTCACTCACACCAACCAATGCCTTCTACAGTAATCATGTAAATTATAACCAAATAAAGACACTTTGAAAATGAATGGGATAAAGTGAGGGTTATTAGTAATAAAAATGCAATAACTAGGGTAAACCAGGACTGTTCCCCAAAACTGAGATGGATGGTCATGCAATATTTCTCCTCTTCTTGGGAGCCTGAAACCTGTCCATTACCAGAACGCCTGTAATTAATTCATGGCTGGCCCTCCTATCTCGTGGCTCATCCTCCTGAACTCCCCCTTCTCAACAAGAGTGACCAAAGTGAGCCAGTTTAAGCCTAAACTAGGCAAAGTTAGGGTTTTGCTTAGGACAAAAGCTTATTCCACCACTCCCTCTGCCAGGCGTAAGCTTTTTTCCCCACCTGTATTTTACGCCTGCTGACCCCTCTCTCTGCTGGAATGTCCTTCGTTCCCTTCACCTGTCCTCCTGTCACTGACTTACCTGGTTCATTTTATTCATCCCTTCACACTTAGTCTAAGTATCAACCCTTCTACAGAGGTTTCCATTACCGCCTCTGCTCATCACCTCCGGTGGGGCAAGGACAAGGGCCCCTTCTTCGTGTTACCACATCGAGCTGCCCTTGTCTCACCATGTTGCTTTTTATCCGAGCCTTGATCAACTGTAAGCCAATTTCTTTCTTTTTTTTTTTTTTTAAAGATTTTATTTGTTTATCTGACAGACAGAGATCACAAGTAGGCAGAGAGGCAGGCAGAAAGAGAGAGAGGAGGAAGCAGACTCCCTGCCGAGCAGAGAGCCCGATGCGGGACTCGATCCCAGGACCCCGAGATCATGACACGAGCCGAAGGCAGTGGCTTAACCCACTGAGCCACCCAGGCGCCCCAATTTATTTCTTATATATGTTTGTATGCATGCTTGTATGTACTTATGTATTTAGGAATATTTCTACCAGTTCTTTAGATCTTTGGGAGTAATACACAGTGTTAACGAAATACTGAAAAGTATTTGAAAATCCTTAGTATTTGTCATAGTAATAGACATAGTAATAGATCCATTAACATTAAAACTGACAGCATCAGCATCACAGTACAGTAGTATAGTAGTAGCACTGTACTACTATAGTTCATTACCATTTAATTTATACATACATAATTACCATTTATACATACATACTTTTAATTAACAGACTATGAGAGACTTAATATTTCACATTTGACATTATTTTCAAAGGCAGAGATTCAAATACTATTTTGTAAATAAAAGGTCAGCTCCAAAAAGTGTAACTAGTAATACAAAACCTGCAAAGAGAGAAGGATTGCAACAAAAGAGCATAATCGTGTTAACACAGGGAAACTTAACAGGGTATTATTGTAAGCGGGAATTTTTAATGAGCCCAAAAGATAATCATAGTATTACAATTAGAGGGAAAAATCCTTCAGATTACACAACCTCCGGTCAATACCAGTTCCATATGTTCCATAAGGTACAGAAAAGACACATTTGCTTTACCGAAGGGAGCTGTTTGAAAATTATCCAACTGTAGATTCTCAGAGAAATAAAATCAACTTCACTTCCTAAAGTAATAAACATGCCACACAAACAATGAGTCCTGTTATTAAAGGGTGATATTGTCAGACCAAATAAGTGAAAGAACAACCAGCGAATATTGCTGAAGGAGACCGCAAACAAAACAACAAACTCTAGATACACAAACACTGAATTTTCTGGAATTTTTTGCAAAATTCTTAACAAAAATATATCTTTTCCCAGTATTGGGTTAAGACCACTCTGCTATGGGACACCTGGGTGGCTCAGGGGATTAAGCCTCTGCCTTCTGCTCAGGTCATGATCTCAGGGTCCTGGGATCGAGCCCCGCATCAGGATCTCTGCTCAGCGGGGAGCCTGCTTCCCTTCCTCTCTCTCTGCCTGCTTCTCTGCCTGCTTGTTGTGATCTCGGTCTGTCAAATAAATAAATAAAATCTTTAAAAAAAAAAAAAAAAGGACCACTCTGCTATAAAGAGTTTAGACCAGTAAAAAACAAAAAAGGGCTCCACACCGATGGTAAGGACCACTCCCATTCTTTCTTACTGTTTTTCTACACAGCTAAGTCTTGATTTCCAAATGCACGACACACAATTTAATTCATTTTCAAAGAAGGAACTAGGACTCTGGCTGTGTCAAAGAAATTTGCCCTAATACGATTTTAGTAACACTGATGATCAAAAACATCCCTCTATTAAAAAAAGGGGAGAGGGGCACCCTGGTGGCTCAGACCTTAATTGTCTGCCTTCAGCTCAGGTCATGATCCCAGGGTCCTGGGATTGAGTCACCGGGTTCCCTGCCAGGTGGGAAGCCTGCTTTCCTTCCCTCTCCCACTCCCCCTGCTTATGTTCCTGCTCTCACTGTCTCTTTCTCTTTCTCTCTGTCAGATAAATAAATAAAATTTAAAAATGAAAAAAATTAAAAAACAAAACCCCAAAACCCTCTATGACATAACGCAGCCACCATTTAGAAACATTATTTCTTCATAAGCTACATTCTTAATGGCAAACAATTCATTATAAAATTAAAGTATATAAGACCAAACAATATTTGGGGGATCTTATCAATTGAAGAATAATACTAAAAATACAAAGGTTAACAAATATGTCTTGGAAGAGCAATACAAGTTTAAGGATTATCATTGCAAATTGGAATTATGTGCAGTGCTGGCAATAGGGCCTGTATACAGATGATGAGCTTATTACTACAAATTTTAAAAAGTTATTGAATAGCTAGATGGATAGATAGATGGATACAAATTCTCAAATATGTGTAAAAACTAATTGGAGGATTTTAACTTCTATAAAATAACTCATGGTTGATGACTTTTTAGAACATAAAATCTATTAAACCAGTTAATATTCTTTGACTGTAAGCATCTCTGCTGCATTCATATTGAATAATATGTTTCACAATAGTGATCACGTCAAACACCTAAAAAAAAAGACAGTGACTCTAATAAGGCAATCGCTAGTATTAATCATACTAAAAAAACCTCTAAGTGTGGATGTCTAGGCTTCCCAGCGGGCCATCAGAATGAGTGGCTATCTGCTGTGAGTATTACTAAGCTAAGTCTTTGGGCACCTGGTCATATCTGAATTCTCCTAAAGAAAACCTGCTACACACTCTTATCTTTTAAAATGCAAACAGAAATAGGGACAGCAAAGTTAGTATGTTTTAAAGACGCATCTAATGGAATGCGTGGGTGGCCGTCCAACGCTTGATTTCAGCTCAGGTCCATGATCTCAGGGCTGTGGGATAGAGCCCTGGGCCCAGTGAAGAATGTGTTGAAGATTCTCTCTGATTCCAATCTCATCTTGTTTCATTTATTCTTCTCCACTTCCTCATTTCAGGGAGATCATATGATAGTTGTCTTTCTCCCATTGACTTATTTCTCTAAGCATGATATTGGGAGGGAGACAAACCATAAGTGACTCTTAATCTCACAAAACAAACTGAGGGTTGCTGGGGGGGTGGTTATGGACATTGGGGAGGGTATGTGCTATGGTGAGTGCTGTGAAGTGTGTAAACCTGGCGATTCACAGACCTGTACCCCTGGGGATAAAAATATATGTTTATAAAAAAATAAAAAATATTAAAAAAAGATTCTCTCTGATTCTCTCTCCCCCTCTCCCACTGTCCCTCCCCAGCCTGCTCTTTTATTTCTCCATTTCTCTCTAAAAGAAAAAAAAAAATGCACCTAATAAAAATTTCTAAAATAGAATTAGAAAAGCCTTATATTTTGAGTTGAGCCAAATAGGAGGTGCCTGGGTAGCTCAGTTGGTTTAGTGTCTGCCTTAGACTCAGGTCATGATCCCAGGGTCCAGAGATCCAGCCCCACGGCAGCAGACTCCTCCTCCCCACCCACTCCTGCTACTGATCTTTCTAGCTCTGTCTCACTTGCTCTCTCTCATTCGCTCTCTCTCTCTCTCTCTCAATAAAGTAAATAAAATCTTAAAATAAAATAAATTGGGTGAAATAAGAATAAATAGCATTTGATTATTACAAAAGCTTTTGCAACACTGGTCATTTCATACATCTCAATTTCGGGTCGACAGTTTTCCTCTAACAAACATATTTTTGAGCTCCCTTAATAAAGCTGAAGTTCATTTGAGTATTTGAGTATTTACATACTCTAAAAACTTCCTGTCACCTGGAGTTTTTGTTTATTTGTTACTCTGTGTGTGTATATGTGTGTGTTTGTTTTTATTCCTGAGCAAGTAATTTCCCAGCCATTAACTAAGGCTTATGAAACAGAAATACAGATATGCCTCTAAATTCAAATGTACTTCCTGAAGATAGAGATCACTTTTGATTTGATTTATATAAATTGCACTATGTTATCTGCAAAGATCCTCCACAGATTTTCCAATTAATTATAGTAAAATATAGGAGAATAGAACCAATTAGTTGACATCTTACCTTTGGTGAATTAATTTTTTAAATCACACTTTCACAGGGCAATTAAGCAAGGAAAAGAAATAAAAGATATCTAGATAGGAAAGAAGAAATACAGGTAATGCTATATGCCGATATATGATTATATATATAGAAAATCTTAACGCAGTCACTAAAAAAAACAGAACCCATAAATGAGTTCAGGAAGATTGCAGGACACGGAACAGACTGACAAAAAAGCACTGCATTCTGACTTATTTCACCAGCATAATAGTCTTAAATTCCATCCATGTTATGGTAAATGGCAGGGTTTCCTCTTTTTTTTTTTTTTTTTAAGATTTTATTTATTTGTTTGAGAGAGAGACAGTGAGAGAGAGCATAAGAAAGAAGGTCAGAGGGAGAACCAGACTCCCCACAGAGCTGGGAGCCTGATGTGGGACTCAATCCCGGGACTCCGGGACCATGACCTGAGCCAAAGGCATTTGCTCAACCAACTGAGCCACTCAGGCACCTGGTTTCCTTCTCCTTTATTGTTGAGTAGCATTTAATTGCATATGCACACACACACACACACACACACACACATGCACACACCCCCCACATCTTCTTTGGCCATTCACCTACCAATGGACCTGCTGGTTGTTTCCATACATTGGCTACTGTGACTAACACTACAGTGAACACAGGAGTGTATATATCTTTTATGATTTAGTGTTTTTGTATTTTTTGGATAAATACTCAGAAGCAAAATAGCCAGATTATTTGGTAGTTGTGTTTCCTTATTTTATGAGGAATCTATAGTGTATGATTTCACTTATATGTGGAATCCATAAAGCAAAACAAAAGAAGAGACAAAACCAAACTCATAGATAGAGAGAACAGACTAGTGTTTACCATAAAGAAAGGGGGATGCGGAGGTAGGTAAATGGTGATGGGGGTAAACTGTATGGTGATAGATGGTAATTAAACTTATTCTGGTGACCACTTTGTAATGGACATAAAATCAAATTATGATGTTGAACACCTGAAACTAATATATACCAAATTTACCTCAATAGAAAAAGATAAAGAATGACAATACAATACTAAAATATGTTCAAATAACATAGGCATTCCATAAATATCTCCTAACATTCTTAGAACCCAAGTGAGGTTTATCTTTTCAAGTCCCTATATAATGGTGAAGTTTTAGGGGGGGAGCGCCTTGTTTTGAAATATTTGTTTCCATAGTGACATTAAGGTTAAAAAGAATAATCAAAAGGCAATTCGTGGAGTTACAATGAAGACTTATTGGTTGATGTCAACAAACTTCTGGAATTAGTCTTTTCCTGTGGCATCAAACACACGTGACTTGTCAAAACTAAGACAGGGCCAAACAGCAAGAAGACCGTGTTTCCTCTTCTCATCAGAAGAATAAACCAACTTGGGCCCCGACAGTCACTGAAAGGGGGCAACCGCAAATAAGAGGAGCAGAAAGAAAGAAAAATAACCATTACATTTGAAAGACCTAATGATTGTCAAAAAAAAAAAAAAAAAAAATCACCCCAGGCAGGAAACAAGGAATAGTTGCTTGACTTGTCTCAAAGAAAAGGCTGACATGAAATGCTTCAAAAAAAGATAAACGTCCTAGAACAGTGCTGCTCAACCACGAGATGAGGTCTTTATGGTAAACACTTAAGGCAACTTGTGACCAGTGTCCTGTGATGATACTAATTGTCCACGAAAGCTGACCCGCAACAAAGCAGCACAGTTCAGCTCCAATTGTGCAGGCTCTCAAGTATTTACATGACGGAAGATGAGAAAAGATACTCACATATCACAAAAGACGAAAAATGCTGAGGATCATAGCACACCATGAAATGAGACACACTGCAGACTTTACACTTCATAAGTGGAAATAATAAAACTCAAGCACATCTTAGATTTTCTATATTTTTGTACCTTTTCTTATTTTGACAATAAGAAGCAGAGAAAATGGAGTGGCAGTAACCTCTTTAAGAAATTAAATGTGGTTATCTTACAAACAAAAAACTCTTCTAGGGCGCCTGGGTGGCTCAGTGGATTAGGCCGCTGCCTTCGGCTCAGGTCATGATCTCAGGGTCCTGGGATCGATTCCCGCATCGGGCTCTCTGCTCAGCAGGGAGCCTGCTTCCTCCTCTCTCTCTCTCTGCCTGCCTCTCCT
>NC_081571.1:68599604-68628945 GCF_022355385.1 Mustela nigripes | reverse complement strand
AGTGGATTAGGCCGCTGCCTTCGGCTCAGGTCATGATCTCAGGGTCCTGGGATCGATTCCCGCATCGGGCTCTCTGCTCAGCAGGGAGCCTGCTTCCTCCTCTCTCTCTCTCTGCCTGCCTCTCCGACTACTTGTGATTTCTCTCTGTCAAATAAATAAATAAAATCTTTAAAAAAAAAAAAAAAACTCTTCTAATGAAAAAAAAAGAGTACTTATATTTCTCTATACACTAACAATGATGAACAATCTGAAAATGAAATTAAGAAGACAATTCCATTTACAGTAACATCAAAAGGAATAAAACACTTAGAAATAAATGTAATAAAGGAAGAGTAAGACTTGTACACTGAAATCTACAAAACATCGTTGAAAGACATTTTTAAAAAATCTAAGTAAATAGAAATATATTTCATATTCATAGGTGACCAGACTTAATGTTATTAAGATGGCTACACTCCCTAAATCGATCAACAGTTTCACTGCAATACCTATCAAAATCCTAGCTGCTGTTGTTGCAGAAATGGACACGCTGATTCAAAAATCCATATGGAAATGCAAGGGAACCCAAATAGGCAAAATGATCTTGAAAAAGAAGAACAACGTTGGACGAGTCACATTTTCCACTTTTTCAAGTCTTGTTACAAAACTATAGTAATCAAGACAATGTGGTACTGACAAAAAGACAGTCAGAGAAAAATGGAATAGAATTGAGAATCTAGAAATAAATCCTTGCATTTATGGTCAATTGAATTTTTGACACGGGTGCCAAGGACATTCAGTGGGGAAAATACGGCCTTTTCAACAAATTGTTGAAATTTGTTGTAGATAGCCACATACAAAAGAATGACATCGGACCCCTGCCTCACGCAGAACACAACTGGTCTCTCAAGGGGTCTAGCTACAGGAGTTAAGTCCTAAAAATAGCGGCTTAAACTATAAAACTCTTGAAAGAAAACCCGAGAGTAAATATTTATGATCCTAGATTAGGCAAGAGTTACTTAGATAGAACAGCAAAAGCACAAGTGAGGAAAGAAAAAAAAATATCAAAGTCTTCATCAAAATTTAAAATTTTTGTGCATCAATGACCACCAGAAAGTAAAAAGACAACCCACAGAATGGTAGAAAATATTTGAAAATCACATATCCGTTAAAGGTGTGTGAATTCTTAGACCTCAAAACATTTTTTAAATATCACCTAATTGAAAACATGGGCAACAGGTCTGAACAGACATTTCTCCTGAGAAAATATGCCAATGGCCAATGACACTCAACATGATTAACCATGAGGGAAATGCAAATACAAACCACAATTAGGTAGCCCTTCATAACCATTAGGACAGCTATATTCAAAAGGAAAAATAAAAGTGTTGTCAACGCTGTGGAAAATTGGGACTGTCACATATGACTGGCAGAAGTGTCGCTTTGGGCAAGTTGGGCAGTTTTTCGAATGGTTGAACTTAGGATTCCCATATGACCCAGGAATTTCACTCCTATCCAAATGTTCACACAAAAACTTGTACACAAATGTTCATGGCACTATGACCCATAATAGGCAAAAAGTAGAAACATGGTCCCTGTCTATCAACTGATAAAAGGATGACTTAATGGAGTGTCCATACAATGGAATATTACTGGGCAATAAAAAGGAATGAAATTCAGATATGTGATACAACATGGATGAACTCTGAACCCATTACGCTAAGTGAAAGAAACAGTGCATGCGTACGAAATGTCCAAACTAGAAGAAACCCGTAGAGACTAGCAGATCTGTGGTTGTCAAGTATTGGGAAAAGGGTAGAAGAGGAAAGACCCCTAGTGGGTATGGGGTTTCTCTTGAGATGATGAAAATGTTCTGTGAGGAGTTAGTAGTAATCAATGGACAACACTGCAAAATATAATAAAATCCACTGGAACTGTATACTTTAAAATGGTGAACTTTATTGTGTGTGAGTTATATCTTGATAGAGCTTTATATATATTAAGAAAACTCACATGTACTTGTCCCTATACAATTTCCCCCCTCCAAGATTTATTTATTTATTTGAGAGAGAGAGAGAGAGGACACGCAGGAGGGGTAGAGGGAACAGGAGAAAGAATCCCAGGCAGATGCCATGCAGAGCACACAGCTCAACGCAGGGCTCAATCTCACAACCCTGAGATCAGAACCTGAGCCACCCAGGCATCCCTCTGTATATCTGCTTTTTAAACTTACCATATAATATAACTTGATACAGCAAAAGAAATAATGGCACAACAATGGGGTGCCTGGGTGGTTCAGTGGGGTAAGTCTCTGCCTTCAGCTCCAGTCATGACCTCAGGGTCCTGGGATCGAGCCCTGCATGGGGCTCTGTGCTGAGGGGGAGCCTGCTTCCCCTCTCTCTCTGCCTGCCTCTCTGCCTACTTGTGATCTCTCTTTTCTCTGTCAAATAAATAAATAAAATCTTAAGAGAAATAATAATGGCACTACAAAACACTAGTTTATCGTATCCAGCTCATATTTCAATAATTTCAGCCATATAATCAAAATAAAAAGTCATTGCATTTAATTAAACATTATAAAACGATACCCTTTGAAGAAGTATAAGTAATCACTATGATGTCTTTCCATGCTGTATGGACAGTAAAATTAGGGAAACAAACTCCCTCTAAATCAATGTGTATATATTACAGTTTAAAATGTTAATTAGTTTTCATCTAAGCATTCCTGTCCCGTGGAGACACAGTGAGAAAAGCCACAGGTGAGGATGAAAGGAACACTGCTTATCAGAAATGAGGAATAATGTCTATGTTGTCAAAGTAACGAAATGGTCTCATAAAAAATGTATGATTTGACATTCATTTATCAATATTTCTAAAATGCAACTCTTATCTTGCCTTTGTGTAAATTTCATTTCCTAGTAATGACTTCACCGTTTCCCCCCTTCATATGCATGTCTCATTTATTTCTGTTTCCAGAATAAATTAAACGAGAGAAACTTGGCCTGGGCTATCTCTCACGCTCCATGAGAAATACATCATTGTTTTCATCCAGAACACCACACTACAGGATAATTGCTCACTCAGTTTCCAGTTTCCCACCTGAACCCTCTCTTACAATGTTCCCCAGATCACAGAGCTGCTGCTGGCAAAGGATCCCAGAGGTAAAATCTAGCTTAGAGTACAAAGTAGTGATCAATAAATATGTGTCGAGTTAAATCCCCTACCTTTTGGCATAACTCATCCTTCCCCAACTTCCCAGTGAAGCAATGGTTTAAACTCCAGTGACAGGAAACTCACTGCCTTAAACGTTTCTGCATCCTACCATCAGCAGCCCAAGTTGTTAGAAAGTTCTACCCCTCTGGACTATTAATCTCCTGGATCTTACTTGTGTCTTCTGCAGCCACATGCCTTAATGCTCTCCCTGTAAATTATGTTTATCATGTCTGATGTTGATTTGTCCTATTTTTGGTTCACATGTTTGCTTCCAAGCTCAAGACGTTATACTTCTTTCTGGTATAATAGTCAGATCGAGCTCCTTATTCAAGTTCAAGCAAAATTATTTTTGGATTCTGGTTCTTGGATCCTTTTTTTGGAACTATGCATGGGCTACCAAACTCGTAGTTTTTGAACTTATGATAGATTCTTGACATATAATATTATCCCAGCCCTTTTCTAAGCAGATGTGCTCCTTTTAAACGAAATGCAGCTTTATTCTGGTTGCAAGGTCCATCCTTCAAAGTCTAGATGTCACCTAGCTCAACTGGCCTCTGGGCAAATAATTCTTTTTGGTTCCTTCACTCCAGTAACTTAAGCTCCAGTTCTGCAAGGAAAAATCTCCCTTTGGGATTACATCTATATAGCCAGCTATAGAACTTCTTTAATATCCCCCTCTCTCTAAAAGGTCCAACAGGACAGGTTGGGGTACATAGTCTTGACAAGTTTTGGAAAGTTTGCCTCCATCTCAAGAACACTTCTCAGATACATGTCATGTTCTACCTAGCCATTTCATATAGATGCAATATGACTTCCCTATATTTTTCTAACAACAGCTCCCTTACGTCTCTACCACCATGCCAATATCAGGGGATCCAACTCCAAAATTCTCCTTAATGTCCTGTGCATCCCAAAGATCTAGACAAACATGCTGAGAGAGAAGGGTTGTTTTGAAAAACTGCACCTCATCTCCAAAATGTACGTATTCAATCAAAATCCTTTTAGGATTTGATCAAATATACCCAGGTGGATGCAAATCTTGACATAATGATCCATCCAACTGTCTCCAACTGATTTGTGCATGGGGATTTCAAGGATCTGTAAATGGTGATCTCATCCAACATGCCCTTCTGAAGCAAATTTTGCATTTCAATCTCTTTGGGGTCTAGAGGGGACTAAGGAATAAATGCCTTCCTGGCCTGAGTCACATGGCATATTGACTTTTGTCACTGGAGATCACAACGGTGCCACAAACCAAAAGATGAAAACACTGAGCCTAGGGATCAAAGATATTTAAAGTTTGGTTCAAAGACTCGTAGGCTTAAATTCTCTAAAAATAGCATCATTTATTGCCCAGGTTTAATCATTTCCAATGGCCATAGTAAATGTCCCCAAAATGTGAAATAAATGAGCTCTGGCTATTCTCAACATCTCCACTTTGAAAACTGTAATGAGAAAAAAAAAAAAGTACATATTCACAAATAGGCCACCCAAGTGCCACTACATGTCTTATTTATTAATAATTCTAAACAAGATGCTCGTGTATAGTAGCATGGTAAGATGAAAAGGCTTCCTACATTTTTTTTCTTATATTAAAAAGAACTCCTGCTGTTAAGACTGTACTTATTCTGTACATAAGAAACAAATAGTTAAGGATGAAGTAATTAAAGGAACTCTCAAAATTTCAGCATCCTTAGAGAAAAAGGATTTTATGCAGAAAATAAGTCAGATTTTACTTGTATTTCTATTCCTAGCCCATTTCATCAGAATTTTCCTTAAAAGGATACTGATTCTCAGCCCTATAAAGGATATGCATATTTCCAAATGTTCCCCTGATTATATCCTTCCTCTTTTTGTAAGTAAATAAACAATATTTTTGTGCACTGTTTGCTTAGGATAGTTGAGTTAACTGGGTTTTTAGCAGTTTTCTAATATTCCTGAAGAACTTACTAACCCAGTCAGTCTCTTAAGTTTTCTTTGGAAGCATGAAAACTTACTTAAACATCATAAAAATATGTCACTATCAGGCAAAACCAGAGGAGAGTTACCCCCTCCAAAAAAAAAAAAAAAAAAAAAAAAAAGAAAAAAAAACAAAGGAGAAAAAACCCCCAAAAAAAAAAAAAAAAAAAAAAAAAAAAGATAAATAAATAAAGCAGAGTAAAGGGCTGTAGCATTTGAATGCCACACTGAACACCCAGAGAGCCGAGAGGGATCTTCATTTTTTCCATTCATGGAAATAATGGCTAATATGTTTTAAGAATTGGGAGGGAGACAAACCATAAGTGACTCTTAATCTCACAAAACAAACTGAGGGTTGCTGGGGGGAGGAGGGTTGGGAGAAGGGGGTGGGGTTATGAACATTGGGGAGGCTGTGTGCTTTGGTGAGTGCTGTGAAGTGTGTAAACCTGGTGATTCACAGACCTGTACCCCTGGGGATAAAAATATATGTTTATAAAAAATAAAAAATTAAAAAAAAAAGAATTAAGGTAATTAGATTCCTTGAAGTAACCAAAATTCTCTTTAATTCTGTGAGTTTGTAAGAATTTTTTTTTTCCCCTCAAAGAAAACTGAACTAATATTTTAAAATCTGGGATGTTCTAAAACATTATTTTGGTTTCTCATAAATAAGAAAAACTTTAGGGGCGCCTGGGAGGCTCAGTGGGTTAAAGCTTCTGCCTTCTGCTAGGGTCATGATCCCAGAGTCCTGGGATCAAGCCCCGAATCTGGTTCTCTGCTCCATGGGGAGCCTGCTTCCTCACTCCCCTGTCTCTGCCTGCCTCTCTGCCTACTTGTGATCTGTCTGTCAAATAAATAAATAATTCTTGGGGCACCTGGGTGGCTCAGTGGGTTAAAGCCTTTGCCTTCGGCTCAGGTCATGTTCCCAGGGTCCTGGGATGGACCCCCGAATTGGGCTCTCTGCTCAGCAGGGAGCCTGCTTCCCCCTCTCTCTGCCTACTTGTGACCCCCCTCTCTCTCTCTGTCAAATAAATAAAAAATATCTTTTAAAAAGAAAAATAAATAAATAAATAATTCTTTAAAAAAAAAAAAGGAAAAGAAAAGAAAAACTTTAATGTAAGTAATATTAAATTTATAAAGATTTGGGAACGGGGCACAATCCCACAACATGTGTAGCCAGTCAGAGGAACAATATGAGATGTTATTCATCAAAACTTCCACAGAATATCTAGACGTTGTTCTTACAGGTGGCATAGAATAACAAGCATTGATCTCAGTTCATTTAGAAGCCCAAGGGGATGGTAACATTATGTTAACATGAAAATCCTTAGATTTTAAAATTTTCCTTACATTAATGGGATAATCGTCAAGAAAATATTCACGTCTCATAATCCTATATTCCTAGTTTAATATGTTATATTTTTAATCTTCCATGTTTATGTAACCCATTATTTTTTTTAAGATTTTATTTATTTATTTGACACAGAGAGAGAGAGAGATCACAAGTAGGCAGAGAGGAAGGGAAGCAGGCTCCCTGCTGAGCAGAGAGCCCATGTGGGGCTCGATCCCAGGACCCTGCGATCATGACCTGAGCTGAAGGCAGAGGCTTTAACCCACTGAGCCACCCAGGTGCCCCACCCATTATTTTTTATTTACGCAATGTAAGTGACTAAAACCGAAGATTTGCTATCTTTTTAAAGTACAGTTTAATACTGGATAACTGGTTGTAAGGCACAATATAAAGAAAAGACACTCACTACCTTGCCTTGAAAAATTATTTCCATTAGTGACATTCTACATAGCCATTTAGCAATACAAGTACATAGAGTTTGGTAAAGCACTTGCAATAATCACCACTTGTGTATTAAAACTTTATCCACCATGGTAACTCAGGTTTGAAGTGGTTTAAATCCTATGAATGACTTTTACAATAAATTATGTTTCCTTCTGAGCTGATGCAGTACAGAACACTGGCTTAATCAATTGTCCATTGCTTATTATTACCAAATAAAGCTACTAAGATGCTAATGGGAATGCATAGAGGTTAAAATCAAAGAGAAACATTCTTTTTAAGACGAATGTCTATATGTATATTGATGGGTTGCTTATAAGAGTTAAAAAAATAAGTATAGATAACTCATATTTATTCTTCCTCCAGAAAATCCTTTCAGTATTTATATTCTTATCATCAATGACTTAGAATGTATTGCTGAGTGATGATAATGTTCAAGGTGGCAAAATTCACATCAATGTTCTTATTTGGTTAGACTTTCCAATTAAACAAGAAGAAACCACATTAATAGGACAACATCTGCCAGGTGACTACCCCATACAGTTTAACAATACTCATATATATTTAAGAAGATGTGAACAAGTGAATATTCTCTTGTAAAAAAAGTCATCCTCAAAAGCACAACAAATAATTCTCCTAGACTATCTTATTAGCAACATCATGAATTATACAATAGAAATGCTTGTTCAAACTTTTTTTTCTGATAAGAAACACTGCATTTTAAAAAGCAACCTCTATTTTAATATTTAATACTTTAGCATATCTATATCTCCAAAAGTAGCAAGCTACTTAAGAAAGAAGTGCACTTCTTGTAATGTTAAAAGCATTTCTGGCATTTTGTATTATCTACTTTTTAATGACTGTATTTTCCTAGCATTAAAAATGAATTAATCTCTTTCTTCCTAAGTACCTTGTTGAACATGGTGGAAAAAAAAAATAGTTCAACAGGTTACTTTCCCATGTAAAAACCATATAGACTGTTGCCTCTTTTTGCATATTTGATTTAAAAGCAAAACATCTGACTGCATCCAGCTCAAAGTTCAGCATCTTTTCTGGGGTTTCACAGACACAAGATTTACCTATTTCCCATTGAATTTTATTGACTTTAGGGTAGAGTACTGGAAAACAAAACATAATGAAGACAAAATCTATTAGTTTCAATCAACAGAAAACTCTGAGTTTTGCTCTGCAGTCTAAGAGTATTTTAAAGTAAATTAATATTGATAATTTGGGGTAATCTATAAGAAATACAACTGTGACATCAGTTTTCTAAAGATAGAATTATTAGGTCAAGATGTCATACTATTGCATTCTGACATGTTTCGATCATCACAGTATTTGCTATTTATTAATTTAAATCACAGCGGCTGAACAATAACATCATGATAGAAGATTATTTTAAAAATGGAGTAAAGACTTCCAGTTCTGGGTAAGATGGTAGCCAACAGCTACCCCCATGTCTCCCACTGGCTGCAACAGGACAGAAGGCAAGCAGAAGCTCAAAGAGCTTTGGAAAAGAAATAGTATTGGACAGAACGAAGGAGAAGACCGGGATTTGAAACACCACCCATCCAATAGTAAGTCAACCATGTTTTCCTCTGGTATAAACCTGACCTGAACTCAACACACTGGCAATGGGAAGCAAGGCAGTGGGGAGAGACCTCCAGGAGGAGGCCTCAAGGGCTGGCTCACAGATCTCGGAAGGATAATCTAAAAGGACCGAGAGGGCAGAGAGATCCCATTTTCCCTCTATTCTCCACTGTCCTGCTCCTCAGACCACAGCAATCTGTCAGGACAGGCACAGCCTGTAGCAATGGGAACTTGCAAGAATCAGGCTCTGAGGGAGAGGAAGTGTCCTCTTCATTTGATGGAACTGAGATTACAAGAGGGTGCAGCTAACTTCTGCATGTTTGTTTGTTTCTGTCTCCCCTCCCACAGCCCAGCCCTAGATGTTGACCCAACTATTGAGTGCATGGAGAGAGAGGTAACAAAGCCTCAGTACTCTGGATGAAGAAAAGAGAAGCATCAACCAAAAGGAAATTTCTGGGGAAATAATAGAAAGAGAAGCTTGAAAAGCAACCTCATAAAGTTTTTTGAACACCTGAACTCACCTTCAACCTCACATGTACGGAATGGATCCTCGTCAGCATGCCAGAATCTTTGAGAACTGAATTAGTCGATAAGACACCGCACAGGTCTCAAGCTGGCTGTTAGGTGATGCACCCACGTGACACACGCAAACAACGCTGCACTGGCACGGGAACTTTGCTCCACAGATGGTGGATTCAAAATCACACCCTAAATCTAACCAGTGTAGCAGATTATGAAAAATAGAATTATCAATAATTTTTACATCTAAACAAGATCTAGAGCCTTGTGTAATTTTCAAAACATCCAGAATAAAACCTAAAATTACTCAGCACATGAAGAATAACAAAAATCCCAATTGCACAGGAAAAGATATTGAAGAGACACCATTCCATGACAATGAAGGATCAAGTCACCAGAAAGACAATAACCATCCTAATTGTGTATGCACCAAAAATAGAGCTAAATAAATTAAGCTAAAACCAACAATACAGAAAAGAGAAACAGACAAGTCTACAAACATAGTTGAAGATTCCTCCTTCAGCACTAGCTATGATCTGTAGGAGGTCAATCAGCCAGATTGAGAAGAACTGAAAATTACCACCACTCATTTGAATTTAATTGACATTTACAGGTCACTCAATCCAGCAACAATAGAATACACATTCTCTTTGAATGCAGCTAGATCACCGCCCAAGATAGACCATATCCTGGTTCAAAAAACAAATCATAACAAACTGGAAATAATTAAGATGATACACAGTATGTTTTTAGATCATAGTTGTTTTAAACTAGAAATCATTGACAGGAAACTAAGAGAAAATTTCCTTCAAACCACTGGAAGATATCAACACTTCTAAATAATCCATGAATCAAAAAGAAGATCTCAAGGAATATTAGACAATACTTGAAACTGAATGAAAATGAAAATACAATATGTTAGAATTGTGACATCTACCTAAAGTATAGGTGGAAATTTATAATATTAAATGCCTCTATTAGAAAGAAGAAATGTTTAAAAATTTTCAATTTAAGTAACTAGAAAAAAAGCTAAATAAACACAAAACAAGTAGAGGTAAGAAAATAAATACAAAAGCAGAAATCAATGGAATTGAATAAAGAAAAACATTGGAGACCAGTAAATCCAAAAACTGATTTATAAAAGGTCAATAAACTTGATAAACCTTTGGAGAAACAGAACAGAGAAGCCACAGATAATTTTATTTAGAATAAAGTGATTTATTAATAATTTTATTAATAAAATAATTTATTATTATTTAGTTAAGAATTAAAAAGGAAATATCACTAAAAATTCTACAGGCATTGAAAGGATAAGGAGCCACTATATGGACAATTCTGTGCACCTAATTCCAACATTTTTGATGAAATGAACCAATTCCTTGAGATTGGAAGGAAATTGCATCGGAAATTGCAAAAACTGACTGAAAATTAGGTAACATATATGACCCTATAACTGTTAAAGAAATTGTCATTGGGAAAATATTTTTTTTAAAGAAATCTCCAAGTCTAGACAGTTCCAGTAGCAATTTCTACAGACCTTAAAAGGGAAATAATACCCAATAATACCCAATAATACCCAATTTACACAGAATTTGTACACAAATTCTCTTGGCAAAAACAAAGTAGAAAAGAACTTTCTTAACCTAATAAACAACATCCACAAAAATCCTACATCTGTCATCTTACTGAACACTGTCCTGAGTGATCTTGGTCCGGCCATAAGTCAAGGACAGAAATAAAAGGCATACTGATTGAAAAAGAAAAGAACAAATCTGTCACTATTTGTTGATGTTCACATAGAAAACCACAACGGATGCACCAAAAATATAATAATAATAATTTCCTTAAAACTAACAAGCATGTTGGGCAAGGCCAAAGAGTATAAGATCAAATCACAAAATTAACCATATTTCAACATCCTGGAAATGTACAATTCAAAATCAATTTTTTTCTAACGTACCATTTAAAATATCTCCAAAAAATGAAATACTTAGGTATAAATAGAGGGATATGAATATGTGATCTATTGCAGAGAACTGTAAAGGACTGATTAAAGAAGTCAAATAAGATCTAATAAATGGAGAGAGACACCATATGCACTAATTAGAAGACATACATAATAAAGATGTCGGCCAGGGGGTGGTGTTGCTGGGTGGCTCAGTCAGTTACATGTCCTACTCTTAGTTTTGGCTCAGATCATGATCTCAAGATTCTGGAATCTCACCTGGGGCTCTGCACTCAGCAGGGAGTCTGCCTGAAGATTCTCTTTCTCTGTCCCTCCCCACACTTGCACTCTCACTCTCTCTTTCAAATACATAAACAAAACTTTAAAAAATAAAAATAAAAATAGACGATGTCTATCTTCCCTGAATCACCTCTAGATTTAATACAATTCCAAACAAAACTTTTGCAAGATTTTTTTTTTTTGGTAGATATGGACAAGTTGATTCTAAAATTTATATGGAAAAGCGAAGGGTCTAGCATTACTAAGACATGCCAGAAAAAAAGACCACCAGAGTTGGAGGACGTATGTTATCCAATCGTAAGACTTAGTCTAGAACTCCAGTAACCCAAACTGCGTGGAATTGGTGGAAGGACCTGCACACCAACAAACAGAACATAATGGTGAACACAGAAATAAACCCACCCCAAGATGGCCGTCAGATTTTTGACAAAGATGCAAAAGTAAGGAAAAGGATGAAGGGTCGCCTCTTCAGGAAAATGTGTTAGGATGATTGAGCATCCCCATGCCAGGTATAAATAATTAATAAACCTAGACATAAACCTCCCTTTTTATGAGAAATTAACACGAAACATAAATCTAAACACAAGATGCAAAATTATAAAACGTTTAGAACATAAAGAAGAAAATCTTTGTGACTTGGGGTTAGGCAAAGATACGGCAGGAAAAGTGTGACCTGTAAAAGGGAAACATTGATAAATTGGACTTCATAAAAACTGAAAACCTTTTGTTCTGTCAAAGACACTCTTTAGAGAATCAAAAAACAAGTTACAAACTGAGAAAAATTTTCTATAATCTCACGGCCAACAAAGAGCTTTTATCTAGTTCCATATCCTCAGTGTAACAAGTGATTATCCAAATCAAGACATGTCTTAAAATTCATAGACACGCACACAGAAAGGAAAAAAAAAAATCCCTTCAACAACACAGTAATTTTAAAAATAAGACGAAATAAGGAAAGATGGATTAAAGTGACTAAAAAATCCAGTTACAGTATTGTTTTTTTAGTAGAGACCTGAGGTAATATTATACAGTGCGAAATCTAGCCATCTTAATATATATATCTTTTCAGATAGCTTTTAAAATGATCTTCATTACCCAGGAGATTAGTAACAGAAAGTAACCAAGTTGAAGTAGAGAACCAAGCCGAAGACCTCTGCCCTCTGAGAAAGCAAGAATGAGAAAAGAAAAGGTCTAATTAGCATCACTTGCAATGAAATACTGAGGTAGTTAACTGTTAACAATGGTTTTCTTTGACAATTTACAACAACCAAGCCAAATGTATTTTTATTTAATCTAATCAAACTGCCCAATCCTTGCATAGTGCAACTACATTAATTAGAAATCGTGCCAGTTAGTTTATTTTGGATATTAATACTTCTGTTATTTTAACGTGAAATCATTTTTCAGTTGACCTGTACATTACGCTGTGCTTCTCTCACACTGTGTACATTGGTGAACACCACACTCAGGACCATTTTCTTCTGACTCCTATGAATGGGAACAACACTCCATTTTTTTTTTAAAATGCAACAGTATTATGGGAAGCTAATTAACACTTAAAAAAAAAAAGTTCCATATTCATTTCAAAATCCAATCCCCGACCCAGAACACCACTTTGCTTCTTTATTACAATAAGATATATAAGCAAATTAAATCTTTAGGCTCTATGGGGATGTTTCATCTCGGTGAATTTGGGACTATGTTTCACCGAAGAAATAACATTCAACGGTCTCATTTGGAGCACAGGGATAAGTGGATGAAATTTCTCATCTGCAGGCATCAATGAGATGCAAGTAGGTGAGCGAGTCCAAACAATATCTTAAAATTCAATAGCCCAAATTCATTCATTACAGGCCAATGACCATTCAAAGACAAAGCTAATTATTGAGGATATTTGTCATGGATATGGAAAAACACTGAACGGTTTTACTTGTTACAACCCTCATTAATGGTCTGGAAGCTCAAGTAAACATTCCGGCTAAGTGTACCACAAAGCACATTGGACACCAGTCAGAATGCAACAGAACCCGAACTGCAGCTTGCCAACACGGCGGCATTAGGCACTCCTCCACAAGATTCTCCGCGGTGTGCCCGCAGTTGTGCAGGTGCAGGGAGGCAAGATGCACAGGAGTGGAAATGAGAGTTACCCTGGTTCAAAGTCTGATGCCCAATGGGATCTGTCTGCCCTACCAACCCCATAAGCAAGGGCTCCAGGGCACCCCTCATGGCACATAACATGGATAAGTCACCATCGTCAGCGAAGCCTAACACTATGGCAACTCTACTGGGTATTTATAATTAATTTATAACTCTCCCAGTACACAGGCAATCGGGAGTCATGGCAGAACCAATAGGGCTGAGTAACCGAGTTGATGTACCACACCCAACAGGTTCTCAAGTGACCAAAAGGAGGGAATCAACCAAAGGTCAGATTCTCCTGCAAAGAGAAGGGGTTTGCTGACATGTTGCTCAAGAGTAAATGCAAGAGGGGCACCTGGGTGACTCAGTGGGTAAAAGCCTCTGTGTTCAGCTCAGGTCATAATCCCAGCATCCTGGGATCAAGCCCCACATCAGGCTCTCTGCTTGGCAGGGAGCCGGCTTCCCTTCTCTCTCTGCCTACTTGTGATCTCTGCCTGTCAAATAAAAAAATAAATAATCTTTTAAAAAAAAGAAAAAGAGTAAATGCAAGAAAGGTAACTTGGTATAAAGAAAATAGTCCTAAACTTGGAGTGAGAAAACATGGATCTGAACCCTTATGCTGCACTTTGCCAGCTTGTAAGACCAGGAAACTGACCTTACCTCTTCGACTTCATTGTTTTATCAGTAAAATGGAGATGATAGTTGCTCTCAAGCATTTACTTTGCATAGTCATAAGGCAGATTTGGATTTACTTGGAGGGTGGCTCAGCATTAGAGCTCAATTAATGTTAAAAAACAAATTAATACTGGTAAGACAAATCTGTAGCACTACTTTACCATCCCATGAGAGTCAAAGCCGAGAGTCGGACTACATTCAGCCACCAGTTAGCTACGCCCTCGTATTCACCATTCACTTCTCTGTCTGCATTGCCAGGTTCCCACTAGATCAAGTACTTTTGGGGACACAACGACCCTATCAACTCTAAACATCCTCCTTAGAACCCAGCTAGGTACACAATGCATTCTCGTTGAACAATCATGCTCATCAAACAGAACTAACAGGAACTGAACTCTACCATCTTGTTTTGAAAATAACAGAAGTCGGATAGATGATCCCAGTTTTTAAACTCATTCACTGAAATCCATTCAATGCATATTGGCTGAGCCCTTACTAAGGGTCAGAGATGATGTTAGTTTCTAGAAATACACTCCTAATGGGCCAAATAAATCATCTTTGCCCTGGCACTTGGCTTACACACCAGCTAGAAACACTGTTGAGAAGTGAGTAAACACTCAAAAAATAATTATATACTGCATTATTATTGGGATGGACACAAAAGACCGAGGAAGAGAATATCTAGGTAAACCATTTTATTTAAGGTAGTCAGGATTGATCATTCTTAAGCAGAAATTTGAAGATTTACCCAGGCAAAGATGAGAGAAAAAGGAAAGACGGTTAAGGCAGAGGTCCTGAGCCAGAAAACAAAACAAATAAACAAAAAACTAGCATGCTTGAGGATGGATAGAAGACCATGTTTGGATGACAGCTTCTCAGCTTATTAGAGAAAAAAAAGGGGGGGGAGGGGTTAATAGAAGTTTACTTACAAGGCAACATTATTTCAAAATGTGTTCCAGAGTGTGGTTCAGGTTAATTAGAGTTGTTGTCATTCAGGTCCTAACATGGTCTCTATTTCAATCAACAAAGCTAAACAATGATACAATGGCATGCCAAAAATTACCAATGAGATGTCTACAATAAACGACGATAAAGGTCTACTGTTAAGAAAGCAAATCAGAACTCCCAACACATGGCAGTGGCCTGAGCTACCCAAGATTGCATTTAACTTTAGGCAGATCTGGTGCTTGGATCAAGCTAGGAACAAACGGTACTTTACACCCAAACTGCATCTAGAACAAATGCCCGCCTCCTGCAAGATTTAATGTAATCTATGTCCATCTGGTCTTCTGGTCTTCTAGCTGAATGGTGGTAGCCATCCGGGCAACCTTCCATTAAACACAGATCTTTAGACATTATTTCTCTCTCCTCTCCAAGTAAGTGCCAGTGCAGCAGTCCGAGGCTGTGGCTACATCATAAAACATTTCAAGTAGGAGATAATCAGGGATTTGCCTAAAATAATAATAGATTATACAGCATGTAATTCAATTTCTAATCTGAACGTTGCCCCAGAATGGGAGGGCCAGAGTGATTTACGCCACATCGTATTTGGGTTGAAGCACAATATATTTTTCATAAGCACCCGAAACTGGAGCACAATGTATTCCACTTCAAACAAAAGAGATTGTCCTAATTCTTAAATAAAATGATTCATACACAAACTGTCATACGTCAGGAAGGCTTTAGAAATGTGTTGAGCAGTATTTTGGAACCTCTAGGAGGCAAATAGCAGGGAAGTAGAGCAGAAGCGGAGAGCTAGGAAGGAGGAAGGGAGAGCATGGGTGAGGTCCAGACATTGCCAACAACAGCCAAGTTTGCTTTGTAGTGTTTTATTCTTTGAATCTTTTCTTCTTGGATACACAGTAGGCCCAATGATTTTCTGCTTGCGCCCAGGAGAGCTGATTACGTTAGGCGACCTCTTAACTAGAATGTTTTATACAAGTTGTTCTTGTGCTTTCTCATTTATATGTACTCAGCATTTCCTTCCTCTTCCTTAGTTTTTTTCAATTTTTACAAAATGTAAGTGGAGGGATTTTTTTTTTCTTACAGTCTTTACAGAAGCTGGAATCCATTGACAAACTTGCGCTTCTGAGCTTTTTCATCTTTAAGGCTAAATTCTCGAAATTGAAAAGAATGACCGCTTCTTAAAAATATAAGTACAAAAACTGCCTTCCCGTCCTATTGTGATATTGGAGAAGAGTAATTCACAAGTCGTATCTATACCAGTGATTTCCTCAAGTCAATGGGATGTCAGTGTTTAAAACTGTAGTGTCAGTAGAAAATTTGCATTTTTTCCCCAGTAATTTTTTGTGATAGGTTGGCAATCCTGATTAGAGTCTGTCATTTTTAGGCATCTGAACTTCATCATTCTCCGTCTGCTTTCTACATGCTCTATGAGTTCTGAAGGATCTTTTTAAGGATGATGAGGGATGGAATCTTTCTTAAAGTGTATCTTGAATCTCATCCAACAGAGATGACACAATAAATCTTCAAGTTATTTTTGACCAGATGTCACAACTCTTGAAGGCAAATGAAGGCTCTCACAGATTTAAGGGATTACTTAACATTGACAGCTGTGGAGGCATTTATCCTGAAGTTTCTTCTTTCTTTCCATCAAGAGTATCTACGTAAGATGCTATGGCTTGTGGCTTGGGTTAAGATGTAATAAGTTGGATAATATTTCCTATATTCCTTCAATGTTTATCCATTTCAGCTCATCCAGGAATGTCTACAACAACGGTGGGCCCAGGCCATAGGAATGTAAAAATGGAATAATGTAAAGTTGGGAGTATAAAAAAAGTTTTATAAAGCAGGCCACTGAAGGTATGATGTAAAGTTACTATGTAAAAAAATAATTATTGCATCAGAGCAGAGAAAGTTGACTTGGAAACACAAGGGTGGAAATGAAGATCTCCAGATTTTGACAAGTGTGACTTCGGGTCGCTGTCCAAACCGTCTGGGCCTCAGTGCCTTCAGTTATGAAAGGAATGGCTTGAAATAGTTGGTCTTTGAGATTCCTTATAGATTTCAAATTTCCCGCCAGAATTTTAAATGTTAGAGTGGACCTATTCCATGCCATAGTTGTATCTCTAAATAATATCCACATACTCTTTTGGAAATCGGTGAATGGTAAAGTTATTATGAAAGGATTAAATTCCTTAACAAGATTAATAAGTCCATTTGAAACTAAAGGGTACTTTTTAATATCTAAAAATTTCAGAAAGCAAAACTTGATTTCTGAATCAAGTCTCTAGAGACCATAAGATTTTTAAATTTTTTAGACATTTTTTTCTGACTCTAAACATGCAGAGAAAGATCAATAGAAATTTTTGCACTGATAGAAGGAAATCGGAATAATTCTTGAAGATGCTAACACAAGCACTCTGTCACTGAATATAGCCTGAGCGTAGTTCTTTCCTTAGTAAGCAAAGCTTTAAAAAAGGTATCAGAGATATATCCTATGAGTCAAGATGCAGAGCAAAGCAGGCTTGCAATGAGCTTTCCAGAGAATATGCACGTCTCAGAGCTCAGATGCCTGCTGCTGAGGCCAGGTCACTTGTATTGTTTTTTTAGACATAAACTGCATCAGCTCCTAATACTTCCAAAGCTCTACCATGGAGCAAAGGCAGACATAGATAAAGGAGAAGAAGAAAGCAGAGGAAGAGGAAGACAAAGAGGAGGAGGACAAGATTTGACTTGTGCAAAACTTAAGAAAGGAATAGCCTTTGTCAGGGCACCTGGGTGGCTCAGTGGGTTAAGCATCTGTCTTTGGCTTAGGTCCTGATCTCAGGGTCCCGGGATCAAGCCCCCTGTCGGGCTCTCAGCTCAGCAACGAGTCTGCTTCGGCATCTCTCTCTTCCTCTCCATCTGTGATCTCTTCTACTCTTGCTTTTTCTCAAATAAATAAAATCTTTTATTTATTTACTTTTAAAGATTTTATTTATTTATTTGACAGAGATCACAAATAGGCAGAGAGGCAGGCAGAGAGAGAGAGAGAGAGAGAGAGGAGGAAGCAGGCTCCCTGCGGAGCAGAGAGCCTGATGCAGGGCTCAATCCCAGGACCCTGGGACCATGACCCGAGCCGAAGGCAAAGGCTTTAACCCACTGAGCCACCCAGGTGCCCCAATAAATAAAAACTTAAGAAAAAAAAAAAAAGAGGTAAAATCTTTGCCTAATAAGCTTCACTTAATCTGTTTGGCTCCAGGTCAGATAATGGTTTCTAGAGGTTAGACTTTTACTTGCTTACACAGGCGTTACTAACAGAGTTTAAAGAATTATCCTGCTCAGTTCAGTATGTCAAGGGCAAGGCCTAGCAATTTGTGTTCTGAAAAACGTCCCAAGATGATGCTAGCACACAGTCAGGCTTGGGAAATGGGAGACCCAGTGCTGGTTGCATTTACCAACTACTTGCAATTCTTCAGTAGCAGAACCAAGACTAGAACTTAGTTCCTCCCAGTTATGAGGCCATAGACTACTATGGGGTTTGATAAAAGTAAAAGTTATAGCACTAATACACATTTTTCAGATAACAGCTACTTGAGAACAAAACAACAACAGTAACCTTCACTTTGAATCAGTCACTGTCAGATTCATTTGCAAGTGTTGACTAAGGATTTATTCTTTATTGGTGCTAGAATAAGTTTTAGGGATATTGAGGAATAAAAAAAGTGAAGAACTAATGGATCTCTCATTTTATACGATGTTCTATAAAACCAATTTCTGATCATAAATTCATATGAACATTTTAATATCAAAAACCAGAATGTGATGGTACTCAATACTAAGTCTACATAAAAATATAATACTTTTGATAAATAGTAGAAAAGAGGAACCTATTACAAGAGGGATAGTATTAATTTTTTGGTTTATCTGATTAATATAAAAACAATTGATATAATTTAGGCCCAAATTTTGGTTTTTGGCTCTAACCTTCCAAAGGAATATTGACTCTGATCACTTCTACTTCTAGGTAATTCTTAAAAATCTTCATTATACTTTTTTTGAGGGGGGTACACATAGAGCTCTTCTTTTCATTAAAAAATAAATAATAATCTCATTGATATCCATGTATATCAGTGTCATGTTATGGCACTCTATCAGAGGTAAGTCAGTGACTTTTAAATCATCATCATCATCATTCAATACGGTATTAAATGCAGTGCTCTCTACTGAGTAGATTTGTTTGTGTAATGTTAACCTAACAGTATTGTATAAAATTAACCGAAAGAGCACATGGACTCAAAGCTTTAACTTCAACTAGCATGGCCAAAGCCTCTCTCTTTCCAAACTGTCAAATATAAGAACTGGTGACACAGCCGGAGTTTTCCCCAAGGTTGAGGAACCAGCGATAATTAAAGAACATTTATCTAGTCGAAAAACAGAGACACAAAATACAGTATGACATCAGCGTGGCCGCCATAGCCTTTCAAGGTCAGGAAATCCATCATGGTGACAACAGTTCATAACTAGAAACGGGGCCGAGTGACTTTAATGAGTAAGAGGCTAAGATAGTGTTCTGTCAAGAAGCCAAGTATGCACTGTACTGTAGCAAAGGTGTCGCCAGTGACTCCCTGCAGTTATTTCAACCCCACCATGGAGACAGACGACAATAAAGCAGATAACCAGGAACACACATCCCAAGCCAAGGGGACGGCGTCAGTCTCAAGGACTGCTTGAATCCTGAACAAACGTCTTTGGTTTAGGAGAGTCTTGTGGTTTACTCCCCACTCTCTTGATCACTCTAACATAAATGTAGATACCGCTCTGAACAACTCCAGGAGATGCCATTTACCTAGAATACAATGTGAATACTGTCTGTTAAACTGACAACACCAGTAACACTAATCCTAAAATTACAAAGAGAGAGACTTAATTGGGTCAGACTATCATAAACTAAGAGCCAAGGCATGGCCACTAAGTGAAAAATTAGAGAAGGATATAGTACATACAAAATCGCCAAAAATGACATTTAGTATCGTTTTGTAGTAAAAGTTAGACATACTGACAATTAAGGTTTAGAAAGCCCCAGGACCAGTAATTTCCCTAAACTCCTCTACGTAAACAAAGCAGCAGTGCATGGAGATTCTCAGGTCGATTGGAATGACAACTCTATTTCTTCAGTCAATTGTTTTCGTTTGAGCCCTCAATGAATCTTTTCATAATTATTTCAATTACAGTCTACTATTAGAGAAAACACCAAATAATACTCAAGTGTTCCTTTAAAAAAGGTTATTCGGATCCAGGTGTTTCCTTAAAATATCTATGCAAAACATCTCCATTAGAAAATCATCAGCAGTACAATTCAACACTTAAAGTAATTTAGAAAAGAATCATTTTGCTTAATGGTTTCTGCTCAAATTCATTTACCCCAAATTATTCTACAAACATGGTGACAACAAGTATTAAATCATGGAACCTTTAGAATAACTGTGCTGTAACCAGACAGTATGTAATGTTTGGACATAAATGTATTGTTTCTTGAAAATGAGATAAGTGAATATAACTTCACAATGAATAGCATGTGGTTATAAGAGACCTCAAGAGAAGTATAAAGACTATGGAATCTGCAAAGACAAATAAGATGTTTTGAAAACGCTTTAAATGTTTACATTGTGAGCCTCTAATTCCCATTACCCAGATCTTAACACAGTGATAGACTATTTTCCCCGAATTCTTGCCTTCTGACATTATGATATTTTAAAAGCAATAGTTATTATATTTATTAGTTCGGTACGTTATTTCCTTCCAGTATCCAAAAGATGTTATTCTCAACACTGGAGTTAAAAGTGAAAAAACAGAGCTAGGTTTCTGCATTCATGGACTTACATCCAGATGGGAAGAAAGAGGGTGATGTGCAGTCCACAGCAGAAACGTTAAGAAACAAGAAAACAAATGAGAAAATGTCTGAGTGTGATAAGCATTCTGAAGGGGATACATCTATGAAGGATGGTATGATGAAGAGTAAGTGAGGGATGTTTGGGGAAGGAAGGGGCTAAACAGGTTATTTATGCCATAATTCCTTCTGGCTGAAGACTTTAGTTACTGTGTATCTGTGTCTCCTCTGGGCAGTTTGTGTAATCACAGTCCTGGTTCATGTCACCTTGAAGACTATCCTATCTACAAAAGTAAAATACATCAGAGAAGTCTCCATGCACATGACCTTCCCGTCCCTTACCATGGTTATCTGTGCATGTATATTGCCATAGTTTATCCAACAAACATTATCCCCAGTATAAACTGATATGATTTGGATGCATATAGATCTACCATCCATTTTCATTGTAGGATGAATCACCCCCAGGTAAGGGGGAGGCAGAACAGAAAAATCATTAATGGTTCAACATCTCAAGACCTAGGAAAAGAACCTTATTTAGCCAGATAGCAACACATCTTTCCAAGACTTCAAAATAGATGTCTGGATATCAAAATAGATTATCTTTACATATATGGTAAAGATATATAGATCAAAGTATATAGCTTCTCATGAATATCTCCAGTTCTCTTCTTTCTTGCCACAGAGGAAGAATTGCATGTCTTTGCCTCTTTGAATTCAGGGAAGGAAGCTGATTTATTTCAGTCAATAAAATTTGAAGAGAAGTGATATTTTCCAAGAGACTTTTTTTTTTTTTTTTTTTTTAACTGGTTATAGGCCTTCTCGTACTTTCTTCCCTTGGCCTGGAGATCATGGAAGCTCCAATACTGAGCCATTATGTGATGGTGGAACACACACCAGGACTGCCACTGGATTTTGAGGAAAGAGTAAAACTTTGTTGTTGCAAACCACTGGAATTTGAGAGTCACTTATTATCACATAACAACTTATTCTATCTATTATGGGTAGACTCATGTCCCTCCAAAATTTCTATGTTAAAGTGCTAATCCACAGTACCTCAGAATGTGACCTTATTTGCATATGGGTTATTACAGATGTAATTAGTTAAGATGAGGTCATACTGGAGTAGAGTGGATCCCTAATCCAATCTGACCAGTGTCCTTATAGAAAGGGGAAATTTGGGTGTAGACACACACACACACACAGACCAAAGACCATGTGAGGATGAAGGCAGACATGGGGGTTATGCAACAGAAGCCATGGAACTCCACAGAGCAGACCAGCAAAAGCTAAGAGGTCTGGAGGAGATTTTCCTCCACTGCCCACAGAGGGAACCAACTGTGCCGATACCTTAACCTCAAACTTCTAGCCTCTAGAGCTGGGAGTCAGTACATTTCTGTTGAGCCACCCAGTTTGCCATACTTTGTGACAAGAGCCTTTGCAAACAATTAGACTATCTTAATGCAACTATATATTGTTTCATACAGAAGATAATGTGATGGGGGGAGGGCACAGCTAATGATGCCATAACTAACACCTTTATAAGGGGAATCCCATCTGATTAATTGGGATTATCTAGTAGTTGGGGAAAATTACTTTCATTCTCATCTTAAAAGTGGGTATAACTTTATGGCTTTCTTAACTAAGAAAAAAACACTTTTTTTGGTTTTTGTTTTTTTTTTTAACTGAAATATAGTTGACACACAATATTACATTAATTTCAGGTATAAAACATAATGACTCAATCATTCTATATGTTATACTATGCTCACCACAAATCTACATATGTCACCATTACCATACCAGTGACTGTATTTCCTGTGCTGTGCCTTTCATTCCCATGATTTATCATTCCCTAACTGGGAGTCTGTATCTCCCACTCCCCTTCACCCATTTCATCCTCCCCCTACCCTCCTCTGTTCTGGCAACCATAGTTTGTTACCTATCTTTATGGGTCTGTAAAAAACAAAACAAAACAAAAAAATACACAAAACAAAAAAACAAAACAAAACAAAACACACAAAAAAACCCCTTTCTATTCACAATTAAAGTGCCCATACTTTAAAGATAAAGAAAAAGTTTATTATATTTTCTGGGAGACCAGTTCCATATTTACATGATCCTGTCCTGTTGTCTCTTAATTATGAATGCTGAAGCTTTTAGCTTCAGAGGATTTGATATGTTTGCTATGAATGATTAAGGGTTCATAAAGTTTTTACTAGCACATTAATCTCCAGGTGCAGAGAAAGTCAAGACACTTGTTAAAATTCTCTAGTCCTCACACAAGGTTGCCTCAGGAAACATGGTAAATAGCTACAGTTCTGACTCCCCAAGATAGCAACCCCCCCATCAACTTCAAAGGAAACTGTCTACACAAAATAAGGATTCTACTTTCCGCGAGTTGGCCTAGAAAATGGAGAACTTATTTTACAAGACTCTTTCTTTTTGAAATGAAACACTCCATGAAAAGCAAGTTCATGACGCAGAACTTAGAAACACAGGAGATGCTTGATATTTGAGAGGGCTGTGTCCCTGGTTCCCGGCAGAGTGAGCCAGGGCTCTCCAGGGAGATGCCCTCTAGCCTAGCGGACAAGGGAAGACAAGGGACACAATGGAATGTGCCTGGCAGGGCAGGGACTGGGTCCATTCCCAAGCTAGTTTCTCCTCGAAGTCCCCTAGCCCATGGCTTTTCAGATAACAACTATCATTTTCTTGCTATCCGTTACCTCTTCTTCAGCTATCTTTCCCGGCTCTCAATTTTTGAGGCCACTTTCTAAAGAGAGATTTCTCCACAGCTTACTCCTTATCTTTCTATTCTCTGTATATATTCTCTCTCTCCAGGACAGGAAGCATGGAGGGCGAAGAAAAAAAAAAAAAATCATAGGCTGTAAGAGCCAGACACACACAAATTGAAGTCAGAGCCTCAGATTGGTTAAATAGTCAATAAATCAAGCTTCTTGAATTTATTTTCCCTCCTCTAAAAAAAAAAAAAAAAAAAAAAATCATCCTTTTCGGAGAAGGTGATTTGAGATTTAAGTGAGCTTTAACTTTAACACATACAAAGTGCCCAGCAAATGGTAGGTACTCCACAAACCTGAATGCCTTACTCCTAATGGTCTCATTCAATATCCCAATTTCAACCATCTCTCATGCCATAAATCTGGGAAGGCCATCGGAAAGAAAGCTTGGAATACAAGTAATGGTCAAAGACAAAGGCACACAGTATGGAAGTGGAGGGTGAGCAAAAAGAACTGTGTAGATCTGAGAACACGAGAAGGCATCGAGAATGACATAGGTCTCTGACAGCAGTGTATTTACTCAGGAACCAAGCAATGTCTGAGGCTAAAGAGGAAATATCTCCCACCTGTTGTCTTAGAAAGTATATAAAGGGCTTCAGGAATTTTATTAAGCCCATACCAATAGAATTTACCATCGAGGATTCATATAGCAAAACAGCCATGAGACACAAGGAGGGGACATGACATAAGCATACAAGACCAACTCATGCGCAGAAAGATGCTGCACGCTGGAGAAGGGTTGGCGCATTTCAGGGAGAGGGGAAATTAACAAGTGGCATAAGTGACAAGGGTTTTGGAAGAGGGAACTAAAGTTAGCTCACCCATAGTAGCAGTTCTCAATATCTACTTTAAAGCCTGTGCTTTTTGAAGAAGTGTAACTATGTCTTAGTCACTCTAATGTTATTTGGAGTTTCAATACAAACGAAATAGCAAAACTAAAAGAATCAAAGCAATTGGCCAAAGTGCTGCTATATCTGATCTTCAGTAGAGGAAAAACACACACACACACACACACACACACACACACACACACACCAAAAATTCTTCTAAAGGGTTTCTGAAACTTTCACTTGAGACTGACTGTGTCATGGTCAATAATCTCAATGTCCGTTGACACCTTAAAATTATGCCACTCACGTTAACTATGACAAGGTGGTTCTTCAGCTCTGAAACAGACAAGACCACGTTTTTAAACAGGTATCCATTGATTTAGGCATTATCAAATCAAACGCTTCTTAGATCATCCACTATTAATTGGCTGAAGAAACATGCTAAGGAAAAGAATCCCTATCTGATAAGCTTTCTAATATCTTATATTCTTTAAGCAAATTGAACAAGTGTGTATACAAGTACAATATTTTGTATGCAGTAGAAAAATGTGCCTCACAGTATCAGGCTTTACTTATAATCCTGAAAACGGTATGCGATGCTACTTGAAAAATAGTTATTACTATGGTTGGTTGGATAAAGTTATTTTTTTTCTAAAAGCAAATAGGCTGAAGCATGACTGCAAACCAATTTCAACTCTAACAGCTACCCTGTAGCACACAGCATCCTCTCACTACCCAACACATTCTAATACAGTTTACTGTAACATGAAATACAGCCGCAGTAGCTAACGATATTGCAACTTGAAGATGCCCACAGAAAGCATTTGCTGTTATTTTTTTTTTTTTAATGTTAGAGTTAAGATAAACCCAGCTAAGATGCCATCTCTATTTTTTTTTTCCTTGCTCCTGGATTAACTATACCATCTCTGAAATACACTTCCATATGGCTCTGGTACATAAATAGTAGAAAAAGTCAATACTAATTAAATGCATTAATAAGTTTTTTATTGATGCATCGGGTGGCAGGCACAGCCATAAATCTGAAAACCCAGCCAGAAGTACATGATCCCTGAAATAGAATGCCATGACATTTTTTGAAGAAGTGGGTTTTTAATTGAGGATTGTCAAGTTAGAGAATGAAACAATCATTTAGCCCAGGGATGGGCACACATTCTTTGTAAAGGGGCAGGAAGTAAAAACTTTTGACACTGTAAGTCTGAAGGTCCCCGTTGCAACTGTTAAACTCTGTGGTTGGACACAATATGGAACTGGAAAGGCACGGTAGTGTTCCAAAAATCTCATATGTGGAAACTAAAATTTATATTTTCTATAATTTCCAATAATCGTGAAAGAGTCTTCTTTTTCAAAACTTTTCCCCAACCGTCTGAAAATGTAGAAGTCATTCTTGACTTGTGGTACATTTCTAACTAGGCAACAAGCCACATTTGGCCCACATGCCAGGGTTTGTGAGTGGCTGATTTAGTGGGCATCTAACGCCTGAAGGAGAGAGGGACCCGGATGAGAAGCTACACAGAGAGCAGGGCTTCTCACTTCTAAGAAATGCAAAACAGATTTGGACTTCAGAAAATTCTAGAAATTCAACATGCATATTAAATATATGTGCATATTTTGAGTCATATAAAATATTAGTCAGAGGGATTCACTTACTTCCATTCCCCACCAACCTCTCTCCACATGTGCTATATCCCAGAGCAAAACCCCAATTCCCAGTCCTGTGACTAGACATTAGCTTTGATTTCTTTCTCTCTCTTAAATTCTTGTCCAATCCATCACTCAATTTTGCCATTTCTTCCTCTTGAATAACTTACAAAACCATCTCCAGTGCTCTGTGCTGGTCCAGGTCCCCGTCACTTCAGGCCTGTCTGCACACTTGAGTCCTTGCCTGACTCCAGGACATTTTCTTCTTTGTATCTGGACTTTTTTGTTTTTCCAACTCAAATGTGATCCTGTGAGCTTTCTCACAGATGCCAATGGCTTCCTACTGTCCTTGGGATAAAATGGAAACTCCTTATCGTGGCTTACAAGGTCGTTCACAAACTCTTTCCTAAGCATCCATCCTTATCTTGCATTGTATTTAATCAAACAGAGCTACTAAAAAGTGGGAAATAGTAGAACTCCCAGCATCTTCCAGTTTCTCTACAGGGGTACACATTCCCAAGCACAATGCAGGAGGGGAAGGGGCTAGCTACTGCTTCTGTCTGAACTGCAGAAGCATCAGAAACACTTCTACCAGCCTCCACAACTGCCAAGGAGAAGATGGTATTCCTTTGGAATGGAAGGTTCTGGAAGCACCAAGTACCGGACTAAGTTCTTCTAGGTTTGCATTTGTTGAATAACATCAATTTTCATTATTTATAAAGTAAGAATGGCCCGATTCCAGGTTGACACAAAGTAGTTTGGGCTCACAGATGAGGGGTTGCACATAATTAAAAATCTGATGAAATTATACTAGGAATTCAGAGTGTTGCTAAGAAAATGAAAAGAACAAAAGTTTGACTTGTTTCACTGTTCTCACTGGAATTGTTAACTTTTTATGGTATTTTCTCTGGCTTGCTCAAAAGTAAATATTTAGCTCTTGTGCTAAAAAAGAATAAACATTAAGTCTGAGAAGCTACTAATGGGAAGTGAGGAAAAACTCAAGTGATAGATAAAATAAACAATGGTTAGGAGGGTACCATGATTGGGAGCAGAGCAGGATCCACAGGACACAACCTAGTAGTCAGGGAAGAGAAGGGACATCCTTTCCAGCCAGTGGAAAATGCAACCTACTCTGTGTGGGCTCCATATTTAATTTACTCTTCCTACTTAAAGGGGGTGTTGACACAGACATTCACAGACTGCAGGATAAAGAATTTTCCTAGGGGAAAGCATAAAACTCACATCAACATCTGACCGCTGGGACCTCCATGACGAGGTACCTGCCTGCCTTGAACCTATGTTCTAGACAGTTTGTTTCATACATCCTGTCCCAGAACGAAAGTGCCTCTAATTCCCCACCCACTTATCCCATAATACATGGTGGTCATTCCTACTTTTCCTTTGTATTTAATCTCATACCCTTCCATAATGGGTTAGAGAACCCATTGATCTGTGTTTCCATTACAACCTGCACAGGCATCCTTATCACTGTACATTGTATCATTTGCTCATTTCACAAATATTTGCTCATTTCACGAAATACTATTCTGTATCTGGCTCAGTTCTAGGCTGTGGCTGTTCAGTATAAGAATTCAATGTCTTTGTGGCTTTGTATAGTATTATGCATTCAGCTACTTAAAGATAAAAACTGGATTCTATATCTTTGTACCTTTCTGTATATAGTAGGACTCAATAATTGAGGGAGGAAGTAGATTAGCTAATGAATGACAAGGTATGCACAGAAGTCTTATTTTGATCTTCTTGTTGTTTTAAGTATCTGGAGCCCAAATGTAAGGAATTTCTCCTGGAACACAATGAAGGGATTCTTCCTTGAATCTTATATATAATATTTACTATCAGATAGGAGAGAAGAACAAAAAAAAACATTGCTGTATAAAATAATGTCAGAAAATTGTCAGCAAAACATTGCTATATAAAAATGTCAAAAAACACTGCTCTCTCTCTATATATACATATATATATGTATATATATATATATGTGTGTATATATATATGTGTGTGTGAGTATAATCCATTTAGATATAGAAAACAGAGTAAAATCATGACCCAGAGCAAGTTTCCAGATTAAACTATAGTACTCTGTGTTGCCTGATAGTGAATGATTAGAGAGCAACTCCTACTTAGATTCTTACCTGGATATCTGAATAATGGTTCCCTATGAACTTCTGACCATGGTGACTTTTATATGGAAAATTATGATACAATTGTACCTTAACCTATACCATGCCTTCTAAAAGGCTCAAAATCCATATAATTATCAATTTGTCATTAATTAAATCTTCCAAGTCTACCCTAAGGGAATTGATGATAACTAAAATCCATCATACAGAGGGTTCAGAGAGGCACAGAGAAAAACAGGGAAGAGGAGGTGACTGTTGTCTCAGCTCCATGTATAGAACTGCATACAAAGTTATAGGAAAAAAATTCTCCATATCCACTTTTTCTCAGTAAGGAACAGATATTCTTTATGAGTGGAAGCATGCAAATGCCTGATTGGATCTATTTTTAGATTAGTTCATTAACACCAGAGCTAATAGACTTAACTCTGTTCTGAAAAACCCTAGTCATATAATGATGAGAGCTCTGTTCATAGAAACAATGAAAATCTACAAACAGGAACTGCATTCTTCCGAAGCACCCTGATAAAAACTGTACAGAGAGTTTTACAAGCAACATCCAAGTTATCAAGATATAAACTCATGTAATTAAGAGAGCACTGGTAACTCAGACGGTATGCTAATACTTTATGTAGACCTCTCAAATGGAAGATTGTTAGTTTTCCAATATGGCTTTGAGTTTTGAATATTTGATATGAACGTTCATTTGGGGCACACGGCCACTCATAATGCCTTGATCAGAGTAATGTCCTCTCCAGCTAGGAAGTTTTAAAGCACAAGGCCTTTACCCAGACAGTGTAAAACTGTGGTTAAATTGATGAGCCATCCATGACTTTTACCGATCATCTCCTAAATTTGTGAAGCTTTCCCTGTCTTAGCTTGTTTTATTTTGAATCTGAACAGCTAAACTATAAATGCAGCAGCTAAGAAGAAGAAGAAGAAGAAGAAGAAGAAGAAGAAGAAGAAGAAGAAGAAG
>NC_081571.1:68509391-68599536 GCF_022355385.1 Mustela nigripes | reverse complement strand
AAGTAGAAGTAGTAGAAGAGGAGGAGGAGGAAGAAATGGAATTCTATAAAGAAGCCAATAATCCCCAACTCCATGCCGCAATTGTTTCCAGAATTTGTGAATGTCATGGGCTACTTAATAGTTGCTGAAGTCAAATTTGCATGGCCCATCAAATGGCAACGCATCCTATAGCTGGGCTGTTTGCTACTAATCCTGGATTCTAGATTCAGGCTTCCACTTAACTCTTGCAAACCCTTGAAAACTCTTGCAGTAGCACAGGTTACTTAGCCTCTCAAAGAGTCTTTCCTTTTCTGTAAAATAATAATAAAGATAGCTCACTGGATTTGACTGGTTAACTGAGATAATATAATAATAAGACTTGAGGATTAACTGATATAATCTATGCAAAGTTTCCAGCAGACGACCGGACATAGAGCAAGCACCTTTAAAATATTAGCAAAATGTTGGGGCGCCTGGGTGGCTCAGTGGGTTAAGCCACTGCCTTCGGCTCAGGTCATGATCTCAGGATCCTGGGATCGAGTCCCGCATCGGGCTCTCTGCTCAGCAGGGAGCCTGTTTCCTCCTCTCTCTCTCTGCCTGCCTCTCTGCCTACTTGTGATCTCTCTCTGTCAAATAAATAAATAAAAACCTTTAAAAAAAAATATTAGCAAAATGCCTTACATTTCCATTCAAGAGCATAGAATTTAAAACACACACACACATACACATCTCTCTTCACACTTAAAAATCAAAAGCTTGTCAAACAAAACAATGGAAATGTCATGACAATTTTTTAAAAAAGTAAATTTCAACAAGTCAAAACATAAAGCCGGGCTGGTTTATCATCAAAACTATCCCTAGTTAAGTGTACATTTTTAAAGGAAAAAATAAACACTGAATCAAAAGCAAGAGGAAATTCTACGTGTACCTTTTAATCATATTTTTACCTCGGTAGAAATGCATCCTCAATGTTCTCTAAGAGATCCATTCTTGGTGTCCTGGAGAAAATATTTGAGGCGAATTGGGAAAGCTGGATGATGGCCATCATATTGTCTTCTCCAGTGGCCAGGCAACACCTCTGCTTCTTCAGGTAAACAAAGGGTGGTTTGTAATGGACCGTAAAAAATCCAGCTTTGCCGTGAAACCCTATTCTAGTTTAACTGATGATTTTAAAAGCCACCGCTCCCTTCCTACCCAGAGCGACTGCAAAATAATTTGTGACTGTAATATTTCTGAATGAACACTCAAGCAGTCTAACAAAGATAGCCTCAGAGGTGCCAGGGGCCCCGTGGTATGCAGAGTTTTGGGGCCAAGGAGCCAGACAAAGAAAGTATGGAAAACGAGACACAATCTGGGGTTCTTTTCACAATTGCTGTGAGCATCTCAGAGTGAAGGCAGACAGCTGGTAGAGGCTGTGAGGAACACATTCCAAACTAGCTCCAACACCCAGATAGCTGACCGTGATCTTAGGCAGGTGGCATTTAACCATTAGCCTTAGGAAGTGTTCATATAATTTATATGACTGAATTCTAAAAATCAAACAAGCAGGTGTCTGCTTTACTCACAAATTCCAGAAGATTTTAAATACTTTCTTTTCTTTTTCTTTACTTTTTTTTTTTTTTTAAGATTTCATTTACTTGCCAGAGAGAGAAAGAGAGTACACACAAGCAGGCAGAGAGGCAGGCAGAAGTAGGCTCCCTGCTGAGCAAGGAGCCCGATGGGGTACTCGATCCCAGGACCCCGAGATCATGACCTGAGCCAAAGGCAGCAGCTTAACCAACTGAGCCACCCAGGCGTCCTGATTTTAAATACTTTCGGTTCTCTTCTATCATTTTACCATGATACTCAATACACTCTGTGCCCATATTTTCTTAGACAATCTTCCTATTCCTCTCCCTCCTCCCTGACATCTTTTCCTAGGAAGGCATATTTCCTCTGGCTCAGCCACCAATGGAAAGAACAAAGAACACAGGTTTCCTTGAAGAGTTCCTTGCATCACCATCCAAATTTAAATCAGTTTAGCAAATAAAATCAACAACATTCCTTATTTGTAGCCTGTCTCATATTCTGTCATTCATTTGTTCAACTAATAAGCAATATGTTAATGACTGCTGAGTCACTGGAAATATCCTAGGTGCTGGGAGAGATGGATAGGACTCCATTAACAAGCTCACAGTCCAGAAAGGGAGACATAAGTGTACAGAATTAATTGCAGGGCAGCACGCGTGATGCCGTAGTACATGTAATACAGTAAGCAGGGCTGGTGGGAGCATGAAGGAGGCAAGAGTTTCACTCTGCAGAGAGTAGAGAATGGACAGACTGACAGTGTCTATTCCTCCTGAAGCAGAGAATTTAGAGCATCTTTAATATTAATCTGAATTTTTTGCTCCCTCTAAAAACAGCAGAACAGACTCAGCTGTGTCCAATACCACATTCTAACTAGAATTGTAACCTGTATTTAATATGCACATCACATAGGAAATGATACTTAACAGACCTGAGTACAGCAGCATTAGGAGCTCAGAGATACTCTTTGTTTCTAACCTCCCATTATAGAAAATGAGGTTACATGCACTCAGGTAAGGATTCTGTAAAGATAATGATATTATATTCACTATTAACTGAACATAGGCTGGGAATTAAAGGAAAAAAGTAACACATAAAAATTCCTTACTAACCCAGAGACATGTATGGTATATTTTCCCATTTTTTAATTCCCTCTACACTCTGACTATATTCAGGAATATAGGATAAGGAAATACAAATTGGAGTAACAAGTAGGCTTACTGTAACTGAAATGTTTACTTCCAACTCACAGTAGGGAAGACCAAGTGACAGGCATATAAAGAGTTGGTAGAGTTTATATGAATAAGTTACACATTTTGAGGATGAAAGACTAAACATGCTATTCCCTCAAATTTTAAAAGAAGATACTAAGTTCTGTACTTAGTGAAATAAGAGTATCAGATTCTGAACATGTACAATTTTTCCTGAAAGCTATTATACTACCCAAAATGGTAGATGTACCAGGAAATGATAATATATATGTAATGCACTGCATATCGTATGTATAAAATAGGGAAAGTATAAGAGAAAATAATTATGTTGGCTGTCAGAACCAAAATGTGAATCCAAAGCTTTGGATTAAACTTTTAGGAGTGGTTGTGTCCCAAAGAAGAGACGTTTTAAAAGAATTGTTGTGAAGATATATTATTCTGGTTGTATTGTCGGCATGGCATGCCCACATTTTTAACAATGGGTCATTTTTTAAATTTCTATGCTCTTCGTAAAAAGAACCTTAGAAATGAGGAGAACAGTTCCCCACTCAACACCAGATCACAACAACAACAAAAAAAAGAAAATGGATTGCATTTTGACTTTTTCTTGGATACTTTGTTGGGGGTCCTTTAAACAGTAATTTTGATAAAACTTTTTTTAACAAGTGAAAATAATAAGTGGATTCATAAATAAATGTTTTTAATGACCAAAAATAATTTTGAAAACCTAAAAAATAACATGAGTAGTAAATAATCTTGCATATATACTCACTGAATAAAAATGAAACCCCATAGTACTTTCTAAGCATAGGCAATGGCTATGGATATCCTAAGTGATTTCTGTTTTCATAAAGCAGTGGTTTATAGCATTAATACTATAATGTAGCTGGCCTGATCAAACATCATTGATGCTTCGTTAATGTCTTCTGAACCAAGTTCAAATCCCTTAAATCAAGAGTAAGACTATTCACATACCAGGTCCAATCTACAGCCCTAGCTCTTCGTCCCACCAGTTCTCCTCTCTTGAAGCCCTTGAAACCCCTAGAAACACCATGGACTTCTATAGTCAGTGACCTCAGCCTAGAACATCCTTAATCTCCTTCAATCTCAACACTGAAATCTATCATCCTCATCTTAAAAATATGTTTCGTTATAGTTCTAAGTCTGATGTCCATCAAATACATTGTCAAGATGCCCGGATTTCCCGAAGGGCTGTATATGCCCTACAGATTGTAATTATTCACCTCATTGTCTCTCAATGACCAGCAAGCACTGGGCTCTATACCTAGTAGGTGCTTGTGAACAAAGTATGCATAAATGAATTCAATGAACATTTGTTACTTAATAAATCTTATGAATCTAGCCAGACTCCTTGTTTGGGTGTTTAATGTGCTACCATTTATTTGGCCAATCAACTTCTCAAAAAACTCAAAAAAAAAAAAAAAAAAAGTCCAGACATAAAGACCATACTAATGATTGGTCCATAGAGATGATTCTGAAATATGATCCATCTCCTAAAGTTTTTGAACATCTGATAAAATTCCTTACACAATTTCTCATTTGTAAAATTGATTCTAAGTATACTGGCTGTTTTACACAGTATACACAATTTCTTATTTTTAAAATTGATTCTATGTAGTACTGGCTGTTTTACATAGTATAAGCAAAGAAGAAAAAGGGGGAGTAATCAAATGATAAACAGTTGAACTATATAGGAACTGGGCTCCCTAAGTAGCAGACATTTTATAAATACTGTTCAACGAGCTATGTACAAGCAGATGTTAATATAAAGGTTTCCAATTATTTCCTGGAAAGCTCTTAAAGCAATCTTCAAAAAAAAAACAAGCACGGAAATGATAGAACTAACAGCTAAAATTGAAACACTAATATTTCCAATAAGTATCTAATTTCTACATAGGCATAGTTAGGGGAGAAAAAATGGGTAGGTTTTTCTGACTGTTGTCAGTAAGTAAATATACATACTTAGTAAGCAAATAAATGTCCAAAACGAAAATGTCAGACTTTGTTTGGTAACTCAAAGACTGTCTTCATGAGTCATACTTCTCCCAGAAATAGGATGTCTGTGTTGTGTATCTGTAACATACCCATCCTGTAAGACACTGAAACACTGATGTCAGCTCTTGGCATGTGAAGAATAAACAAATACATTCCTATAAAACTTATGCTGCTTTGGAACTTACTTGCAGAATTTGCTGGGGTGGGGTGTTGGGAGAGGGAGGGTGGTAGAAAACTTTATAAAGAGACTGTCATTCCAGGGAACATTCACTTACTCCAGTTTCATATGTAACCTTCCAAAAGCACAGCATCTCCTAAACCAGAGTCTTCCCCGTTTCTACCAGCCATCAGCCAGCTCGGGACGTTCCTCCCCATAACCCAGTAATGCTGCAACAGCAATTTCATTGTCTTTCTTGCTTAGAGTGGTTCTTACTCCAATTCCACCTGCACAATGTTGTTAGAATAATCTTCCTAAACTCCTTTTCATTATGTCTTTCCTCTGTTTAGGAGCCTCTGGTGGGTCCTTTTCACTGATCAGATTAAATTTAGTCTTTTCAGCCTGAATACCAGAGCCTTCCATTAATCTTTCCCTTCTCTCCAAGAAGACGCTTTCCTTCCTGTCTCTAAAATCAGGTGGAATTCATGTCTTTACTATTACGCTCTTCCTGCTCAAATGTCCACTCTTTCCTGATGGAAATCCAGATCATTCCATTCAGCAAAGAACCACCATGTCCCCAGTTACCCTTTCTGGCATTATTCTTCCCTTCTTGCTTCTTCTTCTCAGAGCCAATATCTATTTCCAGTGATCATAACTTGTCTCTACTAGTGTCCTAAAAATGCCTCTTTGCTCTCTACCTAGTCCTTCAAACTGCAAGCCCCAATCCCTAGGCCAGGTTGATGATCTTTTTTGATACCTTACTGAATATTTAGCAGATGCCTGGGAACCTAGCAAAGACCTACTGAGGACTGAAGGGTTTCTGCTAATCCTATCCCATTTGTTTCAATTCTTCTTGCAAGAAAAATGTGAAAGTTGACTATCTATAGCCATGAAGAAATGTTTTTTTGTTTTGTTTTGGTTTTTTTTTAAAGCAATAAGGGCACCTGGGTGGCTCAGTGGCTTAAGCCTCTGCCTTCATGACCTCAAGGTCCTGGGATCAAGCCCCGCATCGAGCTCTCTGCTCAGCAGGGAGCCTGCTTCCCCGCTCTCTCTGCCTGCCTCTCTGCCTACTTGCGATCACTATCCATCAAATAAATAAAATCTTTAAAAAAATTAAAAAATGGGAAAAGAAAGCAATAAAACTCATAGATGAGAATCATCATTTCCATGTGCTTCTCCACCAAGGCTTCTCTGCGCAAGTGACCAAGCAGTAGAAACTAAGGAGGTGACAAAACTCTGATCTGTATTTTCCCAGATTGTAACAGAATGTTCTACAAGGCATAAAAATATTCAAGTGGTCGAAGAAACTACATCTGTGACGGCCCTGATAATCAGAAACTGATTATGAGAAAGCTTTTTATATGAAAGCCCCTGGCCTTGACTATTAGGTTCCCAGATATCATCTGGCCATCAAAGTAGTGCCTGGCTTACTAGTTTTATGACTTACTCATCGACTTGGCCAACACTTGTTATACTGCACTGCAATATACATAAAATAATGCGTGGCTGTTGTCGATTACCTGTGCCCTGCCCTGCACTGAAGCATTTGTTCATTAAAGTCTTAACAGTAAACCTATGAATTATACTATGACATTATCATGATGTTACAGATAATGACACTGACGCTTGGAGAGATCACTCTCTAAGGACATGCAGAGGTGAACTCAGTGTGAAGAGGTTCATTAAATCTTCCAGGGGCACAGAGCTAGGAACCAGGGAAGAGAAGGAAAAAAGCCGATGCATAGTCCGAGACAGTACCTAATTTCTATACAGAAGCCTTGGACAAAATATATGGCAGATCTGAATCCTGAACTGGTACTCCCCTTGCTCTAAACTTCTTTAAAGCATTTTGTGCAGCTCTCTTCCGCATAGACTCTCTCCTGTGCCACATTAATAGTAATCTGTAGAAGTGTCCATCATCCCTCATAGGTAGGTAGCAAGCTTGGGCAGGGCAGTGGACTTTTCACGGTTGTAAACCATTCAGGGTGCAATATATAAATAAAGCCCTCCATATATATAGAATAAAAAGACTTGTTTGTATTTAGACAGAAGTGTGACAGTCAGAGCTTTTGAACCTCTATATAGAGGTTAAATCTTCAAAGACTATACCTAGCATCACTTTTCCTTTCTCATTGCCACTAACATTGTAATGCCTGGCATTGCCTGTCAAATAGAATTTAACCATCCTTGGAAAAAGTTAAATACACATCAATTTGCATTTCAGTCCTACTAGTATATGGTGCTGGGATGGTACACGATGGACTCAGTGTGGTCTGGGAAGAGAATTACATTGCACAAGAAAATGTCTGATTTCAATCACATGATCTCACTGATATGAGGAATCTGAAAAACAAGACAGAGGATCACAGGGGAAGGGAGGGGAAAATGAAACAAGATGAAACCAGAGAGGGAGACAAACCATAAGAGACTCTTAATCTCAGGAAACAAAGTGAGGGTTGCTGGAGGGGAGGGCGGTGAGAGGGAGAGGGTGGCAGGTGGTGGACAGTGGGAGGGTGTGTGCTATGGTGAGCTCCGTGAACTGTGTAAGACTGATGAATCACAAACCTGTACCCCTGAAACAAATAATATATGTTAATTGAAAAATGTAAAAAAAGAAAATGCTTGATGTACTGTCCATCTAGCTATAAACATATTCTAAAGCCTTCTTTTTCACTCTTACCATGGACAATTGATGGGCAGATGGTTTCAGTGTCTTACTTACAATGATATTTTTCCTCTGGATGTATTCCAGAGTCTTCTGCCTTTCAAGTAAGTCTCCATGATTGTTGGGGGTTAAGGACTCCATTCTATTTTTGATATGGAATTGACATAGTCAGATGGGAATCTCTCTGTTACACTCAAACAAATCTCTTCAACTGGTCTTGATCATGGAGATGTGCATAAGCAACACAATATATATCATGGCAGAATGTGAGGTCAAGGATCCTTTGGGAGTGTGATTATCAGCCTACAAGGTAGATTTCTGGGAACACCAAGGGCAGGTATCATTAGTGAGCCAACAAATTGAGATCCTGGAGGCATTAGTTACTCTGTGTTCATCTTTCTACAAAGCTTGCTGGTGTCTGCAACCCAAGAAGGAAATCTGCATTTTGTTTTATTTTGTTTTGTTTTGTTTTTAAGAACATATTAGCTATGAATTTCCCCATTTGATCTTTGCATCTGCCTTGCCTCTACATTTTACGTCATTATAATTGTCCCAAATCCTACCCCCATTTACAACTTGGTTTTCCATGTTGAAGAATTAAAGAAGAATACTGTGGACAGTAGAGCTTTCCAATTTTATTGGCAAGCTTGTGTTATCAAAAGTCTCTTAAAGTCTTGCTTCAGATGCCTCAAGGGAGAAGTTTTTTTTTCTCTTATCAATGTATTTATGATAAAAATGAAATTCACCTGCCATTTGGGGCAACAACAAGACTTACCTTTCTCCTATCTGATTTAACAAGGCTGATAAAAGTGTTAAACAAAGCTTACCAACCTGACAAAACAAAACAAACTAACAAAAAAAACTTCAGTGAAACTTACTGAAGTGGCATAGGAAGGAAAATTTATAAGACACCAGCCAGCATTTTATTCAAATCTTACAACTGTCACTGGTGTATAAACAACCATTTAGTTTCAATAAATCCCTATGGGAGACCCTGATTCCAGCTACTAAACCTATCAGTGAAATCTGGCTTGGGGATAAATTGTGTTATCTAGAGCCTCTCTAGACTCAGACCACAGAAAAATCCTGTCTTGGTGACTTTCACTCCCAGAAAAGGACAGATAAGATAGGGTTAACTAAAGAATCCTGTAGAGATCTCCCCTCCCCGATCAGTCGTGGACCACACTCCATTCTTGCTAGTTTTTCCCCATCTTTAACTTGAATGGGCTGTCTGATCCTTCTGGACTCAATAGGGTGATGTACTCTCCACAGACCTTCTCTCCTAAGACACCAAAGCTCTCCCACTCCCAGTTATAGACCCATTACCTTGCTAACTCTTCCATCAAAAATATGCCAAGCTATTTTAAATGTGTTATCACCTGGGTCTCTAATGCTAACGGGCTTTGGGGAAGATCGAGAGACTGGAGGTATGACATCAGACATTAGGTTGTGCTCTAATACAAGTGGGTAGAAGCAATGTATGGCCGTTGCCCACTTCTCCAGATTTGGTCAGTCCCCTCGCGGTTGTGAGATGAGGCTCTATGAAGACAGGTATATGGACAGAGGCAAAGCCAACAGTGACACTACACCTCAACACTACTTTGAGAGTCAACGCAGTCCCTGCATGCCAGACAATTATCTAGCAGAGTACTACAGGATTGCATCTTAGACGCCTTTCCTCTAACCTGGAGCTTCATATAGTACATATTCTCCCATTTTATAGGTGGGGAAACTGAGGCATAGTAACCAGCCTAAGGTGACACTTCTGGAAACCTGACTCAACCTCTATCATGTGTATGAAGTGTTAACTCATTTTATCAGTTCAGATGCTTCTCTCTGTTTGGGTGGCACTTTTCTTGGCATTTCTGCCCCCAGTTCGGTACTAAATCCCATATTCGTTGGAATAGATCCATAGCTACTAATTGCCACAAGTGGGTAAGATAGAAGGTGAAGACTGTTATGATTATGTCCATCCTGCTGCCCTCTGGAAAACCCACCATATCCCCCGCAACCTCTAGAAAATCTCTGTTTCTTTCTGTCTCTCTCTTTTTGATTTAGCACTATTATTTTGTGAGTATCTCCATTTCTCTATTTTGCTTACAAGGAAATAAAATTTGCTCTAAACTTACGGTTGCACATCTCTCAATCACCAGTACAGTGCGTAGCATGTTTATCATAATTTAAGATGTTATAACAATCCCACATGACTCAGAGCAGTCACATAAGTTGTTCTAGAATGCAGAACAATTGGCTGATTTCCAAAACCAAATTTGTCGAATTCCATAGGCTATGATCTTCCCTACTGCTTCTTTTCTCACCTACTGACATATAACTTCAGTTCTTCCACTGGGGTTCCTCCAACTGATTTGACCTCCATAAAATACCTTTTCAGATCTGGCAGCCGCCAAGGTAGATGGGCTAAACATCTCCCCATGGCTTTGCCTCAGGCCCCCTTTGGACCACCAACAGGTATAATTTGTGCCAATATCCCTATGCATCTCATCAGTTTCACACTACAGCATTCAGCACCACAACATTTTTCAGAGTACATCACAATTTTGAATATATCAGCTCCTCACTATTCAAAAACTATCTGAATTTTAACACCAGACTACTAATAGCTAGCATAGATTAACTTCAATACAGAAATGCTTCTCACTGCTCTCAGTAGTTTTTGTAAAAACAAACACAGTTACATATTAAGTAAAAAAAAGAGAACGATATCTAAATATAAGCTTTGAGCTTTCGTGTGCCTCCACCCCCCCGCCACTGCAACCAAATCTTCACTAAAACTCTGTCTTTGCTCTTCTTACCTTCAGAATTTCAACAATGCTTTATCACTCTCTTTGGGTTGCAGATTAGTTAAAAAATCTTAAAGAAGAATAATGAAGATAAAGATCTTTAATTTTCTACCTCATTTTGTCTTCACAAGATACAGGTAAGCTGTGCTTTGCTTTTATTTACTGCTTGCTCCTACTAGGTAGTAAATTCATACATCTTTTAGCAAGGGAATGATTTGGGGTCTTCGCTCTACCATCTCCCTTGAAACTACTCCTTAAAACTTCAGTCCCTAGCAGCCATATTAAAATGCTTCAGTGAGACTGCACCCTTGAAGATATTTTTTTTAAAGATTTTATTTATTTACTTGACAGAGATCACAAGCAGGAAGAGAACCAAGCAGAGAGAGAGAGAGAAAGAGAGGGGAAAGCAGGCTCCTCGCTGAGGAGAGCCTGATGCGGGGCTGGATCCCAGCACCCTGAGATCACGACCTGAGCAGAAGGCAGAGGCTTTAACCCACTGAGCCACCCAGGTGCCCTGAAGATATTTTGTTTTGATACAACATTACATAAACCCACCAAACTTCACGTCATTTTTTGGTGTGCCTGTGGCTCTTGCCCATTCTTTGGTCACTGTCTGCAGTCCTTCCTGGCTGGGCTCAAATAGCACCTTCCCTTAATAGCCTGAGGCTCTATCTGCTATGCTGTCAATACATTTCACTTCCACCTTCATTCTAGCTCCCACCCAAGATCTGCCTGGACATACAGCCCTGCAGAGATCCATTGGTTATCATCAGCCACTCCCAGTCCCTTCCCCATGTTCAAAGAGTAGAATATGGGCTTTCTAAAGTCAATACTTATATATAACTCACTACATGTAATTTGTCTTTATTAAAGCTTGGCAGGATGTGTTCAATGATTAGTTGAACTAAATTTGGGAAAATGTCTTGGGTTCCCTTCTGACTCAGTCTGATTATATAACCCATCTAGAGATTCTGTATTTCATAGTGGCATACAGTGATATAGGTTAAGAGTATAGCTTTTTGGGTAAACCTTTGAGAGTTCATTTTAGGTACAAGAACATGAATTTCACTAGACTCCCATGGTCTATTAAAAAGACCATAGAAAAATGGTATCTAACTTTCTTTTTTTTTTTTTTTTAAAGATTTTATTTATTTATTTGACAGAGAGAAATCACAAGTAGACGGAGAGGCAGGCGGAAAGAGAGAGAGAAGGAAGCAGGCTCCCTGCCCAGCAGAGAGCCCGATGCGGGACTCAATCCCAGGAGCCTGAGATCATGACCTGAGCCGAAGGCAGCGGCCTAACCCACTGAGCCACCCAGGCGCCCCGGTATCTAACTTTCTTTCTCCAATTTTTTTTTTTATCATCACAATACCACTAGCACCATCCATTTAAAAAAAAAAAAAAAAAACGAGTTTACAAATATCTTAATTCCAGAAAGAAAAGCAACTCTTGATGGTTCTAACCCATTATTTATTAGATAGGGGGTTGAAGACTTTAATAAACTTTGCCCAGAATTATTTTCAAAGCCAACACTGATCATCTTTTTCTTTATGCCAAACTTGTCTTGTCCTTCATTCAATATCCTTAATGTCCAGATTCATAACACCTAGTTATCCTTCTCAGATAATTCCACAGGGATAGCTTTCACAAAGGGTATGTAAGATTTTAAGACTTTAAGAACATGTGTTGTGCATATAATAAAAACAAATTGCAATTGGCTTTTTGGATTAAGCTGGATTTTCTTCTCCTGATTGATAGAACTTACCTTTCTCTTAGCATGCTCTTTGAAATATCACATAGAACTATATGTCTTCTATCTTAATTTGCTTTTATCTCTTATGTGTAAGAGAATTTAAAAAGATATTCATCATCTTGGTTATTCAAGTTTTAAAGTGCACAGGACTTTCTGGACACCTTATAAGAGGAAGCTTTCTATTTCCCCTATGTTTTGTAGGTGAATGTGTCCTTTCAGATAATGAACCTCTCCTCTCACACTGGCTGAAAATAGACATAAATTCCTTAAGGGTATAAATCATGTATTGCATAGAACTTGATTCCATGGTCAATACAAATGCTTCCTGAGAAATGGTAGGTTTGTGTAATTACAAATATGTTGAGTTTAACATTAAAAATATTAATACCCCGAGATCATGATAGTCAGAATACTGCTTGCTTTGGAAAAGCATCAACAAAATTTCCCAACTCACTATATTACAACAGCAAAACAATTTTTTTCTCGTTAAAAAGAAAGTTAAAAAATAAATCATATTATTCCTAAAAAATTTCATCGTGAAGTTTCAAGCACAAAAGCCTGGTAGTACCATAGAGGCTAAATTCTTCCATTACCAGTCTTCTTCTTCATCTTCTTCTTCTTTTTTTTTTTTTTTTTTTTTTTTTTTTTAATTTTAGGTAAACGCTACACCACATGTGAGACTCGAACTCACAATCCTCCAATCAAGCGTCACATGCTCTCCTGGCTGAGCCAGCCAAATGCCCTTCACTGTCAGCCTTCTCATATCTGTGCCCATTATTACCAATTTGAGAGTTATCAGTTGAGATTTTTCAAATTTGTGGAAAAGTGAGCAATTACTTCCTATCAATACATTACTCCATGAAGGAACAAACTATTTCCTCCTTCCGGGGCAGAATGGCTTGGCGATGACAGAGCTCTTTTCTGTAAACATAAAACGGTACAAATACCCAAACTTCTTAAAAGGAACATTTTGTAGGATTTTCTTGAGACATCAAGAGCAAATAAGCGTGACTTTTATGGTGTCAAAGTAAAGTTGAGTGTTATGATCGCTACAATCTGCCAAACAAGCTCTGGGCTCGGTACGGCTGCTAGTCCTTGTTCTTAGCTACGCGCCACACTCAGACTCAGATCTGCTGGGTTCTCCGCAAGTTTTTCCGTCTGTGTTCTCTCTCTCTCCATCTTCCATCTGCCATGTCATCTCTTCCGCCTACTGCTTTCTTACTAATGGAGCCTCTCTTTCTTCACCACTGTTCGCAGAGCTAATTCTACAAATGTCAAAGTGGTACCTTCTCTCCACTTAAGTCATTTCCTAACTTCTTTCAATTTGCGCTTTCAAAATTAATATTATGCTAATGATACGGAGTATAATAATAGCAAAGATAAAAATGAACTCTCCATTCCTAATTATATATTTCACATTCTGCTTGCCTGGTGTTAGGAAGAAACATTCTCAAAGACTTTTTTAAAAAATCCATCATTTCATTTACATAGGATGTGACTAAGGAAAGTATTAACTACTCTTTGATCAATCATCTTACTCCACCTTAATTTTCTTTCCTTATTTTTCTACCACAAGCATTTTCCTTCCCCCAAAGAATTCTTCATGCTACAATTAAGTACTACAGTAAAACTGTCACAGCATTCTTGACTGCAGCCTTCGCCCAAGGCACACTGGAGGAAGGAATATTTATTAGCATGCTAGCAATCCAGTATTGCTAGGAAGAAAAAGCATCCCCGACGTTTTCCCATACCGATCAAATCCTAAGCCTGAGGATAATGTGTACTCTCCAGCAATGGTTTCCATAGGTCAACTGGAATTCCTCAGGACAAACAATCCCAGCCCACAGATGTCCCTTTTGTCATTCCTTTTGTGTGGGTCAGGGTACCTGCATGGTAACGACAGACTGGAGATGCACTGCCTTGTCCAACACAAACTTAACAGTACAACAGAGACCAGAAGAAGAAGGAAATATATTGAGAATTCACTACAAGGTAATTGCTTGTCCTGTTCTTTAAAACTGAAACCAATACAGAGATTGAGACCCTTGTTCCAGAATGCCTAGGGGCTCCTCTCCTTCTGGTCTCCTGCATAACACACAAGTGTTTTAATCAGCTGCCTAGTTAACCCAAAAGCTACGTGGATGGGGCAGCATGTCTAGAGATGGGGAACCAAGGGAGAGATGGAAGCCATTATCAGGAGCTAAGAAAAATAATCAGAGGGTGAATTGTTTACTTTGGTCACTGGACTGTCAGTTAACAAAGCCTCCCAGAGAGCCTTCCCCGCCCCTCATCAAGGTCCCCATTATTAATCCAAGTACTAACATCAAGTGTTCACTTCACTTTGAGGACAAACGGACTTGGTAACCTGGGGGTGGTGACGAAATTGATGAAATAAATAAAAGTCTCATAAAGTTTTCTTTTGAGGAGGATCTGAGAAACAAAAGTTTATGGGGATATGCATGAATGTTTTAACCCATCAAAGGTATGGAAGTTAACTTCAAGAAGGGCGTTCAGCTTGCCGCTGGCAGGATTAAGGATTTCAGGTAATTTTTTAGCAAAGAACATTGTTCCCCTCTTTCATCTATGTAATGGCAATGCCTGAGATGCCAGGCAATCCAGCCATTAGCGAGAGCACAGCCTCTGTCCAGAAGACGGTTAGGTTTGGTTGAAGGCTTCTGAGCTGGGGGAGGAGACAATCGCCAGGTGCCAAGGCTCCTTCCTGTGACATGACTAGTGTTAGTGCCGCTAGCGCTCGTAAGTGTGACTTTGTTAACCTCAGTTTCCTTATTTGTAAAAAGAGCATAATGGGATTAGATATGTGATTTTCAAAAAGGCAGATTCTTGTCTAACATTTCAAGTATTTATTCCAACCAATTTTGCACAGAAGTTTATGCCATAAAACTGTATTGGGGGAGGGAAGGGTTCATGCCAACCTTCCCTTCCCCGTGAGATTCCTTGGGAATCTCAGAACAAGGCTACAGGAAAAGGCCCTAAGAGATGATCTAATATCCCTATGAATCTCAGAGGCCTTAATACAGAACATATTTAAGAATATCAGTATGAGGTTAAAAAAAAATGCCAGGTGATAATAATTACACATTAATAGTTTTCCTCTATTTGTCTCCATGGCCAGGAAATAACTAAGTAAATAAATAAATAAATTTTTAATCTTCAGACAGTGAACATTTTCAACAGATGATACTATAAGTCAACGCCTGAGCTCTTTGAATAAATTGTAACAGTGAGAGGGGGATTTCTGTTTTTTTATCCTTCCGAGCACCAGCATTCTTTCTTTAGTATGTCTACACTGTAATACCTGCTTTCTATGAAATAAGCAAGCCCCATTTTTTTTTCCATAGGATTACCCTTCACGAGTATGTAAAGTCTTGATGACTGGGTGATTAATAATACCTTATTATATTACACATAAATCCTCAATAGAATTGTATTTGTTTAATTGCTAAATACCTTCTTTTTCTCCTGATCAAAATAATGGAAATAAAATCTTGATACTTTAGAAAAAGAAAAAAACCCCCAAACCGGGCCTCAATTTAATAAAGTTGTCAGAATTTCTCCAAACCAGGATGGTAGGGAATTTACACCTTGCTAATTTAGTCACTAATTTTGAGTCACATTCCACCAGGACCCAGGTAAAGCTATCACGAAGTGTACAATGATTTTGTAAAAGAAAGTTCATTATATCTCTCTAAAAGCTTCCCTCTCGGGGCACCTGTGTGGGTTAAAGCTTCTGCCTTTGGCTCAGGTCCTGATCAGGTCCTGGGATTGAGCCCCACATCGGGCTCTCTGCCTGCCTCTCTGCCTACTTGTGATCTCTGTCAAATGAATAAATAAAATCTTTAAAATAAAATAAAATGAAAGCTTTCCTGTCAAGGAATATTGACTGCAAAAGACTTTATTAAAAATAAAATGATTACATATGCATGCATATGCATATGCATGTGTCTACATATACATCAGTGAGATGCACAAAAGATCTATGTTTTCACTTGGTCTGGCTGACCACAACCATCCCCATATTTATTTTCCCTCACTGAATTGTTGAATATGTCTGAGGGGACTATTGCTCTGTTAGGTTGGGCGGTAGAGAGATGAACATAGTTTCATGCCGAGTTGAAGGCTCCCCAAGCCTAGATTCATTTATTGATAAAATGGCGATCATATGAAATATTATGGTATGAAATGACAGTGTAATACTACAAAATTTATTGAGATCAAAGAAAATATCCCATGTAGAGCACACCTTGTAGGCGATCATATGAAATATTATGGTATGAAATGATAGTGTAATACTATGAAATTTATTGAGATCAAAGAAAATATCCCATGTAGGTCACTTTCCCATTGCCTAGAAGTACTACATAAAGAGTTTCTGTGATAGTAATTTTCGTGATTACTAACAGTATCACCAAACAGCACTAAAAGCCAATGGGGAGACAGCTGAGGAAACTTCACAATTATATGTCAATGCGTTGGGCTCAAAGTGAGGAGAAAGGTTCTGTTTTGAACGCAGCCTGGGAGATGCAGTTAAGGCTTCAAAGAGGAAGTGATATTTAATTAAGTCTTGCCTTCAGAGTAGTCATTTCTCCAGAAGGAGAAATCAGCAAGAGGCAGGGGGCTGCCGGCGCACATGCCTAAGGCTCGGAGATCCAGAGGGTGGTGACGGGAACTAAAGCTGTTTGTATTTGTGACTTTTGGTAAAGTTCTTTTGTAAGGGAAAGTTAGGGAAGAGATGAGACACGGAACAGCCAGAATGTGTGAAGGGCTGCAGATGTCTTATTGAGAAGCCGGGAATTTATTCCATAGGGAAGAAGAGAGAAGTTTGCAGGGTTTAAGTCGGGAATTGGCCAGAGCAGTCACAAGGGGGGCGGGAGGGGGCAAAAAGCCAACCAACAAATAAACAAAAAAAAAAAACCACAGTGGTTTCACAACACACTCTTCAGGGAGGACAGGAGCCTGGCACGCCTTCCACTACCCTTCCTTGCCTGTGATCCCAGATCGGAGTCTCAGCTCTCAAGGCTTCAGTGAATCTGGGATTTGACCACTGGCTGTGTCCCTGAATTGATTATTGGGTGAAATCTATTTAATCCTCTGAGCCTGTAATTTCTGCAGTATTCAGCTCTGATGCCAGCTTCCAATTCCCAGAGGTCTGTCTCGGGCTTTGACTCACGTACACTGAACACACACATTTAAATATATTCCTCCTACTATGGTTTCAGAATTGCTAAACAATATCTGCATTGATTCCATGTGAGGAATTTATGGAATTGTTCACTCCATCAGGTCCATGGAATTGGGAATACATTTATCAGATTATTTCTAAGATGTGAAGAGACCAGGGCCCGGCCAAGCCTCAGTGGAAGCTGAGGCCAAAGGAGAACTAAGTAACACTGACCTGGTCTCCATGTAAAGCTTTGATAATTTGTTCATCATGGATGTTTTGCATTAGTTTTTATTTTTTAAAAAATAATGGCTAAAAATGTTTTTTTTTTTTTCGATTTCTCCTTAAATTTTGCACTTAAAGTGAATGCCTCATTCCAGCCCTGCAAGTGATGGATATAGATCTCAAACACTCAACTTAGGGTCAGGTGGGCTGTGTCTTGTGGGGATGGGTGCACAGGACTCAGAACGCACTGTGCCCTATGACCAAACAGCCATAGGGAAAGGATAGAATTTCCCTGGAGAAGGGCCCAATGTTTCCAGTAGCTTCCTAGCTCTGCCTCACATAGCCCTGTTTCCAAATTATCTCCCTTGAAATGTATGACAAGTCTTTTTAATTTTAAGTTTCAACAGCAGAGCCAAACTGGAATAAAATAATTCACTGAAAACATTTGACTAATAAGACTGGAAACTTCCATCCTGGGCACTTTCCTTTTAACTGGAGACAACAGAACAAATACAACCTCGGTATTACATGTATTTTTTAACTTAATAACAATACTAACAACCACGTCTATTCACCGTTTTTTTTTACTATGAGAATCAGATTTTCTAGGGTTTTTAGAATTAGGTGAAAATTTAAGAGCTCACAAGCCAACTCCCTCAGGCTGCCCTATAGCAGGTCTGACAGTGGGCCCACCAGACCCCCCTTCAAGATAGAGGAATGGGTAGGACAGATGATTCCTCAGTTGTCACTCGTGGCGGTGGCCACCAACAACTCACAGCCCCTCCCCAGGACTTGAACTTGGCTGAAGAGAGCTGCTTTGCCTAAGGTTATGCCCCAACTCTGGAACAGCCAGCACTGGCATCCCATGATCTGTCAACACAGGAGTACAAAGGCTTGGTCCTCTTGCCTCAATCTGGACAGCTCTGAAGAGCCCTTTCAGCTGTAACCAGCCTCCGAGATGAGACCGGCTGTGGCTCAGGTGTCAACTTTGCAGAAGTTCTACTTTTCTCTCTGCCCAGTACTGTCTTCTGCACTCCCCCCACCAGTGTTGCTCTCAAGATAAACTTCTTGCAAACAAATATCTACCTCAGAGGGCCCAGTATACACTGCACTGAAATCCTTAAAATGCATCTGGGAAAAAAGAAGAGTCATGGGGCACCTGGGTGGCTCAGTGGGTTAAGCCTCTGCCTTCAGCTTGGGTCATGATCCCAGGGTCCTGGGATGGAGCCCTGCATCGGGCTCTCTGCTCAGCGGGAAGCCTGCTTCCCTTCCTCTCTCTCTATTTGTGATCTCTATCAAATAAATAATCTTTTTTTTTTTAATTTTATTTACTTATTTGACAGAGAGAGATCACAAGCAGGCAGAGAGGCAGTCAGAGAGAGAGAAGGCTCGATCCCAGGACCCTGAGATCATGACCTGAACCGAAGGCAGCAGCTTAACCCACTGAGCCACGCAGGCGCCCCTAAATAAATAATCTTTAAAAAAAAAAAACAGGGGCGCCTGGGTGGCTCAGTGGGTTAAAGCCTCTGCTTTTGGCTCAGGTCATGATCTCAGGGTCCTGGGATCGAGCCCCGCATCGGGCTCTCTGCTCAGCGGGGAGCCTGCTTCCCTTCCTCTCTCTCTGCCTGCCTCTCTGCCTACTTGTGAACTCTGTCTGTCAAATAAATAAATAAAGTCTTTAAAAAGAAAAAAAAAAAAAACAGTCACAGCTGTTGAGTGACGGAAAAGGCAGGCATCACATCCCATCTGGTGACAGAGGTGGTTTCTACCAGTTGGCAAAGTTCTGTTTTGTCTCAAGTGTCACCGATGTCCCGGGTCATCTACTGCTTTAATACTATCAGGTGCTTCACTTGTCAGCTACATAAACTGTCCCAAGTTTGCCATTAAGCATCTCTATTAATGAGATATTATACACTGAAGCACTTTCTATTGATTGAACTAAAAGGGCACTCCAGCAGCTCCCATTATGTTACAAGGTCAAAAGAGAAAATGACCACGCCTCCATCAGTCCAGGAAACATCAGAAGCCTGTTGTGGTGACATGGTGGAGATGGTAGAATCGTCTGGGCAGAGAAAAGAATGCTCAGGAAGAAACCATTCCCAGACACATGATCAATTCCAACTCTAGCAACTTAGCAACGAATTAAAAAAAAAAAATCTTATATATTTGAAAACAACTGAAACCATTAACTGCTTGAAATGGAAGTTCCTCCATCATGGAATGACCAAAACATTTTTAGTTTACATAATTTCTGGATGAAAACAGAAGGAAATTTAATTTTTCTTGAAATTTTGTATTTCTGAGTCATCTTGCCAATCTTAAGCAATGAAAAACGTATTACTCGCTCTTCAGAGATGATTACCTTTTATAAACATGGCCCCTAAGATACTCTTCAGCTCTTTCCCAAGGGTCTGCTGTCCTGCTTTGGTGACATGTTCTCTGGTATATTTATAAGGATGTGGGTAGACAGACCTGGCCTGACAGGAAGGGCTTGGGAACTCTTTGATGGCTGTTTCCATTCACCGTCCCATGCCCAGAAACTTCCAAGGCATGCATTATTTCACTGAATCCTTACAGAGCCACATGAGACAGATACTACTGCTGGTGGATTCACAGATGAAAAACCCGAGATTCTTAAGGAGGTTAAATAATTTGCCCCAGACCACTCGGCTAATAAATGGGGAGCTGGCTGGATCTGACCACCATGTCTGCGCTTCTCACCAGGGCCCAGCACTGACTCCTGACAGGAAGATAAAACGCGTCCCAGCAACCAATACCGCCTTTTTAGCACAAATGTCTGTGGAAAACAGTCTCTAATTAAATCTCAAGTCTGTGCTGTTTGAGGCCTTCGTTTAATTTGTGTGAGCATATTCTGTCTCTCACGTTGCTAACTAGATCCCTCAAGTTAAGGGCGGACAGCTTCTTACTGAGAATGTCTTTGAGGACTCTTTAAAGAATTTTGGCTATAGTTTGGACAGTTAATTCAGTACAGGAATATTATTTTCTACAAAAGACATTTAAATACTAGATAATTATCACCTTAAATATGAATAATCTGCCAGATAAACCTGCCTGTCCTTTGTTCTGAGAAAATGTTGGTATCTCTGCACTCATCTTCAAAACTTCTTATATTAAAATTAAGTTCAAATAATATTTATGACACACAGAAAAAAGACTGAAAGAAAACATACCATATATTACCTTAATAGGCTGCAGGTGATTTTTTTTTATCTTAATGACTATTTTCTTATTTTATCTCTTAAAATTAAAACAATAATAACCACAATTTTAAACATATGCCATATCCCTACAGTGGCAAAGAAACGATCCAGAAAGTAATTATGTGTCTGTTTAATCTGTGTTTGATTTAGAAAAGGAGGCAATTTAATTTTAAAGGCAAACTATACATTAAGAGCTTAAAGACAGGAAATCTCACTTGTGAACACAGTATGTCATTATGATCATTTCTCTGAATGAAAAATCTCAAGTAATGAATTTTGTGGTTGATTTCATATTTTGAGTTTGCTGCTCAGAATTTTTTTTCCCCCCATGGGATGAAAAAAGCTTAGTCTTCTTTGAAGCTGAACAACTCTGGGGAAAAGCTGTCAATCAGATTCAACAAACGTGCGTTTACTGCTCATTTTAGGCGAAGCAACGACGGGAAACAGCAACAGGGCGAAGACTTTGTCGTTGTTGTTTTGGGGGCTCTTTTGGAAGAGTGATAAGGTGAATATTTCTGCAGAGATTTTCATTCCTGATTCTATTTAACTTTATTAATAACAAAGAAACTCCAAAATTCTATTAAAACGTCATGTTGAAAATTGCAACTATAATGTAATTGCACCAAGGTTGGTAGAAAAAATATTCTATTAATTGTGCTGAGGAAATCGATCCTCCACTATACATACCAAAGCAAATGGCACATACCCCACTTACCACCCGCCTTCATAACAGTTCTGGAACAGGTCTTCAAGCTAATGAAAAGTAACTTTCTTCTCCAATGATCCTCACTTTTTGGTCAGACCAACTACATGTTCAAAGAGCCAAGACAGCCCTTTTCGTCATTCTTCTTTCAAGTTCTCCGTTTGATCCCATTAGAAAGAATGTTCACTGGAGCAACCCAGACAGCGGACTACTTTCAAATACATCCGTGCATCACGGGTTTTCAAAGAGTACAGTAAGTGTTGCATGATACGCCATTTAAGGCGATGCTGCTCCAAAGAGTAGGAGAAATATTCCCAGTGTCTGTGGCTCATTTTGTTCTTTACTGAACAAGGAAGTTCCCGTTTGCCTCTAAGTGACAGTCATTTTAGAATTTAGCAAAGTAGTAAGCAGGAAATCCAATTCCTAACAATCAGGATGACTAATAGTATCTTAATATAACTCAATGGCAATGATGCTAACAGCCAGTACCCCTATTTTAATAAGCTAATAGAAAAGAGACGAGACAACAATAATGTTCATGAATTAATTGCTTCGTACAGTGAATGACTTCATGAGGAGTGTGGGGCTCCAAATAACATGCATGCATCCTGTCCTTGTTCCAAAGGGACATAAATGATCGACACAACATCATAAACTCCTTTCATCTTTACCTCATTGTCTGTCTCCGTGTCCCCTTGCCCAGAAGTCTTAAAAAAATGACTTCTTATTCTACATAATGAGGCACCATACGACTTCCTCTAGGGCTGTGATACCCTCTCACTAGTTCCCTCCAGAAACAGTGGTATTTGCTTGTTTCTTGCACCCCTCTAAGGTCTTTCACACTGCTCTTTTTTTGCTTGGAAGTTCTTGCTCATGACTCTCTCATGCCTAGTTGCTACTCATCTAGGCTCTACCATGATCACGACATCATACTTGAATAAACACGCCTCTTCCACTGCATTACCTGTTTTACTGCCTTCATGGAATTTGACACTACCTATACCACTCATGAGAGTCATAGTCTTGTGGGAGCAGATTCCTTGCCTCTGTTAAAAATTCTGGTGTGCCCAAGACTTACCATGGTGTCCTATGGTGTCCAGTAGGAGTTTAATGAATTTTAATTGAATGGATAAACACATAACTGAACCAGTATCTTTTGCTCAAATAACTGTAAAGTTATTTGTTACCCTCTCTTTTCTCCCATATTCCATTCTCCACAGAGAAACAAGAATAATCCTTCTAAATTGAATATCAGATGTCAATTTCCTGATTCACACATTCCAATGGATTCCCTCTGTATTTAAAAATCTAACCTCCTTTTCATAGTCTTTGAAGTCCAGCAAAATCTGACCCCTACCTTAACCTCATCTCACATGCAGGGTTCTTCCCCATACCTCATCCCCATAATAAGCTCAGTCCCTATAAGGGCTTTGGTATTTGGCACGCCTTCTGCTTCCAAAGCCATTCTCCCAGTTTGGGCATGGACACCAGTTTCCCCTGGTAGTTCCATCAGGTCTTATGTACCCTGTGGAAAAGTTTTTTTCCCTGACTGCCTCAACTAAACCAGAATCCAGTAAGCAACTAGGACTATGGTTTTCATTTGAATATGTATATTTATAAAGACCAGGGAAAGTAAATTGGACTAGTGCAAAAGAATAGCTTCTATTCATTTATTAGGATGGTTAAAACTCAGCTAAAACTTGACAACATGGTCAGTGTTACTTATATTTTAGATTTTCTAAAATGTTATTTTCCAATTCTATAATTATAAATATTTTCTCTACATTAATAATTTGTTCAAAAGTAGTATTCCTGGATTGGGAGGTATTGGTGTGCAGGGGGGAGTATTATTAGATATTATTCAAAGAGTCTAAGATATCTTTATTCCTCTTTTTTCTTTAATTTAAAAAAAAAAAAACAACCTTTTCTTCTGATAACCTGTTCTACAATTCTCTTTATCAACAATAATACACCAGAATAAACAGAGCTTCCATTTCACCTACATTGACATGTACTGTAATTCCAAACATTTAACATAAAACAGTGTCATTGTAAACCCAGCTTTTACTATTCTTAACAAGTGAGGCACATAAACACAATAAAAGGAACACAGTCATCAAAGCAAGAAGGTGGTCATGAAGAACAATTCACTACCAGAAGGCACATAAACCCTCAAAAAAGACCCTCACAGAACTGTTGCTAATGAAAGTTTCAGTATATCAAAGACTCAGATTCAATCCTCACAGAGAAGATGTCATACTAAATATCAATTCAAAGATGAAAAATGCATGTTTTCATTAGGTTTAACCATCTTTCATATACATTTTCATATAAATTCTCACTTCCATAAAAATTCCAAGCACTCAGTTCCATAATGGGAATAGATTTCAAAACTGTGACCAAAGACAGAGGTTCCAATATATTCAACTTTTCCATGTTGTTCAGCAGTGGCATAGTGTCTTAAGAATAAAAATCTAACCTCCTTTCCATAGTCTTTGAAGTAGGTAGGTAGTTGATATAGGTAGGATGATTTTTTTTTATTACTATTATGTCAATTAGCCAACATATAGTACACCATTAATTTCTGAGGCAGTGTTCAACAATTCACTAGTTGTGTATATCTGAGACTGAGCCATAAAAAGTCCAAAGACAGGAGCACCTGGTTGGCTCAGTGTGTGGAGTTTGTGCCCCATGTAGGGTGCAGAGATTACTTAAAACTAAAAAAAAAAAAAAAAAAAAAAAAAAAAAAGCTCAAAGATCGCTGGTGGTCCCTTTCTCTCAAACAAATAATTTTAAAAAACAAAAAACAAAAAACAAAACTGGAGTCCCAAGTCTCCAATGGTTTGTCTCTGGATTCCAGGACCTAATCTGAGAGTTACAGAAGGCAGGGGGGTAGTGGGGGCTTGAGGTAACCAGGTAAAGGGTATTAAAAACAGCCCACCTATGGTGATGAGCACTGGGTGTTATGTGCAACTAATGAATCATTGAACACTACATCAAAAACTAATGGTGTACTATATGCAGACTAATTGAACATAATAATAATAATAATAATTAAATAATAAATATAAAATAAATAAATAAATAGATGATTAAAATGCACTGGTCAAAAGACAAAATAAAATAAATAAATAAAAACTGAAAAAGAGCTGAATCCATTCTTTAAAATTTGGTGAGCTAGTTCCCAAATAATAACACAAAGAATACAGACCTACATAATATTCTTATATCCTCATTTTTACTCAGATTTTTACCATTATGTAAGAACCAGGGTCCAAGGACCCTTCTGCAATTATTCTGTGATCAGGTTTACTAAAACATGCAAGGCTTTCCATCTTAAATTTTTAAAATATTTTTGCTCTACTGTGTTGTTAATTTAAAAAAACAAAACAAAACAAAACAAAAAAAACCCCAGAAGATTCTGGACATCCTCTGACAATCAGGCATATTTTGAATAGTTCCATTTGTAAGTTTAATAGAATTAGTTTGGCAACTAAAGATCTAGTCTTATAACATATGAAAGCTAATCAGAATTCTATAAACCAGCGGGTAAAAGTGAATAGTGGAAAGCAAAACAAATAGCCGTCAGAGAAACTGTTCTCTTCCAAAAAGCTTCTGGAAGGGAAGTTTTTTTGCCAAAAAAACAAGCATATAATAATAGTATAGAGGATTTACATACATATATAGATCTTTAATTTAAATCCATCTCAGTTCCAATCTGTTCTCACAAGCATTATTTAACTGGTTATATATTTAACAACATTGCCCATGAACAAGAGCTTTATAAATTCATAATGGCCCACACACCGTTTGCCACGCTTTCTCTCTTTGATTCTGTTTAAACTTACAATTATTCTAAAAATTTTTCATGAATCCTGAGATTTTGCCCCAATCCTGCCTCCTGCTCCATTTAAGTTATTTCATGAAGGAAATATTTCAGCACAGGAAAACACAGGCTGGAACGGTAACTCACAGAACAAATATACTCTACCACAAGGGCATTGGTCCTCTGCATGAGGGTTTCTGGGTATGAGAGCTCAAAAAAGAATTGAAACTAGTGATGGAAAACTGATTCAGTATCACATTGTGCTCCAGAGACCAGCTATAGAATTTAGTTAGTGAAAGAAAGGCACCAGAAATAAATGAGGAAGAGAGTACCTTCCAGGGGTATTCATTAAAATCCCTTCTTTATGAGTAACTTGACATTACCCCAAGGCTATGCAGCTAAAAAATAAATAAATAAAACAAAAAATAAATAAAAAATAAAAAACCAAAGTGTGAAATCAACTGAAAGTGAAACAAGCCTTTGTGAATGCCATACATATTAAATAAAATAAACATTTTCTCATGCCATTGTTTTTCACTTTCCATTATAAAATTGAAACCGGCATTTACTCAGCAAATTCTGAAACATATGTTCCTAAAATAAGACAGACACAACAAAAACAGAGCAATGGAACTTGCGAGCTTCACATGATTACTTCTCGCTAGGATTCAAATCCCACTGGCTTTATTTTTCTGACCAAGGTGAAGGCACATATTTCCAGGTCAAGTGATTTAATGATCAAGGAACAGAAGGAAAAAACAACAAAAACAAACAAACAGAAAAACCATGCTAGATTCAAAGTCAGAAGACTTGGGTTCGAGGCCTATTTCGGCAGCTTATTAGCTGTCTGACCTCTGGACATTACTTAACCTCTCCAAAGCTCAGTCTTCACTTTTATCATAACAAGGGGGCTGCTCCATGTCCCTCACCAGGTTATTGTCAGAATCAAATGAGGTGATGTTATTCAAGTTCCAAGAAAACTCAAAAACACTAGGAAATGAAAGTATTTTTAAAAAATGAAGCTCCATCACTTCCATTAATTGAAATGTTTGCAATCCACAGTGAGGTATCAGACAATGTCATTCACAAATTATTAAAAAACTAAATTTGGTCATATGTTGTATTTTAGAACTGTATTCAAAATCTTTTGTCATTGTAATAAGGAGACAATACCTCAGTCATTTAGAAGTAGGTGCTCAATGACACCAACTTTTCAAGGAAAAAAAAAAAAAAGACAGAAAATAGTTTAATAAAGTTACATAAGCCAAATTACAAAATTAAGTTATAAGTTTGAGGGAATCTACTGAATTTCTTGACAATTTCACCCAACTTTAAGTTATTAAACCATGGGATGCCTGAGTGTCTCTGTAGGTTAAGCAGCTGACTCTTAATTTCAACTCAGATCTTGAGCTCAGGGTCTTAGATCCAGCCCTGTGGAGGGCTCTGTGCTCAATGCAGAGTTTGCTTGCCCCCCCCCTTCCAGCTTGCAGTCTCTCTCTCTCTCTCTAAAATAAATGAATAAAATCTTTAAAAACATTATTAGGTTAACTTGCATAAAACTGCTCTTCTTTAAGTCAAACATTGCATAATGTTAATTTCATGTCCGGAAACTGGATATACCAAATACTTAAAGCGGTCATTTTGGACTCTTGAACTCCCTCACCTCCCCAAATTAATCTAGCAATAATTAAGTTTCTATCACATTATCAATACAAAAATGATATACATACTAATATAAAAACTGGGGAAAGATACATACAGTTAAGCAGTTGTCAAAAAGAGAAATACTAAAGATCTAAACACCATTAACAAATGGTGTTCATCTTACTCAGGCCTCAAAATGCATGTACATTTAGCCAAGAATATTTTTTCTCAGCTACTAAACTGGCCCAGACCAAAAAGAAACTATTAATACTCAGTGCCAGGAAGAGTGGTATCCTGGAAAGTAAACTGGCATTTGCATCGAAAGCTTTAAAAATATGCATATTATTTGATCTCATAATTCCTCTTCTAGAAATTAACCAAAGAGAAACAGTCTTTGATTTGCACAAAGATTCGATTATGCAATGATTATTATATCTTTACTTTTAAAAGTAAAATATGATAAAAATATTAAATAAATGAGGTTTGTCATATGAATGGATACTATGCAATCATTAAAACAGATGCTGTAGACAATATGGGAAGATGCTTATTTCTGCTAAGAAGAAGGTAGAAGTCTAGAATAGGAACCATACTCCTAACCCAATATATTTGATGCCCATATGAACAGTATATAAATTTATAGACAACCTGTGTGCTTCCGTAATCCTCAGAATAATTCCATGAAGTGAATACAATTATTTGATTCTTACTGTACACACGAAGAAAGTGGAGCACACTTGGCCAAAAATAACAGTGCAGACGAAAGAGGCGGAATCTGAATTTAGAGTTCACAGTTTAGGACAACAACCACTCTACTGGGTTGTCTCCCAACGCTTAGAAAAAAAAAAGTCTCTAAGTCAACATGATTAATTCTCACAAATGGAAAGACTGGCGTAGGTTTCTCATAACTGCTAAACCATCTGAATTTTCTACTCCAACCTTTTTGTTCCTTTGATCTTCATCACTCTTTGTTAGTCAATGTAGATACATTATCCTGGGCCACAAAGTGAGACTGAGTTTAATGTGTCTAAAGAAATCGTCATATTACTAGTATGAAGTAGAGTTTTAAGAAAAAGTCTACAACATAAATGTTTCCACATTTATCTCCACCTTTCCATTCCTATTACCGCTGCTTGGGCCAACCTTTCAGTACCCTTATGGCAATCACCTATTTAAACCTTTGTCTGCAGTTTCCCCTCTGCATCCTCCACATTCCCACCAGAAGCCTCTTCCTAAAATATTTCTGGCAATCCCAGCCTCTTCGCTATTTATTCATTGGTGAAGGATTTCCTGAGCACTCCAGTGTGCCAGGCATTGTTTTAAATCCCGAGTATATAAAGATAAGTAATGCTCCCCATCCACAAAGTTCTGAGAAACAGACCCGTGCACTGCTGAAATTATACAATTTACAGCAGTGCAGAAAGACACCAAACATTTGTAATAAAAAATGACCAATCACAATAGGGCAGGGTCCAAAGCACAAAAAGGTGACAAAAATAATTCTGCATTAGTATGAACAATTGGGTAGGATTCATAGAGATTGAAGAATCCTCGCTGGCAGTGAAGAGTTTGGGAAATTAAGAGTACTATGAACAATCTATATAAGGAAAGCACAATTGAAAAAGGAGTGGAATTGCATGATTAATGTGGTTACCTAACCAACTAACTACTTAATGGTTACCAGTCAAGTCTACCCCACTCCAGGTTGAAATGGTTTGTAATTAGCATAGGCAAAAGAATGTGGTCCTTGATCATCTTGAAATTTACATTGGGAGAAGGGGTGCTGGAGAGAGGAGGTGTATTCTTTTGGATGGGGAAACTGTCAACATCAGTATTTTTTCCAGCAAATTCTTTTGTGTGTGTTGCAATGAAGTTAAGTGAAATAAAACAAATTTCAAAAGAATGAAACCCAAATTCATGTCTTTGTTTTGTTTTGTTTTTTTACAAAAGATTTTGGGGGAAGATGCTTGAAAAATGTGACAAAGGAAATTTTTTCCTCTTTCATTTAGGCATGGAATTATTGAAGCATATGGCTTTTCATTATTTTTAAACCACATTTATTTTTTTTTAAATCAAGGGAGTGAATTTAAGGGGATATATTAGAATGAAGAAGGTTTTCCAAAGAATACAGACATCAGTTTACCTAAAATCAACATTCTTGAAAAACAGGTGAAAAATATCCTGAATTCATCCATAAATCCTATTAAAATCACAGTATTTCCCTAAAATATATCATAGGATTGCATTACTGAACAGTAGCCTAAAATCCATTAATTTCCCAATTTTACACTTATCTCTCCAGGTAAAAAGCACTATTTTGTAAAAGAAATGAAAAATGAAAGCTAAATAAATTTACAGTAATTTCTATGACAGCCCTAATTTTATATATCCAGTAGGGCTGCCATGATATAGTATAATAGGATCAATAACCTGGTTCTGGTGCTGATTCACATCTCAAAAACCTACAGTGCTTGGTCCGCAGTCACACACTACTTAGCCATTACTTAAATAGAATGAAAATAGGCTCAGTTGCAGAGATATTGATTAAGTCCTGCAACAATCACTGCGATGAGGTACTCATCGGGTATTTCCTTGTAATGTGAAATAAACATTTGAGGTTTAACATCAGTTAGGATCACCTTAAGTATAGAGACAACCTATACGTTTTGTCCCACAGCGCTCCATAAACAAACCCATCACCACCACTTTCCTGTGTAAGTAATTTTTCCACTAAAAAACTGAGACCACTAAGACATGGATTCATTTTGTCACTGATAATCATATTTTCTTCTCTCTGTCTCTTATGAACAACATAACATCTACCACCGATCCCCACACAAGTAAATTCCATGCTTGAGTGAAGATAGAAATAAAAGAACCAGCTAAGTTTGTGCTGGCTCAAGGCAGGTTTCCATATGTAATTCATAAAAAGGACCTTTTATCTTCTAATCATCACAGTTTGTTAGTTATTGTAGGGACACGGGAGAAGGTGAAAAGTGGCACTCAGATTCACTCACAATAAAAAATAATTATAGGATCTCAAGTGACTCCACTAGCCAACCCTCCCCACTGGGTTTCACTTATTTAATACATAAGATCCTTGATTTTGTTTTAAAAAACATATTTCTTTCGGGGTCCATTTGTCTGTACTTTATGAGCCAGAAACAAATCAATTCACAATCTGGCATTTTTTAAGAAAATATTTCCTAAGTGGCACCTTTGAGAGTTATAAACAGAACTAAAAATTATGATTGATTTGAAAAGATAGTAACCCCTACAACCTCCAGCTGGGCACTCGAATTGTAGCTGATCAGCATGACTCAAGCATTATACACGCAATGAGGCTGCTACTAGTCACCCATCCCCTTTCTAAAAGAAGACTTCTTTATTTATATCCCTCGTTTCCATGTAAGGAGTGTATCAGATATTCAAGTGGCTTGTGTGGGTTTTGACGGTCACATCCAAATAATGAAGAAAAGAATACAATGACTTTCAGTTACGCTGGTGCAGAGAAGCTTAGTCAACAAATCTTTATTACCGAAGCAAGCAAGAGCTGTCCTGATATTTTATTTTCTCTTGTAGAGCTCTCTTAAAGAATGAACTTCTAGGAATGTGCCTTGGGAATCACATTGATTAGAGCACAACAATAATAACAGTAATAATGACAGAATGTACTATGCCTCCACTGCCTGGGAATTTCTTATCTGCCCACTTCTGTCTGACTGCACTAAGTGGGTCCTTCTCAATCAGCAATTGAAAATTTTCACTCTCTGCTCCGTGTCTCCAGCCACTAAGATAATCAAACTGACATGTAGTGCAGCCAAAAAGTCTGCCTTGGGTGCTGGGAATAAATGGATATGGACAGACACTGTCATACTAATCCTTGCATCCAAACTGTGTGGGACATTGGCTTGACAGTGTGGGCAATGATGAGGCAAGCGGGTCATGAACAGACACCCAGCACTTCCTCATCCCAGCAGGTTTGGTGTCTTTGGATGAAGATCCCAACAAAGGTAGCACCATATTAGCAGCTAGATTACTCTCTCAGCTAGAGTTCCAGTAATCCAGAAATGGTAGCCAGTTTTGGGCTTCGCCAACCATCTGGGAAGAACCTGGGAGATGGAGGTCCACAGGGCAGGAAATGGCACAACGTGCTTACATGATATAGGAAACACCAAACCTTGGTGAGGTCTTAATGGCAGAGGATGTCATTGACATACATGGATACAATCACTGCAAGTTTGGGTCAGGTAAAATTTCCTTAGCTTAATTTTGCCTAGAACTATTTTGGATGCTGCTGAGTATCATTTCCCCTGAGAAAAGTGATGCTCTCTAAAGGAAGAATCCAGTGACAGTCACTCCAGAGAGATTTGTCATTGAAAGAAGTTTAAGATGAAAGTTATAATTGCTTTTTAGAAGCTATATTATGAGCCAGAAATTCAATGAACGTCCTGGAGTTCTAGGGTAGCACTCAGAAGGCTTTTTTTTTTTTTTTTCCTTTCAGTTGAAAAATAAAATCCATTAGCTTAATATACTGTGTAGGTCCATTTGTTACACAGTAGTCCTAGAAACTAAAAGGAAAATTGACTTGTCATAATAAATTGGTATCCTGTCAGAATTCACTAAGACTGTCTTCACCTGACTTTGTCTTCAAAGTATTAACAGGTGAAACTATGTATAATTTATTTAAATAATTGGCCCATATTCTTTAAGGCGAGGCAGTCCAAATGCAGGCTTGATATTCCCATTAGGACCTGCAATCACGCCACTACCTTACAACAGTTTCGGTGGCTGCCCTTTGGCTTGAAGTACACCCAAAACCTTAGCTGCGAGGAAGAATGATAATTAATGCAGGCTTTATTTTCTAGTAATGATAAATGAGTACTCATGGAAGTGCTTTCTAAAATCTTTTTTTGTAGAGCCATTGAAAAAAGGGTACATAGTCGGTAGTTATTGGTTGTGTAGGAAAAGAACACAATGTATACATCATTTGGGCCTTATTTTGGGAATTAAAACCTAACAGTATAGAGAATCAACTGAAACTGAAGCAATAAAGTTATTAACAGTTCATCAGATGGTCAATCCAACAATAAAGAAAGAGGTTGGATCCATGAGCCGAGGGCAATCCTTGCCAAGCAATTTTGTTCCTTCCTCAAGTCATTAATTCCCAAATCAAACATGAATCAGTGATGTCCTACCAATCCAGGCACTCAGCTAGCTCAAGGAAATGGAAAACTAAGTCTTATTTTTTCTTAACTTCACACTTCCAGCCATTTTCTCAAACTATTCCAACTAACATCAGTACTCTAACCCCCACCTGTGTGAGCCTGAAGTTCCACCTGCTTAACTGTCCCTCCCTCTTCACTGGGAACACCTACCTTTACATTCCCCGTAACGTATTACAAGCAAAGTACTTACTACAGAACCTGAAACAAAGTAATAGCTCAACAAATGTTCACCACAGCTATTCTTATTTTTGTCTTTTATGATTCACTATTCCACGGACAACAAAAGGTATCAAGGCACATGCCAACAGGTGCCAAGTGCAAATGACCATGACCCCTTATCCAAGAGCAAAGGTGAGGAGGGTCCTGTTTGGTCTGGACGCAGAATAGAAAAAGGCAGCACACATTCACTATCCCAAGTTCAGACAACACCTTCCCTTTCTCATCCATGGAAATCAAGCCCCACAAGGAGGAATTTGTCATTTGATAAGCTGAAGATGAACCCCAAGTCAATTCCAGGCACAAATTCCAATGGTGTCATCTGAAAATTAAATACTCTTTCCTCCCTGTTATAACTACTAAGTTTCAATGACTATTGCCCATAGTTCCTACAAGATTACTTTAGGCTGAATAAGAATCCTGTATTCTTTGTCCATGGGTAGAGAAGTGCACCTGCCCTCTGGCGGACAGTTTTGCATGGTGCCTATATACCAAAATGCCACCTGTGTTAACTGGGGTGCATGGAACTGGGTAATTATTACAAGAAAACACGTGTGTGTATAAATGGGCAGCTTAATAAAGCATATTGTTTATTCATTTGACCTCCATAGGAGCTCTACCTCCTATACTCTACTCTGACCTCCTCTCTCTCTAGGAAGTATATCAAAGCCAATGGTAAGAACTAGCAACAGTAACCCCAAATGTACTTAATGCGTTGTCCTCAAATTAAAGTGTGACTGAAACTAGGCCATCAACCTTCTCCCGAACCAGTTCCCAATTTTTTCCTCATCACATAGGTTGGAGTTTTTGGTTTACTTCTCTCTAGGTTAAGGAATGGCAAATACATGACATACGCTCTTTTAGAGTTCCACCTTTGTCCTCCGCAGACATCACTAATCAATCACAGCCCTCGTTATCTCCCCATTCTGCAGAAACTTACTTCACTTGCCTCTCCTAATGCCACTTAGCTAGAACCTGTATTTCAGAGCTGAACACTGATCTCCATCAAAATTTCCCAAAAGAAAGTTCTCTGCTGGTCTTTTCCTACATAATGCTACCATGCATGACTTAGTGTCCAGTGTAATCACGCCCCTGTCAATCCCCTATTCAGCAAGCACTGAGTCTTCCTGCTGCCTACCACAATGAGGTCTGCAATCCTTTCAACACACCTATTCAACAAGGTTGGTCAGTTCCCTCCAATTATATCTCCCTAGCATCAGCACCTGAGAGTTTTCCTGCATATGTTTGTGCACATAATGAATGCACATTCAAGACTTTTCCCAGTTCTCCTTCAGATGCCCAATGCCTTCCCAGTCCTGTTACACCCAGATCATGGCTCACCTTTTCTACTCTCCATCGACAGAAGACTCAGCCTTCTGTCAAAGAGTTGTATTTTTACAAGTTATGAAACACAGGTTACAGTGGCTAATTATTTCACATGCTCTCAAACACCTACACTTCGAGAGCACACAGAGTTGGCATAATCCTTTCACAGATGATAAAGTCAGGGGTACCTTTTCTACCTAAATCTCTTCCAAATCCAATCTTGTTCAAAAGGAAATTAAGAGTGGTGCAGGAAAACAGATTTATCAAAATACAAGTATATTTTTCTTAGTATTGTAACTTACAAAGGATAAAACCATGCACAGGATCTTATAAGAACCATCTCTAAACACGTGCAGAATCAATAAACATTTTCTTAGCTCCTCAGCACGACAATCCTCTATGTGTTTCCAAGGCTGAACATTTGGATGAGAAAAGCTGGTTACCAATCTTTGCAATAAGATGGTTAATCCTTACACAGGCTTTAAGCTGTAACCCAGAATCAGCTTCCCCATCTTATAGAGGACTCAGCTCCACACAAGTTAAAATGACTTGCTCAAAGTCATCCACAGAATCTGAGCAGAAAGAGATGAAACCCTTGTCATCCACAGCTTCTGGCATAATACATAACTCTGTGAACCATAATGCCCACATAACATACAAGCAAATCTCAACATCTTTTATTATGACACATTACAGTTTTCTACTTGGTCAACTTTTCTATCAATTACCATATTCAAACAAATGCCTGTACTTGAGATTTTTCTCCTTGTGTATGTCTGTAAGTAAGGAAAATGTGCCTTTTTAGAAATGCAGCATTCTGCAGTTGAATTTCTTAGAAATTAATCACATAGTTGGCATTGGATACTTTATCATAATAACTCAAAGCCAGGCATGGTCTCAACCACAAAATACAAGTTGGAAACTTTTTCCCCAACTTTTTAATTTGAAATTTTTCTAACCTTCAAAAATCTTAGAGATTTATTTATTTATTTATTTGAGAGATAAAGAGAGAGAGAGAGAGTAAAAGAGCCAGCTTGGGGGTGAGCACAGGGGAGGGGCAGCAGAAGAGAATCTCAGAGCAGACTCCCCACTGAGTCCGATGTTGAGCTAGATCTCACCACCCATGAAATCATGACCTGAGCTAAAAACAAAAGTGGGTCACTTGAATGACTGCACCACCCAGGTGCCTCTAGCCTTCAAAAAAAATTGAAAATATAATGAAGACATATATCTCTGTCACTTAGATTTGCTAATTATTTTTTACAATATTTGCTTTCTGTTTTTCTTCATAGCGTTAAATGAAAATATACATGTATCTGTATGTATACACATACACTTGCACATATATGTATATATATTTACTTTTTGCCGATCCATTTGAAAATAAGTTCCAGATATCTTGACTCTTTCCTTCTAAATACATCATTTTTATCTAAGAATAAAGACATTCCCCTCCATAACTGTCAGACTATTTATCACATATAAAATATTTAACATTAATACAATACTACCACCTAATATGTAGTCTATGATTGTCCAATAAGGTATTTTACAACTTTTAAAGTCCAAAATTCAATATTAAATAACAAACTGCATTTTGTTAATGTCTTTTTAGTCTCATGTGTATATGCATATACATGTGTGTGTCCTTCATGAAACTCACATTGTTTTAAGATTTCAGACTAGTTCCTTTGTGAAATATCTTACGTTCTATATTTGTCTGATTATCCGTCTTTTTTTTTTCAATTATTTTATTAACTTATTTGAGAGAGAGAGTGCAAGAGAGAGCAGGAGCAGTGGGAGAGGGAGAAGGAGACTCGCCACTGAACAGAGAGCCTGACATCAGGCTGGATCCCAGAACCCTGGAATCATGGTCATGATCAGGTCATGATGCTTAACCAGCTGAGCCACCCGGGTGTCCCTGTCTGATCATCTCATAATCATTAGCTTCCATGAGAATGCTCCATGGAAGATGTTATATTCTCACTTCATCACATCAAGATTCCTGTAACATTCCATTGTTACGTTATTGATCCAAAAATGATCATGTGGCTTGATCCAAGCTTTTTCATTGGTCACGGGGGTATCCAAATTGATAACACTTAAACTATTGGTTTAAGTCATATTCTACCAAGAAAACACATAATACATGATGATACTCTTACTAATCTCAAGGATGTATATTTTTAGACTTTAGTGGTAGAAATAAGTGACTTTTCTCACAGAACCTGAGAAACGGTAAAGAACTCACAGAAGTGAGGACAAACAGTGATGAGGAAAGAAAAGGACCTAGACTGAGAGCCAGGAATTCTGGATTTTCCATTCGGGCTCCATTAACAATTCATGGCAGAGTCCAGATGGCAGATAAATTTCATTTCTTGTGGCACTTCTGATTGATTTGTGGTGGCAGCCTGGAGCACTGTGTTAAAAAGGATTTTAAGGCTGCACAACGACTTGGCCAAAAAAGTGCCTTCGCTAATCATGGGGCCTGGGTTTTGGAGGAAGGAAATCGTCCGTGTGTGGTAGAGTAAATAAGGCCGCAAATTCTTTGCCACTCCACCCATCAAGAGACGGACTCTGTCTCCCCAACCCTTGAATCTGAGCTGTCTTTGGACATACTTTGACCAGTAGGATATAAGATATATATCCTTCTATATACCAGTGTATATAAGGATATATACACCATGCAAACTCCAGAACCGAAGCTTCAACTTTCTAGAACTCTTTTCTGAACCTGCTCTTAAGAAAACTAGCCCAGCCGTGCCTGATGGGCTCGGTCGGAGAGGCATGTGATTCTTGGCCATTTGCAATAAATAAATAAATAAACTGAAATAAAGAAATAAACTTTCAAAAACTTCAAAAGAAAGAAAGAAAACCAACCCAACAGCGTTGCAGGAAACAATACATTTGTGATTTTCTTTTTTTTTTTTTAAGGATTTTATTTATTTGTCAGAGATAGACAGAGTACAGCAGGGGGAGCAGCAGGCAGAGGGAGAAGCAGAGAAATAGGCTCCCAGCTGAGCAAGGAGCCCAATATGGGACTTGATCCCAGAACCCTGGGAGCATTATCTGAGCCAAAGGCAGATGCTTAAATGACCAAGCCACTCATGCATCCCCATTTGTGATGTTTCAAGAGGCACTAAGTTTGAGGACAGTTTGTTTCATAGCAATAGAGAATTTATACAACATGCCTCTGTTTTTTTGATCCTGGTCTACTATCTCCTTTAACTCCGCCAGTCTTCAGTTTACCCACTTATAAAGCAAAGAGCTCTAGCAAGATTACGGTGTCTTTCAGGGGTAAGACTCAAGGCTAGAACAAAATTTGTCCTCTTCTTTCCATTCCGAGGAACCCATCCCACTGTTTATGGACAAGATGATAAAAAGAAAAGGATTTCATCAGAAATTGAGATTTTTCTGTTTAGAAAGAATATTAGAGAAAAAGTTAGAAAATATTGGTCTGAACCATTCATTATGAAGATGAAAGAACCAGTGGCCCCATGGCGAAATGATTTGTCTAAAACCATAGCAAGCTAGTGGCAAACTCTGGTACTGCAGTTTCCTCAAAACCACTGCAAGAACATAGCTAGAAATGATCCACATTTGATCCCCATACCTTGTGTTCACACTCATGGTGTCTCAACTCAATACGTTAGCTCTCCCAGTGAAATGCCTCAGCTCCCCCAACTGGTAGGGGGGTGAGCTCCCCCAAAATGGTATGTGCCAGGAGATAGAGGCACTCACTGGATTTATAAAGAAAAGGGGCTTGGAATTAGTACAGACAGGCCAAGGTGAGAACAAGTCAAAGGAGGGAATGGGCCAGAACACTGTAAAGAGTGATATATATCTTTGGATAGCTTTCTTTTTTAGCACATTTGCTTCTTTATTCCAAAACCTAGTTGTCCTGGGAACTCTTTTAGCTCTAATGAAAACAAATTCTATTGATAATAGAAAAAAAAAATACACTGAAATTCAAGTAGAAAAACTGGCTTTTCTCAGTATTTATTAATTTTGATATTTTATTAAATAACTCTCCATATTTAGTATTTTTCTTGTTCTTCTCCTCCTTAAGTATTTGATAAATGAGGTGATTAACCAGAATGGTTAATATCATCTTGTGATAGAATTATTTTTTAAAAAAAACAAGATCATCAGAAAGGTTATTGTTGTTAATAAAATTAATGAATTAATTAGTAATCACAATTATTGAATCCTACCAACCTAATAAATTCTAATCCCAGTTCTGTTATCATATTTAAGAAAAAAGTTTTGTAGGGAAGAGGAATGTGATTACTTTCATCAGAAAAATGATATGATGAAAGATTGCAATGCCTCTTGAAATTTTTCCTCAAAATGATTAATCATCACTGTGGTCACATATATGCCTCACACAGTACAAGGCTGATTAAAAAATATAGCTAAGGAAGCCAATTAAACAAGCAAACAGTCTACCAAAAATCTGCCTTTCTACACAAAAGGTAATAAGATGTTTATCTCTATTTTAAATGAGCCTCTTCTAATGTAATTTAATTTTGCAAAATTAATTGGAATAATACCCCTTCTACTAGTGTGGGGAATTAGAAAAATGGGAAGAAGTAACACTTTTTTTGATGGTACCACTTTGATGGGTCCAAGCCTAAGTCAGAGTTTGCTGTGGCCTATGCCATGTCTTCAGTTTTCCTTACATTTAGGTTCTTCTTGGTAACTAAAGTTTGGGTTGTTGGCTTTTTCCTCTTAGACCAACTGCACTTCCAACTCACCTTCCAAAGATATCAAATTTTAGAACTTAAGTCTTCATTGTGTGTATATTTTTTTCCTAAGATCTGTTAAGGTTAAAATTCAAAAAACAAAATAAGTTTTAATTGTAAAGGGGCAGAGAAGTCCAAATGGAGATCTTTTAAAGCAACAAAGTTATCATTTGAACTATCAGGAAATAATCCGGTCTGTTAGCTCACAAAAGAAATCTGAGCCATTTCCCAGGAACCCCCCCGCCCCCCACATATGACAATTTTATAATACCTAGATGACTCTTTGGAGAAAATAGTATTCTATTATGTATCAAAATTTCCAATAATAAAGCTATATTAAGATAAATGTCTACTTAACAAAAAGGGAAATTTTTTAAACATATATTTGTTTTCGACCAAAAGGCTCAAGTTAACTAAATATGTAGTTCATAAGATAGGCCTTAGAGACAGAGAAAGAACAATTAGCATGATTAAGCTGATAAAGAGGGCTCCAACTGCCTTTAAAAAACATTATCTCAACATTATTCCTTTTCTTAAGACAGATATATTTGCAAGTACATGATTTCCAGAGCCCAACCAAATCGTCAAAGAAGCCAGGGTAGGAAATAACCAAGTTCTCCATTCATGTCTATTATGTTGGAAAAATAAGTCCAATAAATAAGCTTAGATTTACTTTTCATGGAGTAAAATTTGTGTGATGCACTGAAAAAGATCAAGAGGAGCAAACAGGGGGCACATGGGTGGCTAAGGGGGTTAAGCCTCTGCCTTCAGCTCAGGTCATGATCTCAGGGTCCTGGGATTGAGCCCAGCATCGGGATCTCTGCCCGGGGAGCCTGCTTCCTCCTCTCTCTCTGCCTGCCTCTTTGCCTACTTGTGATCTCTCTCTCTGTCAAATAAATAAAAATAAATTCTTAAAAAAAAAAAAAAGAGGTACAAACAGAGAAGGATTCATTCTACATGCATTTAAGGCTGTTAATTGATGAGTATACAAGAAAGCCTTCTGGATTTGGAGAGCGTTAAGCCAAGAGGAAATCAAGACCCATGATGACTGGAGTAGAGTCTAGTGCTAGGAATAAGAGCCTGAATTTTGACCAAGCTGGACACTCCAGTTTCTCCAACTTTTCCCAGACTCAGCATATTTTGTGCTTCGAATGCAGTTAGCCTTAAATGTCATTATGTATTGACGAGAAGAGGAACCTCAGACAACACCTCGTCCAGAACCCTCCTTTTACATACAGAGTAAGAGATGATGCTTTAAGAACAAAAAGGTAAAAAGCCACACCACGCATCTGGGCCTGGAGCGGTCAGCACACTTGAGGTCTACTTTGAGGGCTCTCTCGCCTGCTTTGCCCACACCCTGGTGAAATGGGCTCAGCACCTGGAGAATTAATTAGAAGCGATAACTGATGTACCACCTTAGAGTGAAAAAAGCAGAAACGGCTCAGGTTTCATACATGCTTGCACTCCTTAGTAACACTGCTATCACAGCAAGTGGTTGAAAATTAATGGCAAAGATCATCCAGACTCTTCACGTGTCCTGTGACACTGGAACTCTTCCTTCCCCTATCTTGGATTCATCATACCCCCCTCTCTCAAAGGGCTTTGTGAGGATTAAATGAGATAAATATGCAAAGTGCCAGATTCGTAATAGACACTCAGATACTAGTTTCCTTCCCATCACCTTACGGTGAATTTATTCATGTGCAGAATAAGGACAAAGCCTACTTTATATGATTACTTGTTTCTTGTTAATGGGCATTAACCCAAGGGCAGCTATATAAATAAATAACTAGATACACATAATCATTTAAAATATAAACACACAATAAACTAGCCAATGCTTGGTAAAAGCTCATAATGAAATACCTTTCCTTAAACACACATACACACACTGAAGAAGAGGCAAAAGTATTCCTTAGAAGTGGACTTCTCTGCAGCTCTTTTGGCATGGTTTGAGATTCCCAGTAAAACCTTTCTAACACCCTCTTTCTGGTTTCTAAATACATTGTGTTAAGAGAGCAGATGTTAGTGTTTTAAATCATATATAATATATATATAATATAAATATATATATTGGTGCAACCTTGCATGCGTTGACTTAATAAGAAGAAACTATGTTGGGGTGCCTGGGTGTCTCAGTTGGTTAAGCAACTGCCTTCGGCTCAGGTCATGATCCCAGGGTCCTGGAATCAAGCCCCGCATCAGGCTTCCTGCTCAGTGGGGAGCCTGCCTCTCCCTCTGCTGCTCTGCCTGCCTGTGTCTCTTGCTCTCTCTATCAAATAAATAAATAAAATCTAAAAAAAAAAAAAAAAAAAAAAAACACCTCAGTCAATTAGAAGAAACTATGTTAATTCTTCATCAGAGGAAAAAAAAAAAGATGGTGGTAATTTTGTCAGATTCCACATTTCATGAGATGTTGTCTGCTATACTTTGGATAAAATCCTAAATCCAGAGCATGACCTAAAACAGCTCCAGGTAACCCAGATTCCACCCTCTCCTCCAACCACCACGTGCCCTGCTCTCTTTTGCTCATTGTACTCATAGTGTTCTGGTCCCACTGGATTTGAACGATACTGGGCACCTGCTGTGCGTCAGGTGCTATTCTAGGTACCAGAGATATGCAATGAAAATATAAAACACACAAACACTAAAGAGATAAATAGCCCTGCCCTCATGGTGCTTAAATTCTATGGGAAAAGGCAACAAAGAAAAGAAAGAATTCCAATTTATGATGCTGAAAATGCTATTTTAAAAAAAGCAGGGAGGAGGGTGAGTTATGTATGAGGTGGTCTTCTTTGAATTACCACCAGAAATCAACCTCTTCCCTCTCCATGGGCCTTTACAGTCCTCCCCCCGCTCACCCTCTTACTTAATTCCAACCATGTCCCACTGGGAGCCATCCTTCAGTCCTCAACATCTCAGATCAGTATCAATCCTTGTCACTGTCCTTCACTGAAAACTTTATTTTTGACCTCAGGCCATTATCACAACTGGCAATTATTTCTATGAATAGTTAACACTTGGTATCCTCGATGGACGATACCATGCTATAAAAACAAGATCCTGTCTTTTCTCTCGATAGATAGATAGATGGATGGTAGATTTTGAGCAAGTGCCTAACACCAAGATTTGTTGGTACTCAGTGAGCAAAGTGTGTTGAGCGGTAGAAGGAGAAAAGAAAGAGAGGAAGGAAGAAAGGAACAGGAATGAAGGAACATAAGAAGGAAGGAAGGGAGGGAAGGAAGGAGAATAGATTGATATATTGATTCACTGCAACCAGTGAAAGGCTTCAGAATCTCATCTGAGCTGCTGCAGGAAACCAGACAGAATCCAAGAACCGAACCGGGATAGTTTCAGATAATTACAAAGCAAACAGAGGAATCAGAATTCAGGATCAGTTTCCCAAGGCAGGATTTGTTATCACAGAGATTCAAGACTCAGGTTCAGAAAATCAGGGGGCCAAATTAAATTAGCAACACCTGGCAAACCCACAAGGCAAACATCTTCAACCCCAACGTGAGAAAAGGTAGCGAGGAATCACCATCCAGGTTGGAGCAGGTGGGCTTCAACAAAACCAATCCCCGAAAGCGTGTAGTGAGTCTGAGACATTTTCTCCCACACCAGAGTTAGCCTGGCAGGTCCATCTTTCTCCAGTCAGGCCTGAAATGTTTCATTAGAATATGCTTTAGGGGCGCCTGGGTGGCTCAGTGGGTTAAGCCTCTGCCTTGGGCTCAGGTCATGGTCTCAGGGTCCTGGGATCGAGCCCCGCATCCGGCTCTCTGCTCGGCGGAGAGCCTGCTTCCCCCCTTCTCTCTCTCTGCCTACTTGTAATCTCTCGCTCTCAAATAAATAAAAAAATTAAAAAAAAAAAGAATATGCTTTCATGTGGCTTGGTTCAATGTCGTTATTTCAACTTACCGAGATTTTTATTCATAAAACTATGGTGGTGTCTTGTAAACGTTTAGCCAGGATCCTATTCTCCTGAAACTCCCGAGTTCTAGCCACTCATGGAATGAAAAAAACAAAAACAAAGACAAACAAACAAAAAAAGCTGGTGGAATATATACCCAGGGCTCTCCATGAGAGAGGGGTCCACACGTCCACGGACAAGGTCCCCGAGGGAGCCCGAACGGGGAAGGCAGAGCAGGCGTGAGCTGTCCATCAAACACCTCTTTGAAAGAGCGTCCATACACCCAAAGAAAACCCAAATCTCTATGGCCACACAGGATGGACTCCATGAGGACAGAAAGTCTTTTTCCTGCATGAATATGTTCCCAGCGTGAGGAAACTAGCTGTTCACTTCAGCACCTACTCTATGGGGAGGAAATATTAATAATGATTTTTGCATGGACCTAGAATCCTGTGTTCCAACTTCACAGAGAGAACTCACTCATGCCTTTATTGATTCGTTCACTTGATGTGGATTTAATAAGTACTCTCCACGTGGCAGGCACCGCATCAAGTGGTGGGGATAGAGTGGGAAACCAGTCAGATGTGGTTTGCGCACTCCATGTAGAGGAAAGCAAGACGGCATTAAAAAGCGTAAACAGAAAGAGTGAAATTACAAAATGCAACAAGAGGGGTGAAGAAAAGCAGCACGTGCGCTTTGAGAGGCTCATTCCCAGTATCTAGCACTTGCCATGTTTTCCAAGGGAAGCAAGCATCCGCAAATACAGTCTTCCTGAGCATTTAAACTCATGCACATGAGTTGAAAAGGAAGGGCGGCAGGCCAGGATAGATAGGAGGGAAATTCCTCACTTGAGTGCCTACCAGGGGTGGGGATGAGAAGAGAGAATTGGCCAAGATAACCAATGAAGAAAGACTTCGATTGTGCACCACAATTCCCCCAAATAATCAACAACCTGGAATCCCATCAGTGGCCAGTGGGGTCCCCTGTAGCAACAGACAGAAGCATTTTCTCCTGAGGGAACCGTTTCATACAGAATCAAGCGTCCCAGCTTTGCTCTAGAGATGGGATACTCCGTTGAGAATCCTAAACCTAGGGGTGCCTAGGTGGCTCAGTGGGTTAAAGCCTCTGCCTTCAGCTCAGGTCATGATCTCAGGGTCCTGGGATCAAGCCCCGCATGGGGCTCTCTGCTCAGCAGGGAGTCTGCTTCCTCTTCTCTCTCTCTGCCTGCCTCTCGGCCTACTTGTGATCTCTGTCAAATAAATAAATAAATACATCTCTGTCAAATAAATAAATAAATAGAATCCTGAGCCTACCACCTAGTAGACTAGTGATCTTGGGGACACGGTTTAGTCACTCTGCTATTCTCCAGGTCCTTAAAACGTAGATCTTAACTGCCTGCTTTTTGAAATTGATAGGAGAATTAACTGAGCTAATTCATGCCAAGTAATTAGCATAGTGCCTGGATTCACCTGTAGTAACAGCTCAGTAAGAACTGCGTGAGCCCCCCCTTAATTAAAGACGCCACACACCCCACACACCCATGACCTCATGCCTTGCTTGGTGACAAAACTTAAACTCCCCTGGCCTGCTACCCTAGCTCCAGGCACTGGGTGTCGACCCACAAACTGAATCTGACTCTGGACACTTTAACTCTCAACACAACCACCCTTGTCCTCAATACTCCTCCCCTGCACAGACCATAGTAAAGAAAACCAAGATGCTGGATAGCGAGCTTCTGAAAAGCCAAGTGAAGTGTGCAGAATATGAAAGGAAGCGCACCACTTCTCAAATCACCATTACTTATTCTGAGCAGATGTGCCTCCTTGGGGTACAAGCCAGCCCAGACCAGATCCAAATTAGCCTCCTTAGCTGGAAGGCCCTGCAAGCAAGCTTAATGGGGGAGAACTGCGGAGGAGATTTTTAAAATAAAAGAAACATACGTGTTTTTGCTTCACTAGACTCAGTCTTTCTTGTGGGTGGTTCTATTAATATGTTATCTTTCCCTCTGGTTATATTATTTCAATATCGCTCTATGCTCTGGCGTGTTTTGGGACTGATTCAAGGTGTATTGAAAGCTATTGCCTCAATATAGTTTGAAAGTGCTGAGGTGGGAATTGGAACAGGGAGAGCCAGGAAGAAACCCAGAACAAATTTACTATTGACAGAATCAACATCGGATCCAAACTATTAAAACTCTCCCTTGGTTTCATATAATCCCTTTCAGATACCTTAGCAGCATTTTACGGTGTTAGGGAATGCTGTCAGTTTGTGAGAAGAATGTACATTTCACATTCTGTACAGGGTCAAAATACATATACAGTAGTTTTACTCTGTAAAGGACATGTTTTCAAACTGTGGAGGTCTTTTTGGTAAAATAAAATAATAATAATAATAATAATAATAACAACTTCTGAGCAGGAAAGAAAATGAACAAGGACATCTAGCTAACAACAGGAATTAAACAGACACCCCAGGCTTGGTCACCTTAAAGCTGAACTTTAAAAGTCACATGTGTGTGCGTGCCTAGCAACCCAACACCTTGCCTGGCACAGAGTCATACCCATTTTATGAAGGAAGGGCTCTGATAAGCTTTAGCTCCGCTATCAAAAGAGATTACAAACTCCAATTCTTTTTTTTTGTTCTTTGTTTTAAAGAGTTTCTGTATTGATTGACTGATTTGAGATAGAAAGAGAGAAGGGGGAAGAGCAGAAGGCGAGGGAGAAGGACAGGACATTCCATACTGATCTCCGAGCCTCCGGCAGGGCTGGATCTCAAGACCCTGAGATCATAACTTGAGCCAAAACGAAGAGTCAGACACTTAACTGACTGAGCCACCCAGTCCCCCTCCCTACAAACCACATTCTAAGGAGCCTAAAATGGCTCTTCCATGGTAAGTATTTACAGACATCAATTAGGAAGTAATTTCTTGAAAGATAAATAACTCAGACAACAACAACAACAAATCAAGCAATCGGGTATTTTAAAATGGACATAGGGTGTGGTATATAACAATGAATCTTGGAACACCGAAAATGTAAAAATAAAAATAAAATAAAATAAAAGATTGCTCAAATTAAGAAGAAGAAAAAAAAAAGACCTAGGATTGAATAATTATTTCTCCAGATACATAACCAAATGGTAAATAAGCTCTTGCAAGATGCTCAACACCATTCATCATTAGTGAGATGTAAAGAAAAACCACAGTGAGATCCCAGGTCACACTTGCTAGATAGCTATAACAAAAAAAAAAAAAACGGAAAATAGCAAGTGTTTACCTTAGTGTGGAAAATAGGATCCCTCATACATAGCCGATAGGAATGCAAAATAATGGAATTGCTAGGGAAAACAGTCTGGTGGTTCTTCAAAAAGCTAACCAGAGAGTTACCATGTGACCCCGTGGTGGTTCTACTCCCAGATACACACTTGAAAGAACTGAAAGCAGGGACTTAAACAGGTAATTGCATGCCAGCGCTCACTGCGGTATTATTCCCAATGGCCGAAAGGTGGAAAGAAACTAAAGGTCCATTGATAGGTGAATGGATAAACAAAATATGGTATAAACACACAGTGGAGTATAATTCAGCCATAAAAAAGGAATAAAGTTCTAACACGTGCTACAACATGGAGGAATCGGAACAGCTTCATACCACAATAATACTTCAGACACATAAGGACAGACATTGTGTGGTTCCATCAATATGTAGTAAGTGGGACAAGCAAATTTACAGAGACAAAAATACAAGAGAGGTTCCCAGGGGATAGGGGAAGAAAGGAAGAGGAATTATTGGTTAAGGACTCCAGTGTGAGGTAATGAAAAATCTTTGGAAATTGACAGCAGTGATGGCTACATAACATTAATTATGTGACCATAATTAATGCCAATGAAGTGTATATTCCCAAGTGATAAAAATGATAAATATTATAATATCTATAGTTTAGCACATTTTTAAATGTAATACACCAAAAGCCACTGAATTGTAAACTTTAATTGTATGAACTGCATGGCATATAAATTACATATCAATAAAACTGTTTGAAAACAAGGTTGATAACTCACAATCCTTAAAAGAACTTAAACATTCTGATCCATCAGTTCTTTTCTTAGGAATCTATCCCAAGGAAATTGTCAGGCCAATGAATAAAGATATATGACATAATTATATATCGAAGGATAAAATAATAATCAAAGATTAGAAACAATTAAGGACTGACTAGACCAATTAAGATAGGAAGAAAGGATGGTATAATACAACCAATAAATTCATATTTTAAGAGAATATTGCTGTGGAAAAAATGCTTATGGTATACAAGTGAGAAATGTGGGATAAAAAGTTGTACTTCAGTTTATATTCTAGATTTTTAGAAATAAAATGACTGGAGGTATAATAATAGTTAAATTAAGGGAGTATATACTATATGATCGATACCATTTTAAGTGCCTAACACCAGAACTTCATGTAATCCTCACAAGAACCTTCTGATATAAGCAATATTATTACTCCTATTTCATAAATAAGTACACTTAGACCCAGAAAGCGGAGGTTAACTTTCCCATTATCCTTAAACTGTTAAGTCACAGAACCAGGATTTAACCCTAGCAACCTAATTCCAGTGGGTGTTAATGTTTAATGTTCATAGTGGATTCCTAGTAATGGACTATGGACATTTTAAACATTTTTCTTTATACTTTTCTAAGTTTTCTAAAATATTTATAATAAACATATATTATATTTAATAACTACAAAAAAAAAGAAACAAAAATAAAGCAAACAAATAAAAAACTTCAGATGATCTTTATCATTTTGTGTTAAGCTCCAGAAATGAGGAAGGGTCAAGTTCACTTCTACCTCAATTTTTACTCCCAGGATGTAAAGCAGGACCTAAAGGCTGAACTTTCTCCTCTAAACCATCAAAGACAAATTCCTCCAGACATTTTTTTCCCAGGGATAGTTCAACACGTGATCTTTTCTTTCTGTTAAAGGTAAAAGTTGTGATTTTCCAAAAAGACATCTGAAATTGCTTAATGCCATATGGAGAAATGAGACCAGGGTCATAGTCCAACTTCCAGTGATGGCTGAATGACCCACAAAGGGTTAGAGTAAAACAGGTTTTAATTCAAGTGTTTGCCTTTCCATGTATGACCTTGGTTGAATCACTGAAGCCTTTTATCCCATATCTGTAAAATGAGGAAAATAATTCTGGCCCTGTGAATCTCACCAATCTAAAGAAGGTAAAAGTATGTTGAAACCAAAAAGCCCTATGTAAACAGTGGAGTTGTCATTAACATTTAGTTTTTATTTTGTTCAAATAGCAGGAAATCAACAATGCAAAAGGGGAGCTATCAGGAACTGATAATGACATTGTGATAATAACTAAATAAATCCATTGAATGATATTGCCTTTTCTCATGTATCAAATAATAAAGGTATTAACTAGATAATACTCAAGGTATATTTCAGCCCTGTTTCTTCAAAACCATTTATTGAAAATTTACCATGCAAAGCACAAAGCCAGATATGAGGAATCCAAAAATCAGTAAGACAAAGGCCTTTATCTATGAGAACCCATGATCCATTGTGGAAGATGTGCATGTAGACGCATGTGGTTGATCATATGTGATGTTCTAGAACAATTACAACTTTAAATTACTGTCTGTGTACAAAAGAGAAATCAATGTTTTCTAGTGAAGGTAGAAATAAAACTTCATAGAGGTAGTGACCATTGAAAAAATGATGTTGGAGGAATAATGTCAATGCTTGGGAAAGTTCGGCGAAAGGTTTCATTTAGAACATGAGCGACTGCATGAATGTGGGTTGGAAACCAGTGATTACCAAAATGAAAATGGCATCACAGATGAACCAGGAGAGATGGGAAAGGGAATGGGAGAATGCGTTTACACAGGCAGGAGTACAGCATGGGGTCTTATAAGCCATTCGCTACGAAGAGTGGAGAGTATTGAAGATTTTTAAGTGAGAACCTTCAGGAAACATGGGAATGAGCAAAATGGGAGAGAGAACAGGATGATGTCCTTATTTGTGCTTCAGGCTTTCAGTATCTTGACTATGGATTTAGCATTGGATATAATCACAAGCCAACTGGTCATTCAAGAAGATATCAAAACCACATGTTGTGCTACTAAAATGCTTAATACTCTGGCAATGTTAATGTTCTCAAGCGGGTCACAAAGTTAGAGCAAAGTTTTAATAAGCAATAAGTGATAAGGCAGCATGGAAGCTTAGGCTCTAATCTCCACGAAATTTCTCCATTAGAACTCCAAGCCAAGGCAGTATGATAATTAGGGAAACCAGTTAACTTTCACTTAAAATATATGGGTTTAGATTTTAAGCCATGAAAGAATATAACTGTTAATCACACATATTTCCCCAAAGGGGCTTCATGAAATTTGACCTAGCCTTTTCCTATTTCGCGGATGTGGGTTTAAAGAAAGTACTGGAATATTTTCTGTAAACAGTATGGTGGTTGACATGCGCCATTTCCAATCTAAGCCAGAAGATATTCTTTCCGAACAGCTGCATAAAATGGAAAATAAAGAAGCACTGCCCACTTATCTATCTTGGTGTTTTCTTCTTCTCTCCCGGGTCACCCAGTCCCAGCATTTCCAACATCCCCATCCGTATGTGCAGAGCCTGGGAGTCCCCTAGGACTCCCTGTCATGATTTTCTAATTGCTGAAATCTTGCGTGGGGGTATTTCTGCAAATTAGGAGATCTATTAGCTGGACTGGCAAATCGATAGTTAAGGGGACTCCTTAAGGCAATGCTGATGAGTTTATAGAAGAAACAGCAACTGCACTTTATGTGAATATCTTTTAAGAAAAGGAAGGATGGAGTTTCATTATTTCTGAATAAGCTCAATAAAGTAAAAAACAATTAGGGAGACCAAAAATCATTGGTAACGATTGGCTGCAGTTGCCGGGCTAATGGCGCAATTGGAGCTGAACCTTTCCATCCAGTCTCAGGGCAGGCAAGACGGTGAAAATTGCTAAGAACATGGCCTTCCGTTACTGAATCCCAATGCAGACATTCTGTTATCAGCTTAATTGAATAGGAAGCAATGAAGACAGAGAAAGAGGACGGGTATTGGAGACTCCCCAGATTTCCAGAGAAACCCAAGTCTTCCATACCTAAGTCTTATTCTATTTTACTATAAATCCTGATTTAAGAAAACTAAGAAGTTGTTTCCTGCAGAGTACCATCTGGCAAAAGAACACCTTGTGTAAGAGAGCTGGGTAATTTTGCTGATATATAGCTCAAAAAATACAGCTAAGCAGCTGAGAAACTAGACACTCAATAACCCCCCATCCTTTTGAACTGTCAAAACACTATGAGGGTCCCTCTATAGGAAAAAGGAAAAATATATATATTAAAGAATCTGTTATAACTCATCTGCCAGAGTAAATGTAGCCAATGAAACATGCTAGCCAGTGGCAAGATAAGTGCCTTTTAGTCTAAGCCATTAAACCTAAAAGCTAAGAAAAAGAAACCCAAGAAATGAAAACCCACTCTAATGGGTGGCAGAATCACAAGAGAAGTCAAAATTTCAGAAAGGTTGACCACAAGAGGTGCAAATTAAATTAGCCCTATATGTTTTCTCTCTAACAAAAATAAATGCATATGCATGTGTGTTTACCTTAATATCTGAAACGGATATCCAATGTTTAAAAACCTGTGCTGTACAAAGTAATGTTTCCTCTGAACAACTCTTACATTAGCGAAAAAATCCAGTAATGGATTTTTTTTTTTTTTTTTTTGAAAGGCAAAGCATACTTGAGAAACATTGTCTTTCTCTGGTGGCCAAAGGTAGTTAGTATTTGTCATCAAGGCTCACCATCAATCTGATGCAGGTACACATTACTTCTGCGGAGTGACACTGGTTGTAATTGTATCATTTAAAATCTCTCCACTGTGTCCCTGAAAAAGGACAAGTTAAATTTATACTAAAGTCATGACTTCCAAGACGGTTACTAGAGCTGTCGCAAAGGATGGGCCCTCTCACTGTAACATTCCATATTCCTTATGTTTCCGAATTCTGCCACCACCCATTTTGGTGGTGATTTCCTTCCAGTATACCCGCACCAGACTGAACCACACCTAGCCTATTTTATCACAATAAATTTGGTGACACAGCACCTAGGAAAGTTGGTTAAAGCTCCACCTCCATGGCCAGGCACATTGCCGCTAATCAAACAGATCCCTCCCCCAAAAGAAAGAAGACACAGCTTTTATTTAAGGAATCCCAAAACGAACCCGAGAAGGAAACCAAGAGAAGTGTGATGTTGTAGTGACTTTCCAGAGTTTACATGAAAATAGTAAACAAAACTAGTAGTGACAGGAGTGATTCTGAATGCAAGAAGCATGAGGAAAGGACAAAGAAAACTACGACACAACATGCTGAGAGGTTAAAAAAAAAAAAAAAAAAAGCACCACAATTCAAGAAAGGTGAAAAAACAGTACCCATGTAAACTGATAAAAGGTTATTTTTGAAGAACATCTTTTGGACACATATTTGTTATAAGGTAACAAAAAGCCAATATTCTAAATTAAATAATTAATAAATAATGGTTTAGCTGATACCCTCAGACATGGAAAGTAATTGCCTTTGTGAAGGGGTGAAGCCCCCACACAAAGCTCTTGAAGCTGTTTTTGAACACGCGGCCAGGCTTTTTCCACTCCCGTCCACACTGCACTGAAAGGCAGTGAACTTGATCCATTTCAGTGTGTTTTGTAAGTCTTGGAAACTACTTTAGCACCTCAGCTGGGTCTCCAGAATATACTATATTGATGGCTCTATTACCTTTTTCATTGTCCCTATAAGTTCCATTACTGAAAAGAAGAAAGTGGTAATAGAACAGAAATCCACCAGCAGCAGACACGCAGAGCTGAGCTCTAAGTAAATGTCTCCTCTCCCGGCCCCAGGCCACCCCCAGTGCTCTGGCCCTCCTTTGCCATTACTGGCCCCAGAACTGGTTATCAATAATCTCCACTCTGTCCTGTGAGGCAATTTGGAAAGCTAAGCCTTGTAGTCAGAGGAAGAAGAAAAAAATAGAATTCCCATCTCCCGCCTCCTCTCTCTTCTCCTCAACCGAAGTCATCCCATTCTCCCCTGTGTTCATCAACCCCCAATCTCTCCTCAAACTTCACACGTCCCTCTCTGAGTGACTCAGGCCTCGGGTGGAGAAAAGAAATGCTTGAATCTCTTACCACGGTGTTAGGCCTCCCACTAGAATGACACATCCCCACTGACTCTTAAAATCCACGAACAGTAAATGCAAGCGAGGTCAACATTCCTTTTGTTCCAGTCGTAGTTCTTTTCCCAGGAAACTCATGTGCGGAGTCAGATTTTGGGGAGAATCAATGGTTAAATGGAAATAAATATCCCCAGCCTGTATTGTATCTTAGAGGATTTAACAATGAATCCCAAGTGGATTTTCTGATTGTGGACGTTGACTAATAAATAAATAATGTAACGCTATTCTGTGCTGGTTTTCCTTTAGTAAAAGTAAGAAGTTAAAGGATACAGGGGCGCCTGGGTGGCTCAGTGGGTTAAAGCCTCTGCCTTAGGCTCAGGTCATGATCTCAGCATCCTGGGATCAAGCCCCATATGGGGCTCTCTGCTCAGCGGGAAGCCTGTTTCCCTTCCTCTCTCTCTGCCTGCCCCTCTGCCTACTTGTGATCTTTGTCTGTCAAATAAATAAATAAAATCTTTAAAAAAGTTTTTTAAATAAAAAAAAAAGTTAAAGGATACATACATACATATTTGAAATACACCGAAGGCGTTATATACGCTGCATGTAGACACTGTATGGATATGTAGTCATTGCAAGCTGTATATGTTGAGGTCATCGGTGCTGTTTCCTGCATATTTACACACTCCATCTTTTTACTCCTTTAGTCCTAAGATTTTTTTCGGCTCTTTTGTTGCATGCTACCCAGAAGGAATCACAACTTTCGCCCCACATGGTCACACCGCATGAGAATCCTGCTGAATGCGAGATATCTTAATACCCACAACATTTTATCAGTGTTTAGGGCTCAGTGAAGTCCTAAGATTTCCTAAAAATCAGCAAAAAAGAAAAAAAGTAGGTGCGGAATCTCGGGTTTAACTACGGCAACAGGGATGCGCTCATTCATTTGTCCTCTCCTGGCTCACTGCTCGCTCACCCCGCCCCTTCCCATCCCCCGGGGACACAGAAGTGAGGAAGACAAAGCTCTTGCCATCATGAAGTTCACGTTCTGGTGGCGGGCAGGAAAGGAAGGCATGAATAAACATCCAGAACGCATCCAGCGTTCGTGCTGTAGTGGAAGACACAGCAAGGGGGGGAGGTGCGGGCCAGGAGTGGTGGGGAGGGAGGAGGCTTCCTTCCTTACAGTGGTCAGGAAGGCAGCGCCAAGGAGGCGTCACGTGAGTGTCAGGCCACCTTCCAGTCTGGCAAACACACCTGAGTTTGGTGGGATGCTGTCTCTTTGCCTTGCTTGCGGACCCACGTCTGCATCCAAAGGCAAGCGGCTTTCAGAAGAAAGTCTTAGTCGAAAGGGGAAAGGTGTGCCCCCAAAGCAAATAATCTCTGTCCGCTCCTGAGTATTACTGCTTGTACTCAAAGCTGCCAGCCAGGAGTCTGGAGAAACACCTTGAACCTCCCCTCCCCGACTCCCTTCATATGATAGACCTGGAACCCACTTCCTGAGTGAGCTCCCTCGGAGGACACACTCAGACCCAGCAAGACAACTCGGGTTTCAGGAACCCAGGTTCAAGGGGACAGATGGTTTAGCGGCAGATAAATGTACACGCCCCCTTCAATATCTGGGACGGACATATTTAGAGATAGGCACTGGGCAGTGGTAAAAAGCTAATACCCTGGAACCGGACAGACTGGATTAGAAAATCAGTTCTTCTGCTGACACCTCGCACATCCTTGGGCAAGTCACTTAAGCTTCAGTCCCATCATCTATAAACCAAGGACAATGGTAACTACTCCAAAGGGGAGTCATGATGCAGGATTGCTTTAGATACCAGATGGGAATCTGTCAGAGTTCCTGTCACTGAGTAAGAGCTACATGGGTCCATGACGATCAGCACTCAAACTGAAGGAAAATCCATAATATAAATAGAACTAAGGAACTAGCTAGAACTTGATATAAACATACTACAAGCAAATAGTCCCCAAGCTAGAAGCTAATTCTACATCCAAGAAGCACTACTCCAAGCCCAGTTAAATGAAAGAAGTCATAAATTAGAATCATATATGGAAGTATATTTCTTTCAAAGTCTCCTTCGCAAGAGTTCAGTGGAGCAAATTTTTTAAACATTTTACAATTAGACGAAAATCTTTCCTTGTTCAAGTCCATCCCCTGAATAAACATATATAGAGATTTTTAATGATTTGATGTTCTGGCAAGCCTCTGAATTAATTTCTTAACTCCACTGCAGGGAAAGCATTGAAAATAAGTAGCTTCTTTAAAAGTTGATGAAACTGAGATTAAAAAATAAAACCACCAACTCCCGTGTTTTTGCTTTGTGCTCTGACTCAGTGATTATAGTGCATTGACTACATCTTCTCCTAAATTCGTATCCTAAATTCATCTTCTCCTAAGTTCTTCTCCTAAATTCATATCCATGTGGAACATCAAAATGTAACCTTATTCGGAAGCAGGGTCTTTGCAGATGGCATAAAATTGAAAATGAAATTGAGAACATGCTGGATTGGGGTGGGTCCTAACTCTAATGACAAATGTCTTTACAAGAGACAGAAAAAGACACACAGGGACTCAGGGAAGAAAACCACGGGAAGGGCCAGAGAGCAAATTGATACATACAAGCCAGGACCTCACTGGAGTCACCATAACTTAGAAAACTCAAAGGATACTGCCCCCTAGAGCCTTTGGAGGGAATGGGCCTGGCCAACACTTGGATTTTGGACTTCTGGCCTCTGGAACTGTGAGAAAATAAATTTCTGTTGTTTTTAAGTCACCAAAAGTTTGAGGTGATTCATGACAGCTGCTACAGGAAAATAAAACAGTGATTTTCTGAAATATTCAGTTCTTGTTATACATTGTGATGGCCTCCAACAGCCATATTTTTACTCTCAAAATCCAAAGAGAGGATGGCAGAGGTCCTTTCTGGAACTTTTCCCCTTTAAGAATCTGGGTGATATAATCATGTTTTTCTGGAAGTTACCATTAACCCCAGTTGTATACTATTAGTGTAGACACTAACATGAAACAAACACAAAGTAAGATTGGTTCCCATAGGCCAAGCTTCCTCCATAAATTTTATTCCAGACAAAAGGGAAAAGGCAGGATCACAATTACGAGCATTAAGGAGGTCTGGGATTTTGTTGTGAGAAACAATAAACATCATTTTAAAAAGCTCAAAGAGGAGAAATACCTACATTGAAAAAATGCAGTTCCTGCAGTAATGTTTCTACCTTCCATTTAAAGACAAATAAACTTTCCATGACAGCTCTTAATAGCCTCTATAGTTATTCGGTGAACTTGCCCTCAAAATTACAAAGTAATAAAAGGATAACAGCATTTGACTGACTACAAAGGAAAAGTGGACTTTTCCAATAAAGTGGCTATTTCATTCCCCCCCCCCCCCCGCCCCCCACAACCCGACCCCGGGCTGCCCAGTGAGGGTGCTCTGCTCTATGTACCTAAGGACTGAGTAATATCCATAATGCACCTTTCATCATGGGAACGCCATTTGGACCCTTCATTTATTTCTCCATAGGATAGGAGACTATTTCCTTCACTACAGACCTCATCTATATTAGCCAAATGTTTCAATGAGAACAGTCAAACTCTGAGTCTGTTAGATTAAACCAAAAACCACAGCCTGTAATCAACCACTTTAACCAATGAGAATGGCAACTCCATCAATTACAATCTAATGTTGTACTTCACTTATTATTATGTAAACTAGAATAGGGGGTATTTCTCTTTGTACTAAAATCGAGGTAGGGGAAAAAAAGAAAACGTTCATTAGAAATGCAAAACTGAGTTTTAGATATTTGAGAAGGAAAAGAGCCACAATAGGTAGAATCAACTGAAAAACATATTTTGAAACATTTATTTATCCATATTTTTGAGATTGTAGAGTTTAAAAGGAGTGAATTCAGGGGGTGCCTGGGTGGCTCAGTGGGTTAAGTCTCTACCTTCAGCTCCAGTCATGATCTCAGGGTCCTGGGATTGAGCCCCGCATTGGGCTCTCTGCTTGGCAAGGAGCCTGCTTCCCCCTCTCTCTCTGCCTGCCTCTTTGTCTCCTTGTGATCTCTTTCTCTCTCTGTTAAAATAAATAAATAAAATCTTAAAAAAAAAAAAAAAAAAAGGAATGAATTCAGAACAGTGTTCACTTCTTGCTGTCTTCACTGCCACCCCTGCTGTTCAGGCCCCTGGTGGATCAGATCAGCAACTGTTTAACACTGTCTCTACTTCCTCTATGAATGCCCTTTTAACCATTCTTTTCATAGCAGCTAGAGGGAACTTTTCAAAGCAAAGACCAAATGGATCAAGTCACACCTTGTTTAAAACCTATCAGTGGCTTCCCTGACTTTTATACACACTCCAAGATCCTTGACATAGCTTAGGAAACCCTGCATGATATGGTCCCTGCCAACCTCTCTCATTTCATATCCTTCCCTTCCCCACCGTCCAGTCATATGGTCCAGCTCTTGGCTCCTAAATTATGCTAAACTTGGAGCTTCCTACAGGACCTCAGCTCTCTGCAGGGCTGGTTCCATGTCTTCAAACTCCATCGTCATGACCTCTGGGCCCATTAATATCAACCAGTTTTTGTTTGTTTGCTTGTTTGTTTTTATCTATCACAGCAGCCTCTGTATTCCTTAATAATTTTCTTGATTTTTTCATGTATGTATATACTACTTTGTGTAACTTGTTTATTTTCCAGGTCTCTCCACTAGAATAGCCTTTCCCTAGAGGCAAGGATCATGTCCATTTCCCTCAACATGGTGTATCTAGTGCCTAGTACAGTGCCTGGCCCAAGGCCAGAACTCAGCAAATATTTTATGAATGAATGAATGATTCAAATTACAAAAATAACTGCTGGGGAAAAAAAAAAAAGGCAGTCTTTGTAAACCACAGAAGGGTACCTCAATCTACAGAAACAACCCATTCGGCTTTTTTGCTGTGTTGTGTCATGGGTGTATATATTCACACATATTCTTCCCTCACTCCTTAGAGCTCCAATAACTTGATATGCAAACAGTAACGCTCTTACTAAGTCTAACCTGATATGCAGCGTTACTCAAACCAATGTTTTAAAAAATCATTTTCCACCACTCTTTATTTCTACGACTGTGTTAACCTTGTAGTCACATATCTTTGCCTAGACAGAGATCCTTTTGGTGAGTTGTACCTCATAATCCCAACCTTAACCCATTAATTCAATTATGAAATATTTATAATTATTGTTGAATAAGCATCTATCTGATCATGTAATTGATCTAGTCTCTAATCAGAATGAATTTGTTTTGTCTTAAAAAAAAAAAAACCTTAAAAGGAAAAAATAAAAAGACTTTCAAATTCAAACTCATAATAGCAGAATAACTAATAGGAAATATCCCCACACACCTCAGAGGGAAACAAAGCTGAACCAGAACAAGTACCTTTTACAGAGGCCACCCACTCTTTTCCGCTTCACCTCATTTTAGTCACCAAGGCAAGACCTAATGACTTTTTAAAAAGTCTCACAGCTACTTGAATAAATATTGCTTATAAAAATTTAAATAATATATGTAAGTCTAGAAAGTATTTTCAAGTTGTAAAGCACTTTTCATATAAGTTAATTTTATCAGTATTGTCTTTGATCTTTTCAGTTAATGATGTCTGAATCTAGGAAACCTCATAAAATAACCGGTAACTTCTGTGGTATCTTTCTAGCCTTTTATAAATGAGAGGAAATACTAAACCAAGGTATGCAATTGTCTGCTAGCATTAGTTTCTGAAGAGTAGAGCAACCCCCCTCTTATGCGCGTGGGATATGTTCCAAGAACTCCAATGGAGGCCTGAAACCATGGATAGCACTGAATCATATATATAGTAGGCCTTTGCCTATATATACGTACTTATGATAAAGTTCAGTTTATAAATTAGGCACAGTAAGAGATGAACAATAATACCTCATAATAAAATAGATCATAACAATATACCATAATAGAAGTGAATGTGAATAAATGTGAACGTAGTCTCTCTCCGTCTCAAAAATATCTTAGCATCCCGTACTCACCCTTCTAGTGATAATGTGAGACATTAAAATGCCTACCTGATGACATGAAGTGAGGGGAACAACATAGGCATTGTGACTGAGTGTTCGGCCCCTTGTGACTTCCTGATACATCAGGAGGAGAATCATGTGCTTCCGGGTCACAGCTGATGAAGGATAAGTGAAACTACAGAGAGCAAGACCATGGATAAGGGCAAACTACTGTGTGGGTTAAAGATAAATATTGTTTAGGCACCAATACCAGAATAACCAAAAAAGAAGATAAGAGGCTGGAGCATTCAAGAAGAATGAAAACATAAACAACCAGCATAATTAAATACATCTCCATACAAAACATTAAATCACAAGGGCAAAAATATTGCAAAATTCCAGGTGTATTCAGGCATCACATTTAAAAAAAAAAAAAAAATTCTTGATCTGTAATACCAAAATCCAATTCTATAGGGTCAAGAAGCAAATTTTTCTCAAATTAGAATGATTGGGAGAAATCCAATTTCCCAGCACTAACCAAAAACAGGTTTCTAAAGCAAATAGATAGTATGGTCTTCACAAGGTCACTATTAAAACTATTTGCAAGCTATGTGACTGGAAGAGGAATGAAAAACTGGGAGCCAACTTCTCTCAGCACATTAATAAAGATTTCTTTTTCAGATCAGTTAGTTGAAAAGATCTTAAATAGACAGTAAATACACTGCTGAGATGGTCATAGGATATGCTGGAAAAGTCTAGCACTCCTAAAGCCCACATCCATGTCAGACATCTGGTCTTTCCATTGATCCAAGCTATAATCTTAAATCTTTCTCAACACAGGATAACAGACAGCAATTATGGATTGATCTGAACCGTTGGAAATATACCAACTTTAGTGTCAGAGTAATCTCAGAGAGAGAGAGAGAGAGAGCGCGTGTGCAGGTTGCAGGTGAAGAGACACTAAGTAAGGGATGGGACATCAAAATGTTCTGTTTCAGGAAAGTCAGGACAACATACAAAGGAAATGGAATAATCCTAAATATCAGCTTAGATTCATTTACCATTTCTTTGAGAAATAGTTCTGGACACAGAAATCTAATTTGCTTCTAAAAACGTGAATGATATTCCTTCTAATGAAAGTTATAAGATGATATGGTAATTTTAAGACCTACAGATGCACAGAATTTTTTATGTCTTTATAAAGTGATTTTACTGGCAACACAGCTTGAGAAACCTAATGGTTCATAAATTGGATATATTCTTTTCTCTAATACTATTTAATAAATTATGACAACATAACTGCTCACAACTTTTTCACAGAATCACAGGCTAAATAATAATACATAGACATTAAATTATTTTGTGGTACTAGATTCATTAATCCAAATATAGAAGGCAAGGCATCTCCATTAAAGATTATGATGAATTACATTAAATCAATAGAAAAAAGCTAAAGTCAATTTTTAAGTTAAATGTGATAGAAATCTAATTTGAAATAAAAATTTTGAAGCATTCATATTCAATCAATAATTCCAATATTCAATAAGGAATGAAAAATAATGGCCTATCATATTATTTCTAGGATTCAAGATAATTAGAAATCATTATAGTTGAATGTCTATTCTAGTTCAATGAACAGATGTGCATGCTAAAGTCACGTTAGATTACAACGTTGATCAACACCAGCATTAGCAAGGAATCAGTCAAAACACTGAGAAGACTGCCCGATGATCTCATCTGACGGTTGGGAAGTAGAATCTTTTCCTTTAATGTGATTTCTAAATGAGGCTTTAAAATGTCCACATATTGATGAAAAATATACATTCATTGAAACAAACGCAAGTTATACAGTATGTCTTTGTTTCTATAAAACTGAAGTATTTCAAATTCTTTCAGTGAAGATCTGAGAAAGTAACAAATTCTATGTGATTGATTAAGCTCCTGGCACAATGATTGGATAGTAAGCACCAAAATGTATGTACCAGCAGGTTGAGTGAATGGATAAAAGAATGAATGAAACAGAATGGTGTGGTGAGACTCCCAGGAGTAAAATCAAGAAAGCCTACATTCCTGTGCCATCTCTATAATTAATCTTATGGAATGACATTGGGCAAGATACTGAAATCCATTATATTTTTGTTTCTTCATCTATGAAATTAGAAAACTGAACAAGGTGATACACAAGATCTCTTCCATCACTATGATTTCATGACATGTTACCAGACAGAAGGCAAGTTTCATCTTCGACATGTCTCAGTGAAAGATATTACCCATAAGCAATCCTGACCAATGAAAGCAATGCTCAATTTTTATTTCAGTGAGCTATGTATTAGCCATAGCTATTCTGGTCCTCTGAAAATTATTTTAAAGACCCGATAGTCAAAATTTTAAATTTAGCTTATTAGACAATGCCTTCTTAAAAGTCTTCCCTTTATGACCGTGTAGAATGCCCTGTTCATAAACAACTCCACCTGATACTCCCTACATAAAGATTTTGCCTTCAGCAATGACATTATGAGTTATGAGTAAATAGGAAATTTACTCTGTGTAGAGGAAATAAGACATCACAAATACTAAAGAATAGGATAAACCATGATCTCAGTTACAAAAGATGATTCTAGCATTCTTTGTTAATATGTTTCCCTCTTAATATGAAATGATTTAATGTTGATATAAAATTTTGATTTCTAGTTATCTTCTTCTCTAAAAAGTCATTAATTTTATCATTAACATCTTATAAATCTTAAGACTAGCTTATAAGACGCACTTTTAAATCCAGAATTACCAGTGAGACATTTATGATAAAATCTGGACCATAATTCAATAGAATGATACCTTTTGTATGAAGAGACTTGAAGAGATTATCTGGAGTTAACCTAGATCAATGCTTTACCTGGAGACAAGTCAATGAGCATAGATAGAGGAAGTGACCAATAAGTATCTAATGAATGAATGAACGCATGAGCCAATATAGTATGAAATACATTTAATAAAGTCAGTGTAACACAATTACCTCACCTCACAATGAGTAAGAAAGGAGAAAAATAAAGAGGAGAAAAGCCAAGGACAAAAAGAAGAAAATCAGAGGCATGGAGTACAGACCATTAATGTCACCAACAATTTCCCTGATGGCCATTCCATGAGATTAACTCCCCTACTTTCAACTACAGACAATAACTGGCTAACTGTTTCCTTCAAAAACATTTCTGGCTATTGATGCTCCTTCAGGGTAGCTACATCTGAGGCAAATCACGATGATCCTTTTAAGTTTTCAAGAATATTATCGATGTCAAAAGGAATTGGACTTCTTTCTCTCTAGATCTTTGAGAACACGAAGAATAATTTAGTGAGGAATCTTCTCTCTACACATCTCCCCAGTATGTATTCTAGAACATTTGTATGGCCCTACACATTCTTATATTGGAATCTTTATTTCTAAGTGTCCAGAAAATATCAGTTTATTCAGAATTTATCCTAGCTGCATTTCCCCAATATTCCCTGGTTTTCAATGCACCTCAGTGCTTAGCTGCAAAATTTATGTGTAGGTATTTAATGAAATCAATCTTTTTAACTCTCCTGCAATGGATTTTCCTCACACTTTTTTTTTTTTTGCTGCTAATTTAATTAGCTGAAATCATTTCTGTGATTTAAAACTTACTTATAATTCTTTTCCATTTTCCTCATCAGCAAATTTTAAGCTTAAGTTGATAAACATAGGCAGTAAGAAGGATTTTCTCTCTTGAATGTCAAGAGCATAAAGAACATGTAAATACTCCTTGCTAACATTTCCCACTTAAAGGTATCATCCAACATTACCTTACCCCTGCTAGGAGATGAGCAAACGGATATTTATAAAACTCTTTTTTTTTTTTTTTTTTTGAGGAAGAATTTAAGCTGTTCAACTATTATATATAGCCAAAAGCAAAATTCTTGGCTGCTTCTCTAATTACTTAATCCCATTATTTTTAGGAACTATTGGCAGCATTTTGTTTCATTAGTTAGACCCTACACCAAATTGTCACGGTCTATGGGCAATGTAGGAGATTAATAAAAGCTACCTACACGCATTTATTTTCCCACTGCTCAAAACTTGGAGGTATACGGCATTAAAAAAAAAGAAGAAAAAAAAAAGCAACTGCACTAAAAAGACAATCCAATTGAATATTCTTCACAGTTTTGTAGTATTCAATAGCATTATGAGGGTATCCTATCCCATATTTTAGAGAACTAAGGAAACTGGCTCAGAAAAATTGAAACCAAGTTCTATGAACACTAGGATATAAAATTATCAATAATGATAATCCAACATGTATATTTTGATTTTTCATTTAATCCTGTTTCCTTTGAAAAAGTTATTAGTACATATGTAAGCAATCTAAACGTATCTATTGATATAGAAAACCAGTCACTCGTTTTTGTCCATCCAGTTATTTTAACTTCTTAATAAACTTCTGATACAGAGCAATAAAATATTTTAAGACACACTCAGTGGAAACTAGTGAATATTATACATTAGAGATACAACCATAAGACAATATATTAGTTACCCCTTCTCAGCCTAGTTTTACAGACAATTCTCAGCCAAGTGTTACAGTAATTCTCAGCCTAGTGTTACAGACAAGCTCACTGTATAAGTAGTGGGGTAAATGGTAAATGACACAGATGTAGTCTGGGCTATAATGGAGATCACCGTCTATCTCACTGCTTCTCATTGGAGAGGATACTGTCCTCAGGTGAATTTTGGAAATCTGCAGGGGCCATTTTTACCTTATAGTCGAATTACTCTTCAGCAATTAAAATTGAAAAATCTTAGTTTATAAGTAAAATGTAAAATAGTTTTATTTTATTTCCCTTTATTTCACAGATAGGGAGAAACCTTGCTATTTTAAAATAAGATAGGTAGGTCACATAACTAACGATTCTATGTTAAGATAATAACAGGACACCGCAAAATGCTTATTATAAAAGGGGACATATGATCTAGGAGCAAGAAGCACAAAGCTAGAGAGACAGACACGGGAACAAACAAAAATACAGGAAAAAACATACTCAGTGGCAAATCATCATTAAATACAAAATGAGAAAATGACACAAAATAGGGGCGCCTGGGTGGATCAGTGCGTTAAGCCTCTGCCTTTGGCTCAGGTCATGATCTCTGGGTCCTGGGATCAAGCCCCACATTGGGCTCTCTGCTCAGAAGGGTACCTGCTCCCCCCCACCCCGCCTGCCTCTCTGCCTATTTGCGATCTCTCTCTCTCTGTCAAATAAATAAATGGAATCTTTAAAAAAAAAAAAAAAATAAAAAAAAAAAAAAAAAAAAAAAAAAAAAAACAAGAACAAAGGAAACAAAATATAGAGTAATTACCTGAGGAATTAAGAAATGCATTGCAAGGAAAACACACTGAAACTGGGCTTCAAAAGGCAAGTGGGGGGTTCCAGCTAGAGAAGGACAAAAACCAGCTTCACCTGGGAGAGGAACAACAGAGACCCCACACTGTAGAAGGAAAAAAAGAAGAGCAAATAACTGAGCCAGAGGATGAAGTTAATACGTTAGCCTGGAGCTCATGCCTGTATTTCATACTAAGCAGTGCCATGCTTATCAAGTAGGCAAGAGGAAGCCATCAAATTGCAGAAAAATTTTTCTGGCCATTTCTGATTTCAAAAATATACAATTATGTTCAATCCTTTGCCTAGAGAAGTAATTATTAGAGTCTTGGTATTTATATTTTGCTTACTATATTATTTCAAAGGCTTAGTTATTCTGCTACAGGCTCTTAAAAATACCCTAAAATGTTCAAAGCAAGACTGTGATTTTTGAATGCAAATAAAAAGGAAATCAGAAAAGGAATACCGAGTTTAAATTTACAGGGCTATTTCAAAAATGTGTCTTTGAAAATGTTATATACCACATGAAAATGCAACCAATTGATTGAATTAAAATACACATTGGTTTGATTAAGTTTTCAATTTTACCTTGTTGCTTTCTTTGCAGCTAAAGGTGCTCCTTTTGAAATACAGACTTCATTCTGGAAGTTTCCAGAGGAAATAGTTTATTAAAAATTTTATTTTAGATAGCATAGATGTTTTATTTATCTCGTATTTTGGATAAGAGTGTAGGGTGAAGACCCAGCAGAGCCTTCAAAATCAGTTTCTTAACAAGGAGATACACACATGGAAACTGATTTACATCAAGCCACACTGAAGTCAAGGAGCTACAGTATTAACAAAAGGACCTCTTTTTCTTCACAGCATTTTATCCCTGAGCTGCTCCTGGAACAGCACAGCTCACAAAAGGACCTCTAAAGTAGATGGATTCCTTTTTGTTTTATCACTGTTTTCTCAAACCAGACCAATGAACTCTCCACCCCTGACCCTTTACACCAGGGCGACCCTCCCACAAGCTAATTTCTGTAGGGCTCATAAAAGTGAGCTATAAACCCCAACAGTTGTCCAGTCTAGGGTGTAGCTCAGGACCCTCCCTACTTTCTTGCCCCTTTCCTGACTCTAAACACTTCCACACTCTTTTCTCATCCACCTTGGCCAGGACACAGAGCTCCACATTCATACCCTCTGTGATGTGGGTCATCACACGTTTCCGCTCCTGACTTCTTGAACTTTTCATACAGATTTTGACTCAGGAAGTCATGGGAGATTTGCTTTAGAGCTTTGATGTATCTACAGCCCATCCCGACCTTAAACAGAGTGTCGTTTCACGCTCCAGAGCTACTGGGAAATACTCAGTGGTCTCTGCAATCATTGCCTATTTGAAGGTCTGTGGGAGACATTGTGTGTGTGTGTGTGTGTGTGTGCGTGTATCTGTAGATATATATCTGTACAACCCTAGGTTAGTAATAAGGATTAAGCTTAATTGAAGGCTACATTTTAGGACAGAAATTATTTAGGTGGAAAAGAGACAGCAAGACAAATACATTAATAAAAGACAGCCTTCTGAAAATATTAAATTAAAATTGTTCATATTTTTAATGGTTGTTCATACATTCAGCTTTCGTTTTCTATGCACTTATACAATGAGGCTGAACATGGCGGCTGTGCACATAGGAATGTTTGGAAATGCATCACAGCCTGAGCAGCATATACAGATATATACCCTCCATTCCATTGAGAGTATTCTCATGGAAAGAAAAGAAGAAGGAGGAAGAAGGAGGAAGAGGAGAAAGAGGAGGAGGAGGAAAAGGAGAAGAAAATGCAAGAGAGAAAGAAAAATTTCAAACAAAATGGAAACAGCTATAGAAGTAAGTTTTCATATGGAGAGTTGCTGGCCATAAAATGCAAACCAAAATTACATAGCAGTTGTATCTGCAAATGAAGATGTTTTACCTACATTTATAAAACTGTCAAGTGTTCTCCTGTTGTGCCAAAGCTTGTGTATATTGCTAGACCCTCATGGCACAGAGGACTATCAGATGAAGCACAAACAAAGGAAAACAAAGGGCTTGACAGGAGCTCAATAGTATTTGTGATATTTGTCCTCACCAACCAAGGTAGTATTGGAGCAGAATTAACCTATTTTATGTTCATTATATAAATTTTAACTTCTACCAGAAGTTGGAAAAACCCAACGCTGAATGTGTACTCCCTTTTTTTTTTTATGATTGCATGATTTATCCTGTGAGTATTACGATTATAAAGTTGTTGGATTACATGAGTGCAATGAAGGCAGCCCAGAATATCTTGACACCATGACTTCCATAGACCTGGGGCTCACAGTAACAAAGAAGGCAGAGAACAATATCCCATAGAGGGTCTCTGCTTTCGCCCCTTCTCCACATGCATAGACAATATCTGCAAACAGGCCCAGAAAAGTAACATCTTCTCTTCACCAACCTCCTCCCTACCCACCAAAAAAAGAGAAAAAAACCAAATGCATCACCTACTCCTTAAGTAACCAGGGATGCAGTCAGCTGTACTGTGGGGTGGCCTCCAGCCTATTACGTATCCATAACGTACAAACAAGCATTTGCGCTTAATATTTTTACTGCTCTCATTTTCACTCTCAGGAGTGAATAAGAAAGATCCCTGGATTCATCTACTACATTTTGCTTTAGGGAGTTTACAAGCAGGGAATGCCCTATGTCTGTCCTGCTTCCTATTTATCCAACTTCTGCTGTCAGTTGCAGGGAAGTTGTAAAATCCATTGGTCAGGCCCAGGTAGCTGTTACGAAAGAGGAGCCACGAGAAGCAGGCAGAGCTGCCAGGAGCCCCTGCTCACTATCGGCTCCCTTGCACGTTGTACAGGTTGGACAGCCAGAATGGCCATTGGGCCAAGGGCCCTCTAAAGCTGTCGTGAGGAACCACAGGGGATGAGAAGGAGTCATTCTTCCTTGCAATTGTAAGACAGTGGCAGAAGTACACTAGAGGATTTATGATGACCCACATTCCTTCCTCCTTGTATATGTTCGTGGGGGTGGGGGACAGTGCACAGGAAGACCCAGATACACTCAGACAACCACATACTGGTGTTTAACCATATACACAATCTAATATTTAAGCACAGCTGAGATAAAAAGAAATTCTCCTTCTGCATTCTGGAAAATACATGTTAAGCAGTGTGCAGTGTTAATGGAAGAATCTCTCCACTCTTGGCTTTGCTTTGTCCTTACATTACAGCACAGGAAGAGAGCATCTGGTCCACCTCCCTTAAAGCCATTGTTTTGTTTGCCCTTATGCATTCCAAAAATAGAGTCTAGACTTTCAGTGTCATTTACAGCCTCGTCAGAAGAATAATCAAGAAAACAATAATTAATGAATAATTAATTAGGCCTGATACCATATTAGAGTGGAGCTATTTTTAATTTACCAAGGCCAGGATACCAGGGATATTTCACAGTGAGCAGCATGCAGGGTTTAAAGGGGCTGGCTGACAGACAGACAGACTGCTTGTCAGTGACTATATCCCTACTGACTGGACTCCACTGGATTCCTCAGGAACAGAACAATTAGAGATGAAATCACACACCAAGGCATCGCAACACGATACCTATCTCAGGACATAGGGCTAATTGTGAATTCACGGGAGATGGCAATTATCCCTAAATTTACCTTCATTTTAAGCATAATGTACCAACAATAACATGAAAAATGTGATCACTATATGTATAATAAGCTGATGAAGAAGACAGGTAGGAAAACTATGATAGTAATTGTTCAATATTTTAATTTCATGATATCTTTTTTCTTAGTTCTATTCAACCTACTTCTAAAATAAAGAAGCGCAAGACTAGAAGAGGTAGAATAACTTAGGGGCAGTGACACCAACTCCAAGTTCCCAAATAGCAGCAAAAGCCACATTAATATTTAACTTAAGCCAAATCTGAGCTCCACTTGCCCTTCCTCTCCACTCTTCTATGACTTAAGACCTGATCCCTGGGGTAACTCCCACCCCCCAGGCAAAGAAAAGACTCTGTTGCAGAGGACAACACCCTGGTCAGACACCAAGAGAGGCAGAACCTTGGTTCTCATTACTTGAATGCTCTCATTACTCATAGATTTTCCAGCTACCACAGAGATAGAAATTGTATTTGGACATGGGGAACATTCTTAATCAGGGTTCCTAATTCTAGTTTGGGTTCTTCTACCAGTTCTGTGATTCGTAGGCTTTCCATTACAACAAAGGTGTTGGAATAGACAGATGCTTCCTAAAGTCTTTGCCAGACTAACGTATTTTATTTATTTCAGACGTTCCCAATTCCTTACTCCAACCACCAAAAAAATGATAATTATGTAATGTAAGAGAAGTGCTGATTGTAGCTATAGTGACATCATATTAAAATATTCAAATGGAGGAAATTAACATATACACCTTAAATTAACAGAATGTTGCACGTCAAATACATTTACTTTTTTTTTTTTAAAAAAGCTCCGAATCTTGAGTGTTTATTGAAATCAGTATGAAAACTCTGAAAAAGATTGATTTCAGAATTCTAATGTGGACTCACTGAACCAGAACCTCCTGGTATGACCGCCCCAAATGATCTAAGAGATCCCCAGGTGGTTCCGAGGATCCTGATGTTGTCAGTTACTGCCCTGGATTCCTAGATTAAAAAATCCTTGCAGGCAGCGAGTATACCCTGTGCATCTTGAAATCTCTGTTATTTGTAATATCAGAATATTGGAGGCACTTGGTAACTTAGCGGCTTGACGAATGCCTATCTGCTAAACAGAACTTGCACAGTTTTTGATTGTTAGTGAACTCAGTAGAAAGAAAAAGAAAATATATAATAAAGGCCAAAGAGCATGTTTATTTAATGTCACATATTTATAAATAGACAAAACTGGTCTCTGCCTTAACTAAACAGAGATATAAATCATAAATCATGAATTAACTATGGATTAAGATAAACTTTCTTAGATCCTCATATTTTTTGAATGGCTCATTCTTATAGACATTGATTTTAGCCTTTATTTTATTAATCTGACCTACGTTGTTAGCTTTAGAGTTCACCATGATGGAGGACATACTAATCTAAGCAAAATTGAGTTTTAAAGAGAGATACTCTCATGGATTAAACACACAGGTCATTCTGATTTATTTTCATTAAGTCATTTGTTTTTTTTGGCTTTTTTCTTTATTTGTTTGCTTTTCCGTTGGCAGAGGAATTAAAAGTCAAAATATAAGCTGATGTAAATCTGCCCCTGAATTAGATCCCTGTTTAGAGTCTAGCAACAATGTCAAACATCCCCTACTAGGAAGCTATTAATTCTGGAAGCAGAGGCTCAGAATGAAGAAAGGAGGTTGTGTATTAGTGTTTATTTCATTATGATGTGAAATGCGCTTCTTTGCATTTAAATGGACAGAAAAAGAGCGAAGCATTAACTTGGGGTTCATTAAAAGTAAGCATGAGCCTGTCCATTCATTACATTCCCCCCAAAATCTCCTCTGGTGAAAAACAAAATCACTAGTACAAACAGCTGGGTATGAGTGACGCCATGCTGCCTGACTACCATTGTTTGATAGGTTTAATGTCACTTTTGTACTATTATATACCACAGAGAGAGATGCTGACTTGCATCCAGCAGGGTGGCTAACATTCTGTAGCTAATTGCATATAGCTCCATGACAGTACTGAAGGAAGGACGACCCTGTATATGTCTCAGAAGGGAATAGAAAGATATTTTGTTTATAGTCACCCATCTGTCTGGTCACAATAGAATTACATAGAAATACAAGCCACTGTTCAGTGTGTCCTTCAAGAATGATTTTCTCATTATAAGCCAACTACTGACTACCTCTCAGTACAGGCGACTGACCGGACACTGTTTCTATCTTCTTCACGAATAATACATCTGTTATTCTAAGGGTTTGACCAAAATGAAGTCTTTCTGGTGGACTCTATAACCATACAGAAAAATGTTGCTTTGTAGGATAAAGGCTAAATTCAGATTAAAAAAAAAAAAAAAAAAAAAAGCCGCAGGAGATCAAAATAAAAAATCAAATGTCTACATTTAAATTCTTCTGTACCTGTTTCATTCTATGGCTAAAATAACAGAATGCACACTAACCTGCATTGGAAAGGGTCTAAAACAGTCTCTATCCCATAATCCTCACTTTGTAGCTGAGTAAGTGAGGTTCAGAGGTTCAATGGTTTGCTTAAAGTTCAAAGAATGAATGACAGAAACTAGGTCTCCTAAACCTGAGATCTAGGTATCAATAAGCAAGAAGATTCAGCTGAAAAACTGTTCAATGCATTTCCTCTCACTGACGCTACTGAAATATTAATAGAGCCTTAGGGACCCAGAGAGTATGACATAAAAGCAAAAGCAAGTCAACAAATGGTAGATAAGCCATCTCCATCAAAGTAACAGAATCTCTACCTCTCTTAAGGCATCTGAAACTCTCTACCTTGTTACTATAAATCTTTCCTTACAAATTGTATCTTACCTATTCAACACCAATGCCTATATCCAAGTTATCACTTGTTTACTATAAAGTCTCGTATGTTCACTAGGCATTTGGCATACATATGAATTAATGAAAGCAAAATCCATCAGAGTTAAGCCAGTATCAAAGCAAATCTTTATTTCCATCAAGACAGGCTAACAAATAACCCAATGAGTATTTTATAAATGTGAGATTGAAGAAGCCCCAAATCCCATAGTTAAACTTGGCTATCTGAAGAATATAGTTAAGGGGAATAGGGATCCTTCACTACGGACTCTGGTCTAATAGATGTAACAATAAATATGAATTCTAAATGACATTAGATTTACCCGCATCTGTGTTCTTCAGGGTCTTTTTGGCTATGCACAGAAGTGCCCCATCAGCTCTTGGTTTTCCTCATGGACTTATTACTAAGCGATAATATTGCTTTCCATTTTGCTCTGCCTATACATATTAGCATCCCAGTTTCCCTCACAGACTTATCACTACCAGATATCCAATTATATTGTTATGTATTTATTTGCTCATTCTATAAAATATAAGCTCTGTGAGAGCAAAGATTTATCTTGTTCATCTTGTGTACTCAGTTCCTAGTACCTTACACATGAGTTGAATGAAGAAATCAAACTGAAATGGTTCAAGAGATAGAATTATAAGAAACTGTCAAATTTACAATTTCATTTTTCCAACAGACTCTTACTATACTTTATAACTTGTAAGATTCTTATATATTTCTATATAATCTAAATTATATTGTTTGATAATAAGAACCAATATTATCACTTACTATTGTATCATTATATATAACTATATAACTAACTATATAGTTAGTTAACTATTTAACCCAAATGTAAGTTAACTAGATTTAGATAATAAAATCCATTTAATATAATCTTTCATAATCTTCCTGCTACCGATGGCAGGCTCTCTGAGGTCCACCCACAGGCTATTTTATCCCCAACTTCTGCATCAAGCTTCTTCCTCAAATAAAATACATTCTTAGTCCTTACACTCCCTACCAACTCAACCAGAGCCAAGATATCTGTGGAATAGGTAATAAAAATGCCAAGATTTATTTAAAATTTCAACCTCAATTTGAAAAATAGAATAAATCATCTGTAATGACCATCCATATAGCTGCAGACTCTGCTTTATCAATATTATAAAAGTAAGAAATTATCTATTATCTGTTAGTGTTAACCTAAATCACTTATTTTCACGAACCCTCTTTTCGGTTAATTAAAGGGAGGGCCATTTTGATTGCCAACCTAAACAAGTCAATACAGTGGGAATAAATGCCATCTCTGTAAATGAACATAGGTGTGCAAGATACTGACCCATCCTGCATTTTGTTTCTAAAGGAAGAGTTGCAACTTAATTAATGCCTGCATGCGAATTACTTTGTTAAACAATAATCAAGATTATCCTTCATTATTACACTGCAGATCTGTCCATAATCTAAGTGAATGGAATTTGGCTGTTTAAATCCATTTAACATAATCTTTGGTAATTGGCCTGGTGCATGTGGCAGGATTTGTGGACACCCATCCGAAATTTATCCCAGTCACCCACAAGCCTCATCCTCAATGGCAGAAGCCCTGGCTTTTTAAAGAACATGGTTTAACTGACTCTAGAACTCTGCTACATCTAGATTTCTAATGATTGAACAATTAATCCCCTTACTATGTTTGATCTTCTGTGCTTTTAACTGAAAAATCTGGCATTATATTCCCTTCTGAAATACAACTATTTTTAATCAGTGTTTCTAATGAGCTAATATGAGTTGAACGTATAAGATTATTTTATGTCTCCCTTTTTGGAGGAATAAAAGGGAAATGTTGAGTTGAAAGTGTTTGTTTTATGTTTGACATATATAATGAATAAATAGTGGCAGAATATTCTGCTTGAAACCTGTTTCTATACTGGAGGTCTTCTGTGTTTGCACAAATTCTTAACATTTCCAGATAGTCCAAAATTGTTATGTTATCTAGAAACCCAAAGGACATGCCAATTCTGGGACTTTTTTTTTTTTTTTAAAGATTTTATTTATTTATTTGACAGACAGAGATCACAAGTAGGGAGAGAGGCAGGCAGAGAGAGAGAGGAGGAAGCAGGCTCCAGGGAGCCCGATGTGGGGCTCGATCCCAGAACCCTGGGATCATGACCTAAGCGGAAGGCAGAGGCTTTAACCCACTGAGCCACCCCAATTCTGGGACTTTAATTAAAATTTTAAAAAGAGTTTCCATTGCAGTATGATGAAAACTGTCTAGAATAATGAATGCAACATTGTACCTTGTCTCCTCTAGAATTTAAAGGCATCTATCCATAAAGCTCTAGGCACGACTGAAAGGCTGACAGAGAAAGATAGATTAATGTGTGTCATTTAAGTGAATTTGAAAATTAGTTCCTTGCTGCTTTAGAGGGAATATCTACTGGCATTTCAAAAAAATAATAATACAATAATGACACAATCTGAGTAATCACTTGTCAGTTAGCTTGGGTATAGCAGGCCATAAAGAAAACTGATTGTTTGAAATACACTGTCTTGGTAGATATAGATTTAATGATGATAATTTTAAAGCTAGGAATATTAACAAAAAAGTTGATTGAAGCTTTTGAACATTTATTTTTATAGTTCTGGTATTTTCATTCCTTCTTGTATAGTACTGACAGTTTTCTCAAGTGGCAAAAGCGTTAAATAGTTGCTTCAAATATCATTAAAATAATAATAAATGTGAACAATGAGCATACTTTTAGGTTTCTAATTCTGCTTAAACTAGAGTATTCAAAAGTGATTATCACCAACTAGTATTTTGTACATTTGTATATTTTTTACATGCTGGGGCTATCAATAGTATTGCACCAAAAATGAGAGACTACAATGACAAAACTCTATTTTTATTCCTACTTTTGAAAAATAAAACATAATTTAAACCACAACATAAAAAATATTCATTGTTTGATGCATGTACATTTAGGATTGCTATATATTCCTGGTGGATTCATTTCATATTATAGATGCTCTTGCTTAATTTTGGTTAATGTTTACATGAAATATCTTTTTCCATCTTTTTTATTTTAGTGAGCTTCTTGTAGGCACCATCAAGTTGGATTATGTTTTAAAATTAATTCTAACAATCTCTTTCTTTTAATCAGTATATTTATACCATTTACATTTAATGCAATTTATGGATATATATATATATACACATATATATATATATATATATATATGTATATATATATATAGGCTTAATCTGTAGTATCAGCGGAGAACACTAGGAACCTGTACTTCTACCCCCACGAATCAGTAACAATGCACTTCTCCCCTTCTCCCCTTCTCCTTGGGGTGGCATCAGAAGAGCCCAGTAAAGAGTAACCACTTCACCACCACATACCAGTAAGGAGGCAACCCCTCCCTCTATAGTGCCAGTGGAGGCCACTGGGGGACCCAAAACCCCAGTTATCATATACTGTGCAAACACTAATCAAAAGAAAGCAGGAGTGTATATAAATATATATATATATATATATATATATATATATATATTTTAAAGATTTTATTTATTTATTTATTTATTTGACAGGGAGAGATCACAAGGAGGCAGAGAGGCAGGCAGAGAGAGAGGGGAAGCAGGCTCCCTGTTGAGCAGAGAGCCCAATGTGGGGCTCAATCCCAGGACCCTGAGACCATGACCTGAGCTGAAGGCAGATGCTTAACCCTCTGAGCCACCCAGGCACCCCAGGAGTATATATTTTAAAGTCAGATAAAGTAGACTTTAGAGCAAAGAAAATTACCAAAGACAGAAAAAGACATTACATAGTTTTGAAAGGGTCAGTTCACCAAGACATAGTAATCTTAAATGTGCATGTATCAAACAACAGAACTGCAAAGTATGTAAAACAAAAACAGAACAGAAAAGGAAAATAGACAAATTAACAGTTGCAGTTGCAAACTCCAAGAGTCTCCCAACAGTTAGTAGAATGACTAGACAGAAATTCAGCAAAGATACAGAAGAACTCAAAGCAGTGTTAAACAAAGGAAATTAATGGACATTAATCAAACACTTCTCTTCAAGTGTCCATGGAACATTTACCAAGAAATCCCATATCCTGGACCATAAACTAAAATACAAACCTTAAACAAATTACAAGAATTTAAAACATACAGAATATATTCTCCAACTGCAATGGAATTACAGCAGATATCAATAATAGATAACAGGAAAAAGTCTCTAACAGCTTGAAAACTAAGCAACACATCTCTACACAATTCTTGAGTCAAAGAAGAACTTTCAAAGGAATCCTTTTAAAATGCATTAATCTGAATAAAAATCCAAACAGAACATGCCAAAATTTGTGACAAACGGCTAAAGCAGTACGGAAAGGAAAAGTTATAGCATTAAAAAGATATATTACAAAAAAGGGAAACCTCAAATCAATAAACTCCCACATCAAGAATTTATAAATATAAGGGTAACATAAACCTAGAGTGAACAGAAGAAAGGAAACAGTAAGGATAACAGCAGAAATCAATGAATTAGAAAACAAAAATACAACAGGAACTATCAATGAAAAATTGAGTTGGATCTCTGGAATGACCAAAAAAATGCACAAATCTTTAGTAAGATTAACAAAGGACAATTTTTTAGAAGAAATTTCATTAGAGTAGATACAATTACCAATATCAGGAATGAAACAGGGTATACCTACATGAGTACCACTTGCTTCTCTTTGTGATATTTAATCCCCTGTATCAGGGTAACTATTGCACAACTAATACTATTCTTTAAGAAGAGGAGAATTTCAAAAAAAAAAAAAGAAGAGCAGAATTTCTTTCAGATAGCAGTTTAAAAAGTTTAAGCTCCTACGGGAGGAATTCTGAATGTCCAGTTCTTTTTTCTTTTATTACTGCAACCTCAACTAAGCAATGAAATGCTTTTTGGCAATGATGAAATTTTAAGGTTGAAAAGTACAAAAAAAATGGATACGCTCCCCAGGGTCTGGGCTATTGTTTGTTTTGTAATCAGCAGCACATTCCCAGCATCAAGAATAGTGTCCACTGTATCTTAGAGACAGTCAATATTTGCTAAATGAATAATTGAAAGAATTAAAAATTGGAAGAGGTACAAACAGTATAAATTTAAGAAAAGACTAGAAGTTTAGATAAATTGTTTGATTTACTTGATTTTAGTAAAAAGAAATCCATAAATCAGAGCAGAAGTCATTGGGAGGGCAAAAAAGTTAGGGATGAAATTTGGCTTAAGAATAAATAGGACATAAATTCTTGCTCAAACTTGTCAATGTCCCTGCTGTATTCCAAGCCCAAATACACAGATTACAGATCACTGGCAGTCTGCTCCATTTGAATGAAAGTTTCCCCTAACATGTCCCCCAAAAAGGTATTACAAAATTTACCTAAAATAACTGTAAACAAACTAACCTTAATGAAAACTGGAATGAAATATTGAATAAAAAAAAAAAAAAAACTAGAGAAATAAATTCAGGTGGCATCCTTTTTTTTTTTTTAAGAAAGTTAAGTGATTTAATACAGTGATAATTTCTAAAAAGGAAATTGAGCTTCAATGAAGCATGCATGTCCTCTTCTGCATTATCCGCAACAGTGCATGTAATCTGCACACATTTAATTAACTAATAAAACCTCTATCAGTAACATCAGGTTTGGAAATGTCATTGTTGATGACATGCTGCTTCATCAGGAATAGCTGATTGTTTTTTTTGTTTTGTTACCACTAAACTACAATGGATCCAAAGGTCCTATCTAATTCTTCTACTTGTGCTCAAACATTTCTTGATTTACTTAGAATTTGTTGGGGGTTTTCCACATAGGATAGGATTTATAGAATTCTGTCAATACAATGTGCTCACAAACTCATGATTCTAAGAAAACATGAGGCATATAAAGGAAGCACAATTACAAAGGGATTCACTCAACCACACAGTCTGTGCTCTGCTGCAAACCAATCAGGTTGCCAGCTGGACCAGAGATAGATAGCATATCTCTCATTCCACAACTTAGATTGTTTTTATCCTTGTTCCCTGATAAAGGACACTTGTAAAATAATGCCATAAAACTAAAATCTTGAAGACAGACAATAAAGTATAAACAATATTTTTCTACTTATATTTTACACAGCATAGTAAGTTTTTATTATATATTGGATCCCATTTTTCCCTGAAACGGAAGGAATCAGGGGAAGAGACATTTGCTCTCTGTAATGTCACATGGGATAGTGTCAGCTTTGTCCAGAAAGACATTTCTGTTGGAATCTGCTATGTGAAGAGATGGAAGGCACTGTCATTCTCAGTCATCTGTTTGCTAACAGAGATCACTATCCCACTGCTAAGTCAGAGGCACAGTAATTGTTCTCTTAAGGTATTTAGGTTAAAAGTTCCTCTAAAATTTAGGGTCGGGGCATCTGGAGGGCTCTGTCAGTTAAGCATTCAACTCTTAATTTTGGCTCAGGTCATGATCTCAGGTGGTGAGATCAAGCACTGCGTGGGGCTCCACGATTAGCAGAAAGTCTCCTTTAAATTCTTCCCCTCTGTCCCTCCCCACTGCTCATACTCTCTCTTGCTCTCTCAAATAAATAAATAAATCTTTAAAAAATAATAAAATAAAATTGGGGGGTCTACGCTTCATTAAAACACATGTACATGATGAGGGCACTTACACTAACAAACGTGACACGGCTCTGAATCACACAAGCAGAAAGAGTAATTCTTGTTGGTTTTTATGGGCAAAATACTTGACTCCCAACACTGAGGTGGTGAGAATAGGTTTGGAAATGAGGGACTTTGGATCAGACAGAGAATCTACAAAACCAGGTCAACAGAACTTGACACATGACCAGACGCTGAAAAGAATGATCCAAGAGAATGAATTCTGTTGCCAGTAACAAGAGATTACAATGTCCCCGGCACTTATTTCAAAATAGGTGTCAGGGAGGGTGGAAGAGAAATCACAAGTTCCCCCTTGGAGGCATGAACTTGCAGGTGACTACAGAGGTCCTAATGAAGCTGTGTTACAGGAAGTCACACATGCTGGTTCACAGCTGAACAGAAAAGTCAGAAACCGGAGCTCAACATGGGGTTTATCACTGACATCTCTACATACAGTGTATGTACACATCAGTATATGTATACGTCCTCTCTACATATTCTATATTCTGACATACCCATAGAGATAAAATCAGTATCAATATACAGACATACACAGGGATATACACACACATTTGTGTGCCTAACCAAGATACATGAAGTTGTTTTACATCTCAGAGGTAGTTCGTTTATGTCAAGCAATACTCACTTAATTCATTGTGTTTACTATTCCATCACTTGCTAATGGAATAAAGAAGGGGAAAAATGCTACTAAATGTCATACCACTGCAATGTGTAGCACCAATAATTAACCCTGAACACCAGTTATATTAATATATTTCCTTCATGAAAAGTGGAAACATTAAAATTGTCTTAGTGTTTTAAAAATTATTAACTTACCATACATCACGGTGATTTTCTTACTAGCTGCTCTAGCTGTACAACATAAATTCTCCATGAACTTTACTCTTCAGTTCTAATTCCTGCACACGGTGATTAAACCAAAAATCATTTTTTTCTCCATTCAACAAGAATTATCTATTTGGCAATTTTATTAGTGATATTTACTAAGGCACAAAACCCACTGACTTCATTTAGTGCTCATGAAATGTCTCGGTAGAGATGCTAATAAATTTTGCAACCATTTAGGAAACAGCCACTCATCAGTATAACTTTGATTTCTAACTGTCCCGACCTCTCTTTTCACCTAAAAATGAATACATGCACTATTAGGCAGAAGTCAGCAGGGCGAGGGAATCTTGGAAACTCGCATTTGCACTTGCTAAGCAATGCATTTATTACAAAAGATGCAGGGCGCTTAAAATTTTAATAGCCACTTGAGTACTCCCTTGAGAAATATTTATTTAGGACAAAATGTACCACAGTTGCTTCCTGAAGATTAGACAGGCAAGGTAGAACATTAGAAAATCCTTTCTCCCATGTAAGATGGCAAACCCCTCTTTATTGATAAAGTCACTTCCAAATTCTTGTTACCTCTCCATTCAATCAATCCAATTCCTCTTATATTTATTTGCAATTTATTACATGCCTAATAGTATTTCAGGTTGAACTCCATCATGTAACTATTTTTTTTTTAATCAAAGTCACTAAGATAATATTTAATATATTTTGGCACATTTCTTTTGAGGTTACTTGGTTCTGATGTAGCAGGAAATGCTTCCTTCCACCTCTATGCCCTCCCCTCCGTTGGGTTCACATCCTTTAATGATCGGAGAAGAGTCAATCACAGCTAATGCCTTCTGGCCAACAACACTACAAGTACCGATCCACCACTTGGAAACTTAAAAGCAAAGGAGTGGTTTGGGAAGAACCAAAACATGCTAGATAAACAGTGGCAGCTCCAGAATCCCTCTCTGGAAAAGCTCAGCAGAGGTAATCTGATGGATAGAGGAGCTGGGGGCATCCAATGAGCTTGCTCAACAAACACAGGGGTTTTCCAATGATTACTTACTTGGAGTGGCCTGGGAAAGGGAACTGACAGAGCTATTAGACAGCTAATGACCCCCCTGATCATCCCCCACAGTACCCCAACAGTAGAGGTAATGGAAGTTACTTATAAGCAAAACAAGACTCACCTGAAACAACTAATGCACCACTTATTGAGACTTGAGAATTAGTATAATCATCTAGCCACAGGTAGAAGATAAACAATGGAGAATCAACAAAACACTCCATTGCAATTCTGAACAGAACCTTTCCCTTCTCTTAGAATTCTCCCAGTTGTCATCCTCAGGTTTGACTGGCAAGTCTCTGAAAGAACACACACCAGGGGACTTTGCAACCTCCTCCTGGCCTTAGTGAAGCTGTGCTTTCAATGCCCAGGGTTTTCAGCCTGCCTGCTACTGTCGTTCCAGTATGTTCTATGCATCCCAGCGTCTTGGCATTTGCACTATCTTACACCTCAGAGTAGAATAGGAAGTACCTCCATAAGCAGCCAAATCAAGATTCTTGTTAGTTATATTTGCGGGGGGGGATTTTTAAATCCTGTTGTTCATGTTCTGAATATATGTAGTGCTTGTTCCTTGTAGAAGGTTTGGGAAACATTTTAAAGGTAAAGGGGAAAAAATATGTATTTAACCTCCTATATCCCACAACCAAAGGATAATTAATGACTGTCCACCTCTGGTCTCTATCTTATGACTATTTATGACACGATGTTTATTTCCCTAAGAAAGTTTTTATGGCACAGACCAACTCCTAAATATAAGGAAAGGAAATTCTTTGGTCTCGGGAGTTTGTGGGAAAGAATGAGAGGCATAAGCAGAAGAATCAGACTGCCAGAATGGTCCTCGATTTGGCCTATTTCTTGGAAATAGGGTAGGAACAGACAGAAACCCTTTACCTTTGAATATTTCTCATGTTCAAAACTTTGGGGATAACTCCTGGCTCCTATGGTCCCTGCATGGCAGGAAAGTTTCAGAAGGTCAAACACACAGAAAGAAGCATCCAGAGGTCTGAACTCAGGTGAAACCAAGAGAACTGCAACCAACGATTAAGGGATAGGCCACCTGAGCCAACGAACAGTTACACTTCACAGCAGGATCTGTAGAACCAAGCCAGAGGTGGTCAGCAAGGGATAGACTCAGGTTGGCAGATTTCAAGAAAAAAAATGCAAGCCAGATTTCAGAGGACAGAATCAGAACAAACATTCCAGAGTGGATGCAGCACCCACACCCCAGAACCAGAGTACCAGCCCTACAGAGAAGCCAAAATAATGAAAGGCTCTCCACATCCCTTCTGAGAGACCCCTAAGTCTTCCCCCATATAACAGATCTTGGGAAGGGAAAGAAGAGAGAATAAGTATGATAGGGAGTTGAACTCTGAATTTACCAGAGTAAATTGGATATGTATCCAGTACAGAGTGTTTCCAAGTCAAAAGCTACCTTGGAGGACAGTGATACAACATTGATTCCCCTACTAAAGTCAACCTCCATGCCACTACCACAGTGTCTACCGGCAAGACAACGGACTCTAGAGGAGATTAATACCAGTTACCGAAAACTCAAAAAGTTTTATTTTCCTGAATACCTAAATCTAGGAGTTCAATTTTTTATTCACACACACAGACCACACACTCAAACACGTACGCACACACACACATGCACACCCTGCAAAGAGTAATCTCATATTTCATAAGTCCATTGTATTATTTTATATGCATGCATGTCCTTGAAATGTACTAGCTGTTATCTAAACTGGTCTCTCATTCTGGGTCAATCTTTGTGTCCGCTTTTTTGTGGTATGTTTTTGTTACTTACTCACAAATCCACTCTTGGGACCTGGACACCTATCCTGAGGGCCAATGCTTTTAGTAGCACCCCCCAACTCCTGTCCCCCTCACCCTCCACTTTAATTACACCGACTGGCACAGCCACAGTCCAGTCCATTCTCCAAACCCCTACCACAGCCTTATGCTTCACTATGCTGATTCTCTGAGTGGTTTTCACTCTGGGGTTTCAATGAACCTGCTGGGCTCTACTGCTGCTCAGTGGGAGACATCCTTTATCCTGCTCTGATGTTTTTAAATTGAAGACAGTAGCTTCTGGAATGACATCCCTCTTCAGACTCTCTCTAGGAGCAAGAAATTTTCTGTACAATAGTGTTTCTAAATTTCTCCTTTGAAAAATCTTCCTATTTTCCTGATGACTTGGAGTAAGCAGTAAAAATTCCGTGTAATATAGGATCAGCGGAGGGAGAACAGCTTACATTTTGACTGCTTCTTCTCAAAAACATGTTTAAAGTTTTAAAAATATATATTTTTCTTGCCCAATTACCTATCATTTATCCAATCTAGTAAACCACACACACCAAGAAATCAAATGTTCAAAATGTTCAGCATCTACTCTGCATCAGAATCACATGCCATGGAAAGACCCGCATGTTCTGTGTTTGTTATGCTCTAGACTTATCTTACCTTCCTCCAGGTAAATAACAGTCTGGATAACCTCTGCCTCAGACCTATCCCGTACCTTGAAATGAAATGTTTATTCACATTAGCATTCAACTTTTGAATTCATGCTTCCATTGCCTTGGAAATCCTTTCCATGTTTTAAAAGCTCTTCAAAATGTATTTAGCATTGGGATGCCTGGGTGGCTCAGTCAGTTAAGCGTCTGACTTTTGATTTGGGCTCAGGTCATGACTCGGGGTTCTGTGATTGAGCCCTGCACTGGGCTCCAAGCTGGGTGTGGAGCCTGCTTAAGATTTTCTCTCTCCCTCTTTCTCCCTGTCTAAAAATAAAATAAAATAAAAATAAAATAAAAATGAATGCAGTCTGTGTACTTTCTATATTGAATATTTAGTATATCTGTACATCCTTATTATACACACAAATATATATAAATATATAATATTTATATACAATTATATATAAAATTATATGAATTAATTTACATATAAAATATATTTCTATAGAAATATATATTTATATTTTCATTTATATATAGATTTGTTTGAGAGAGAGAGAATGTGAGAGAGTGAGCATGAGAGGGGGAAGGTCCGAGGAAGAACCAGACCCCCTGCCAAGCAGGGAACCTGATGCAGGACTCGATCCCGGGACTCCAGGATCATGACCTGAGCCGAAGGCAGTCACTCAAGCAACCGAGCAACCCAGGCACATATAGATAAATAGATAGATAGATATAAATAGATATGGATATATAGACCCATATATACATATGGGTATATGTATATATGGGTCTATATATCACCCATATGTATATATGGGTATATATATCATACTTCATATTATATTATATTATATTATATTATATTATATTATATTATATATTCATATATATATATATATATCACACTTCATTTTTTTTCTGCAACCTCACAATTCCACAAACTGTGTTTTTACAATTAAAACACTCTGATAGGTACAGTACCCATTACATAGTAATGCACTAAACACATAGTAATGCACTAAATACTAGAGGGATTTTTTATGATAAAAAATCAAAACCCTTACTCTTAGGAAGTTTTTGCCCTTGTTGAACCCACGTGATATAAAATAAATAAATAGTGAAATCATTTTCCCAAGTGACACAGAAACTACAACAGAAGAAACCTGTCTTTCAAAGTATTCCCCCTTTTGAGTTAAAAACAGGTCAATTAATTTTAGGACCTCAAGAAATAGATATTGAATGATGCTGCATCTCCCTCTATGATAAAATTGGTCTCAAATCTCTATGCCTTGCTTCAGAATGGAATCTTCCAGACAGGCTTCGGAGTCAACCTGCCACTATTAAAAACTGTGGGATCTTTTTAACACCTCTGTCTCCTTTTCCTCATGCATAAAAAAGGAGTTGATCATATCGACTACCTCCTAGCACTGTAAGGATTAAATAAGAAAATGCAAAGAAGCCTTTACAATAGTCTCTGGCACACCATAATCGATCCATACATGTTCACTGTTATCATGAGGATTGTGGAGGTCTTTGGGAGAATGAGAGTGATTACCAGTATCATGTGTCCCACTCACAGGTCACTTCCAACCAGCCACTGTCTTGTTCTTTCTTTTAAGATACGTGTGAATAAGACTTGATGGATTCTCAGATCACATCAACACTTAAAGTCAAATTTACGTGTGAACCAAAGAATTGTGGCATTCAGTTATAGAATGTCTTACATTTTTAAGATAAAAATATTCATTTTCCCAGAGAGTATTGTGGTGCCAAAAACGTTATCTCTCGATGGAGACAGCATCAAGCATTGAACAGATTACTTTGTTAGGATTCTATGAACCATTTTTTTTTCATCTCCTTTCTATTCACAGGTAATTCAATAGCCAGGTAATGAGAGACAAACCTCATTATTGTTCCAAATAACTAAATAGGGGGGAAAAGGGGGGGGAGCCAGAAAAGACATCGAGCCATTACAATTTTATTTACCAGTGCTGTTTATTTCAGATTTAGCTTTTAAACCGGGCAGACACGACCCAAGGCACACCAAACCACCCAAGAGAACCCGAAAACTCTTTCTGGCTTGGCTTGCAGAAATTTCTCACAAGATGATGAAGGTGATTCACTCTGTTTGAGGGAAAGGGAATGGCCAGTCTTGATTTCATGGCCACCAGATAGGAGGAAGCTGGGGGAGATGCAGCACAGGCAAATAGCAGGAGGAAATAGACTTTCTCCTTTCTTTCTCTTTTCCAAAGACTTCAGATTTGGAGTTGCCACTCAGAGATCTTACCTAGGGGATTCATCCAGTTCTCTTAGTGCTTTTTCCTGATGTAGCCTGGTGACCTGGCTCTCCTGCACAAACTCAGTTCTATATAATAATCAGAGACACATTTCATCCTTGTATCTGTATCCATCTCCCAACAAGTCAATTCTATGCACTGGTTTCAACACGATTACATTATTGACATTTCTCAGCTGAAAGTCTCCTGCAAATACCATCCAATTTTCCAGCTCCTTCTGAAAAGATCAAAAGATACACCTTGCATAGTAGACAAGAATTTACACTGATGGCTGTCTTTTGTCTTGAATACTAATGCTGCTGGCAGCATTTGCCTGGAGCTAACAGGTAAGTCTCTATGATAACTAACTGCATTCAGTCAACTAGAGCGACTTTTACTGGACATGAAATATGTTTGTGCTTGTGAATGGTTTTTCAGCTTGAACAACCTTGAGGCAATGATCTTCAAGGCCTCCTAATTAGGGAGGTTGGCAATCAAATGAGAAACCTTGCCCTTGGAAATCAAACACATGTCATGCCTCACAAGGAAAAAGCCTTCTTCACTGGATCATGGCTCACATTTATGGAAGAATCTGCTATTATAGGCACAAAGACTGAAGCTCTTTTCCACAGAGTTCTTGCTACAAACCTTGTTCAAGGAAATTATCTTGAACTCTTGCTCTACTGGAGACAAAAGAAGTGTGTTGTATTTTACACTGTATTGTTTAGTTCAATTGTAAGGTTTCTTTTAATGAGCTAGAAGATTAATTGTGTGAATTCACCTAAAAGGATGATGTTATTTCATGCAGCTTTACTTGTTATCTTGCAACAAATAAGGACCAAACCTCCTTCTGTATTGCTGGTTTCTCTGCCAAGCCCAGACTTATATTTGCAACTGGTTACAGGACTTGTCCCCCTGCAAGTACACCAAGCACAAATCGACAAGTAAACTCATTCTCTTCCCCCGTCAGACCCACTCTTCCTTTTACCACCATTCTCTCAGTCCTTGGTGTGCATTCTCCCCTGCCTCCTAACCCTTCCCTTGGGCAGACCCTTAAACCAACCACAGCCCAATATTTCTCCAATGTTTCTCTCCCCAGTAGTTCTCACATCATTCCCAGTTCCTTTCTATTTCCATTCAGGACCATCCTTCCTTGGGAACTCCATTGCCTCCAGATGGGACTGCTCTCATGGTGTTCCTGCTCCCCGTTGTCAGAACCAGACTCCATTCCCTAAACTGCTACCCTCTTATCTTCTTAAAGCACAGTTCTGCTCTTACATCGTTTCTGTGCTCAAAGTCCTCCCAAACAATCCGGTGCCTCTGGAGTTCAGAATCATTACACTGGGAAGGACTTGCAGGGACATCCTTGTCTGGCGAGCCCAATTCCAAATATTTCTTCTGTCAGTGATGTCTCAATGTCAGTTCTTTTGCTCATCTGATGTGGCCCCCTAAACGCTCACATTTTCTTATTCTCTTCTTTAACTGCAAAATCCTACTGAACCCTTAAATCCAATCCAAGATCTGCCTCTTCCATGAAAATCCCTTCCAGACTTGCCCAAATTAATAAGGCTGCCCTCCTTCAAGTCTAACCTCTTATGTCACATCCTATTTTGCCTTGTGTCACCTGAGTTCTTGCCCTATTGCCTTAGTTGGGTCTCACATCCTTTCCTAACCAAGCAAGAGTCACATGTGTCTGATGAAAATGGCTTTTTAACCGCTAAAAATGCTCTTATCTTGAGAACAGTATCTCCTTATTTCAACTTAAATTGGAAGGAGAAGAGAAAGGAAAAGGAGAAAAATGGGTGGAAATGATAATATTTATCAAGAGGTGAATACTTGCTGCTTATTTCTGAGATGATCAATCATCCTTCCTGCCTGGAATCAGCCCAGGGCCAGGTCATGTAAAGAATGAATCCTTCCTAGCTCCTGTGGCATCACAGCCTTGTGAACAAAAGAAGTGTGAACAAAAGAGCTCTTCAAGAATTAGTTTTTGAGTCTGCTAAATAGAACTATTTCCATTCATCTTTTCTAATTGGTAAGAACAGAAAGGAGTTAAACTGGTCCTGGGATTTCTGCCTTTCCCGAAAGTTCCCACATGCTTCTTCTAGCCACCCGCTCAGATCCTCTTGCTCTCACAGACCTTACACACACACACACACACACACACACACACACACACACACCAATGGCTGGACAGAGAAATGTCGGTGTAGCCCTCTTCACAAAGTGAATGTCTTCAAACACTTTATTCTAAACAAACTTCACTTACTCAACACAGAATACACGTTGGGATTTTTTTCCACTTTACAGCCCACCAACTTCACCAGGACTTCAGAGAGTAACTTCCCTCTTAAATTGCCTTAGGATGATAGCGGTGAACAAAAGCTGAGAGTCCCAGTTCCCCTTGGACTGTTGAGTTACGAACCCATGTATCATTCTATATTTCTACTCACCATCGCCCCTGCGACCAAATGTGTCAGACCTGGAACCTTAAACTTAAATCTTGGGAAAATAAAGTAATGGTCAAAGCAAAAATGCTTCAAATAAAGGCCTGGGGTTTGACTTATGAGCCGAGCTTCTCAGTTCTTGTCGGGTTCTTAGAAAAATAGATCACAATACACTTAATCTGATTTACCAAATCAGTTCCTTGGAAAACATCAAGAGTTCCATTCATTTCTCCTTAGATTATCTATCAAGAAATACACCTTTGTGACTAAAAGCTATTATTTGATAAAATATTCTTCCTTTGTAAAGACATATATGGATTTTGTCAGAGACGGATGAGAGGCACTACAAGAAAAAGGGAGGCTTGTGAATATTTACATCCAAGCAGTGCAGAGGGAATTCTAAAGGAGTGAAAATGGCAGGGGACATTAAACATAATAGCCAAGATTTCCACCCAAGTTACCTATAGCACTTAAGTGAGTAATCATGTGCAAAAAAACAGATGACCCAGAGCCTGGCATGCTGCAGAATCCCATAAATCTAGAAGTCCTAAAAATGCCAAGTAATATACTAACCTAAAACAAGCGATCGCTCTTCATTTATCCAGAGGCTTATTTCTGAACACCCTCGGAACACCAGGTGCTGTTCTGACATTGTTTTGAAGAGCTTAGAGCATAATGGAGGAAACGGATGCGTACGCCGGTCATTTCATGCGAGGTGTACTCTACAACCTCATGATTAGTTGTCCTTTTTGGATGTTCCTCCCCTTCCTGAGTTTTGGGTGTTCCTCTTCCTCCAGTGTTAGAGTGTTTCAGACCTGAGCCCTCGGCCTCGCTCTTCTCTCGCTGTTCACCGTCTGCGTGATCTCATCTAGTCCCATGGTTTCACATACCATCTAATGCTAATGACTTCCAAATTCATACTTCTAGGCCCTATCTCCAGATTCCTCCTTTGCAGGTCTAAAGGCACCATAACCCAGATTCTAGATTTCCAGTGCCTTCAAGAAATGTATGCTGTTGTTGTGGTTGTTGTTGTTTTTTTTTCTTTTGCTGTAAAATAGACCCCATTCATCACTCTCTTTTTTTCCACACCTATATACAATACCTCAACAGATCATGATTAAAAGCTGTATCAAGGGAAAAAAAAAAAAGTAAGAAAGAAAGTTATGGGGAGCCTGGGTGGTGCAGTCAGTTAAATATCCAATTCTTCGTTTCAGTTCAGGTCATGATCTCAGGGTCATGAGCTCAAGCCCCACATCAGGCTCCACACTCAGTGCAGAGTCTGTTTGGGAGTGTCCCTCTCCCTCTACTTGTCCCACTTGTGCTCTCAGAAGGAAGGAAGGAAGGGAGGAAGGAAGGAAGGAAGGAAAAAGTAAAGAAAGTATGTCCAATATCCCATCATTTGCTAACATCCTTGCCTAGATTCCCCTCTCCCAAGCCAACTCCATTTCTCATCTAAATCAGTTCTTCTCAAACTTAAAAGTTTGTACAAACCACCTAGGGTGTTGCAGCAGGCCTGGGGTGGGGCTGGAGAGTCTGCATTTCTACAAAGGTCCCAGGAGATGCTGATGCTGCCGGTGCAGAGACCATACGCAGGATAAGGAGCAAAGATGGCAATAGTCTCCTAACTGCCTTCTCGACTCCATCTCCACACTTGCCCCCTAGTCTACCCATGGGACAATAGTCAGAGCGACTGTATGTATGATGTAAATCTGATTAAGAAACACACACCCACCCTGCCTCAAACAGGCTGAAGGCTTGTTATACAGCTTAGAATAAAATCTAAAGGCCTTATCATGTTTTTAAGGCTCTGCATAATCTGGCACCTGCTTACTTCTATGAATTCACCCCCTTCCCTGTTCCTTCCCTCATTTTAATCCCAACAAACCAGTCCTTTGCTGATTTTCAAAAATGCCAAGCACAATAATTCTTCAGGTCATGTGAATAGGATGTTCCCTATGCCTGGAATATTCTTTTTCCAGAAACTCACATGAACTTTTCAGTTGCTTTCTTCATGTCTCTGGCCAATCTTCTCTCCATGAACTCCACTCTGACCATCCCATATAAAGTCACCCGTGCAGCACACATAGGTATACACACATACACTTTCCAGATCTTACTTGTTATACCTTGTTGTCTCTGTAACATTCATTATAAAAGAATAGCCTAATAAACATGTATCTATCATGTATCTTCTCAAACATGACAACTCATTGAAGACAGAGACTTCATGTTATTTAGTGTGATAGGAGCTCTATTGATATTTACTGAATAAATGAATATACTTTTAAGTATGATATAAACTGATTAATTTAAAAAGAGATGCAGAAGCATACTACCGTCTATCATTTTTGTCAATCTCCCTTGTATATTTAATGCTTTCATTATATAATGAGACTTTAACACACTCTAGAATATGCCACTGAATGAATTTCAACATGACTCTTAGCAAATCCAGTAACACTTTTTCCTCCTAAAGAAATAATTAATTTTTCACTCTGCTTCTCAGTTGGGGCTGGAGTTAGGGAGTGTGAGTCCGCTGAGACTAACTCATTTTTGTGGGATGTATCTCATTAGAGGGAAAAAAAAAAAAAAAAGCTGGTTTAGTGGTTACAGAATAAGCTTTGGGATCCATCCCAGATTAGTCAAATACAAACTTGGCTTCCTCAACTATTAGATAGGTAAAATAGCACAATTTCACAAAGCTGTTTTCAGGAATAAATTGGATAATGCACGTAAAGAACTTGGCTCAACCAGCCAAGTGTTACTATGTGCAAGAGCAAACAAACATATGCAGATAATGTGCATGAATTGTGAAACTTCCCATGGAGTCTTCAAATTCAACCAATTCAATTCAGACTAAAAAGATATAAAATGTAATTTGCCAGAATTCACGAAGCTAATATCTCAATTGTTTGAAATGTTAGATTCTTCCTTTAAGAAGTAGAAAGTTACTATAATCTAAATAACCTTACGTAACCCCCAATGATGCATTAACATTAATTCTCGAAATGAGTAATGCTCAATTTCAAAAACAATAAGCACTTTGTAAATTGAATTTTGTTAGAACACTGGTACACCCATTCTTTTAAAAAATAATTTGAGGTGAAATTCATATAACATGAAATTAAGCATTTTAAAGTGAATGATTCGGTGGCATTTAGCATACTCATGATAATGTGCAAGCACCACTCTATCTGCTTTCAAAATATTTTATCACCTTAAAAGAAAATCATATGCTCATTAAGCAATTACTGCTCAGCAACCGCCCCCCCCCCAATCTTGGCCACCAGCAATCCACTTTCTGTCTCCATGGATTTACTTATTCTAGAGCTTTCAAATGAATGCACTGATAATATAACTTTTTGCATTTGGCTACTCTCACCTAGCACAGTGTTTACAAGGTTTATCAATTCACACTTTACATTTTAGTATGTCAGTACTTCATTTTTTTTTTAAGATTTTTTAATTTATTTGACAGAGGGAGAGATCACAAGTAGGCAGAGAGGCAGGCAGAGAGGCGGGGTGGGGGGAGCAGGCTCCCTGCTGAGCAGAAACTCTGCTCAATCCAAGGACCCTGGGATCATGACCTGAGAGGAAGGCAGAGGTTTTAACCCACTGAACCACCTGGGCACCTAGTACTTCATTTTTTATGGCTAAATAATATTCCACTGAATGGATATACTACAATTGATTTATCCATTCATCCACTAATGTCAGTTTCTTTATCTGCAAAACTCTGATGAATCTTTAATTCCACAGCTTCTATTTAAAATGAATGTTCTTTTAGTCAAATAATTGAGAAGTAGGAAATGGGAAATTATTTTCATCTGAATGTATACAATGTGTGTCACAGTGCTTGTGAAACGGAAATGTAGATAATGACCATTTTTGACTACTAAAACATGTCTAAGATTTTCATCTTAAAATAATCACTTTATACAGTAATCATCCACTTTATAAGATAGCAAATGTTTCAAAATATTGTATTATAATCATTTTTTTAATAGGAGTCTCTTTATATTTTTATTTTATATCAAAATGTCTGAGATATTAATTACCAAGATTAAAATATATTAGTTTGTTCAACTGCAACCACTATCATAAACAGGATAGAATTGATATTCTGCTTGTTGGGAATGCCACTGGCTATTTTTGAGACTAGTTTAACATTGTTGCATTTGAATTTTTTTTTTTTTAGGTATAATGACATTATTCAATTATAAGAAATGTCTATTTGCTATAACCAATTCTGCTCCTACCAAATATTCCATTAAGGCAAATGTTTATTATTGACATCTTTTACTTATAACAAAGAAGTTTCTGAACCAAATTCCTAGGATCCAGTTACCTTCCAGACTTCATTTACATGCTATCTATTTCTGCTTCTGTGAATGTGTGCTTGTAAATGAATGTATGTGCGTGATTTTGTATCTTCATCTGAAAAGCAATAAAGAGAATATGTGAAATACAACTCACAAATCAATGGGGGCACTTCTCACCTAATGGGTTCATTCAAAGTCACTGTGATAGACAAGGCCATGAAGATGGGTTAATGTCTTCTTAATATTTATTTCAGCCTTTCTCATAAGGTTTAAAGTACAAACATATAAACACACTTCACTCTACCTGAGGTTCTCTGGGTCTTTACACAAAATATTCTACAAAGCAAGTATGATTAGTATAGATTACAATTAGCATAGAGGAATGCATCGGAATGAAATTTTGGGCCCTAAAGTTCCAGAACCACTTTGAGAGTTCCAAGCCATTGTAGGGCAGTCGTTTGCAATTTTATATCCAAGAAAATCACTATATGCAATAAGTATGTGTTAGAAACTTTAACCAAAAATATTAAGGATTTCTTTTCTTTTCTTTT
>NC_081571.1:68390264-68508991 GCF_022355385.1 Mustela nigripes | reverse complement strand
AAGAATAAATATTGTGAAAATGTCTATGCTACCTAAAGCAATCTACACATTTAATGCAATTCCTATCAAAGGATTTCTTTTCTTTTAAAATAAAAAAATGGTCAAGTATGCCATAGTCCTATGTTCTAATTCACTGAATTCAGCTTAATTTCCTCATCTGTAAAGTGGTCAATTATAATAAACACTATTTCATATTTCATTTGTTGGTAAAATTAAGAGAGAAAAACTAAAAGACTCTCACCCACAAAATTTCAATAGAGTAAATTAACATTTTTATATCAACATTTTAACCCAATATTTGACATTGATTACATACTTACCTAATGGCTGTTGAATTTGGTTCACTAATATTTATTTTGCATAGAATTTTATATTTTGTGTTTATTTTTATAAATATGCATGTATATTTATTTAATTTATATATAGAGATTAATTTATATTGAGTTCAAGTCATCTTTGGCACAAAAAATTTTGCAACATATTAGTATAAAGGAGGAAAAATTAAAACTGGTTCTAATATAAAGAACATTAATACTAAGATGAGGTAGAAAAGTCAGTCAATTAAAAATACTGACTTTTCTGCAAAAGTGAAGAAGCATCTTTTAGTACTAATGTAAGTCTTCTTAGAAGATTGGTATAAAGCAAAATATAACTGAAACTTTCTAAACATGTTCCCTTGAAAGTTTTACACTTTGGAATATCTCCAGACCAGATGGGTTAGTACCAATAATCTGGCAAATTAGTCACACACAGAATTTATATTAAAATGATAACCTTAGATATTTTTTCTAGGGCATTACACATCTTTATATTCAACATTTCACCTAGCCTACAGTGAAAGAACCAATCCATTTAATGAGTAAGGCTCTTTAGAGTTTGTGAACAAAGCCAAGTCAATTTTTCTGAAACTAATTAGTATTTAAAACAGACTGGATTCTTGAAAATCTCCTTTCTATCATATTTGTCAACAGCACGATTCAGTGACTTCAGGGCGGGGAAAATTCTGATATGTTCTGGAAGACTACAAAGTAGATCAACAACACAGTCCCTAAATTTTGGCAAAAGACTCAAAGAACTTGTTAAATCAGCTCCTAAGTTGACAGCAATTATCAATACATGTCAAGTAGGACCTTGTTCATTTCTCTTCTGAACTAATAAAGACCCAGCTTATGTTGGTGTCAAGAATATAACATATTGAGCAAAGGTAACGTCACCTCTCAGCACATCATCCCACCAAAAACTGTCACTGCAAAATTGAGGCTAATGTGGGATGCTTACCCCCCAGAAGCATATTCAAGCAGCGTGTTATTTCAGACACAAAACTGTGACATTAGCGACCTACATGTTCTTTACAGAGGAAAAAAATATCCCCTGTGTGTGTGTGACTCTACTCATTTATATTAAGCCTAAGGGAGAGAATAAAAGACCAAACTAAGAGGAAATGTGATTCCAACTTCTATTCATTAAATTTGTATGTGCTCTCTTTATTGCTGGAGGAAAATAGAGTCAGTATGACAGAATGCTTTCTCCAACCAAGATCTGGTTAACTTTTTGTTTTTTTGTAGTGTATCAGAACTATCGCTAAAAGACAAAATATTTTCTAAAATGTTTTTGATCACTAATGGAAGGAGCAGTTTCTGTTTCTGAAAGTGTTTCTGGGTTCCACGGGGAAAAATGCATCCAATCATATGAATGCTACTAATTTGGAGTGTCTGACACGTAAATCAGAGACTGGGTCATAGTTAACCTCATACTCTACATCTGTGAACAAGACCTTTACATATAAATCCATAAAGCAAGTAAGATGCCAGAAGGCCCAGAAAGCATAAATAAAAGACGAGGTGTTGAAAATGAAGCCTATAACTAGTACTTAATTATAATGGGCTTTCATCTATTGCCAAAAATAAATAAATAAATAAATAATTGCCGTTTTTTTGACAAACCTTCAGGATTTTTTTTTCTTTCTAAAACTTTACTTTCTTTAGTTTATAATAGTCTGTCCCTAACAGTGTTGAGATATTGTATCTATTTGCCACTAGAAAAAACACCAGCTGCTCATAGTGGCCAATCAGTATGTACAACCTGAAGGACACACCACAGGAACTCTTGGGTCACTGTCTCTGGCCCATCATCCAATTTCTTGTTAGGATCATTCATAGAAGAAAGCTCTCCAAATTATAGTATATTAAGTAAAATATAATGAAAGAAAAAAAGCAGTTCTATGGTCAAAAAAGTTGTGCAAAGAGTAGGCTGGACCCATCAAAGGATTTTACAACTGTGGAGCATCTCAGAACTTTACTTGACGAGGGCACCGCCCATCCTGCAGAGAGACCCTGCCACTCCCCCACACTAGTTTCCTCCTGGGACCTTGCTTGTTTTGCCTGGTGATCTCAGTATGGCTTGTGTTTCATAAAAGCATTGGAAAGACTGCTCCACTGTCCTCCCAGGGAAGTTTCTGGCAGGCCTCAGTCCCTCAAAGCATTTACAACTTTCATCTCATCATCTCGGTCTGGAGTGAGCCTGAAGTGCAACCAGGGGGCTTGATTTAGGATCATAGAATTGAGGAATAGAGATCAAAGGTTCCAGGCTGCAGTACAGAATGCAAATACATCATTTAAAGAAAAAGAGAAGGAGAAGAAGGAAAGGCAAGAGGAGGAGAAGGAGGAAAAGAAGGAGGAGGAGGAGGAGGAATAGGAGGAAGAAAAAGAGAAGAAGGAAGAGGAGGAGAAGGAGAAAGGAAACCTTTACTCTAGCACTTTTATTCAGATGGATATTGGTATGGAGGAGTACCAGACTCTACATTGGGGACCCCTATATTCACGAAGCATTGTCCCTCAGCCCTCTCAATGACAAAAACAACTCAAAACATTTCTTTACTCACTGTAATAGCAAAGAAGTGCTAAAATCCCTTCCTTCCCAGACAATTTATGGTGAAAATATGCATTCATATTAAAAAGTCTTTGCTAATGCACCTGTAATATCTTGAAACATCAGGAAGACCTCTGGACTTAGTATCTCACCACAGAACCGGAAGATGGTCAAGCACGACAAAATTATTTCTTCTGGACCCAGCTGTGTCAGCATTAGTGTAAACATAGGCCAGTTACTTAGTTGAATGCAATATACAGCCATTTCCTAAATTACTTGGGTAATAAACTAATTTGTTCACACATATTTTCATAAAAAACTTGATGTGGACTCTTCTCTCTTTTATTTGATGCTTCTGTGAATCCTCTTCTGTTCAAAAAAGAGCATCACCAGGTGGGTAACATTTGCTAACTATGCCAGCTTAACACTTTTTAGTCACTGTACTTATCACCAGTGGAAAAATTAGGATATTAAGTTAGCTTTAGCCTACCATGAAACAATGACGAGTCAACCAAATAGATAAATTGATGGTGTTAAAAAAGTGATGATATAACGAGGGTACAGAATAGACTGATGGTACTGGCCAGCCCTGCCGGAATCAATGATCAGTAATGGTCTTATGGTCCTATTCCCACTCCATGAGGCAAGCTGCAGCTCTCTAGTTAAAGCATTAGAATGGGACCCAGACTTAAGAGATTCAGTTTCTAAGTTTAACACTGGTTTTCATTGTAACCTTGAAGGAGATATTTAGTAAATATTTGTTGATTTTAGTATCTGAAATAAGTCATTACTTACTGGATGGGAAATAAGTACTATAAAATGGGTTTTGTACCCCCAAAATACAAAAACACTAATTCAAAAGGATACATGCACCCCTGTGTTTATAGCAGCATTTTCTACAACAACCAAATTACGGAAGCAGCCCAAGTGTCAACTGATACAATTGATAGATAAAATATATATATATATATATATACATATATATACATATATATGTATATATATCTTTATACATTATCCATATATTTGTGAAAAAATAAATATAGCCACACACACACACACACACACACACTCATACACAATACACACACACATATACACAATGGAATATTACTCAGCCATCAAAGAGAATGAAATCTTGCCATGTGTGATGACATGAATGGAGCTAGAGAGAATAATGCTAAGTGAAGTCAGAGAAAGAAAATACCAACTGATCTCACTCATTGTGGAACTTAAGAAACAAAACAAATAATCAAAGAAAAAAGAGAGAGAGACAAACGACAAAACAGACTCTTAGCTATAGGGAGGAAACTGATGCTTACCAGAGGGGAGCTGGGTGGGGAGAATGGGTTAAATAGGTGATGGGGATTAAGGAGTGCCCTTGGGATGAGCACCAGGTGATATATGGAAGTGGTGAGTCACTATATTATACATGTGAATCTAACATAACACTATGTTAACAATATTGGAATTTAAAATAATAGAAAATAAAATAATAAAATAAAAAGTGATAGATAAATAAATGGGTTTTTTAGAATAGTCCTAGAAGGTACAAAAATACACATGGCAAAACATGAGCCTTTCCCAAACCTGCATTTATTACACCACTAAATATACCTACTTAATGCTACATACTATCCAGAAACAAAGTGCAATACAGAAACACCTAAACTTTTCAGAAGTAAAATCACACTATGGAACTGAAACCCATGTGGAATTCTTATGGTAGATTCAATTTCCATTTTCAGTCCACTCTTTTAGTCCTTTTTCTCACTTCTTCCCTCAGGGCCCCCCTAGTCAACAAAACATACATGCTCCCATATTCACTTAATCTGCCCAAACCTATCTGTACAGTGCTTTAGGCACTGGACAATCAAGGGGAGCAAATTACATGCTGTACCCTTCAAGGAAGCATAAGAAGCAAAACTATCCGCCTTTAGCACCCTTCAGATCAGCTGGCAGGATGGCAAGGGGACTATGGAAGTGGGGGGTTCATACCAGGGACAAGCCAACAAGGATGCTCTTCGGCTTCCCTGGGAAGCCCCTGATGTCTCCTCTACATGCCTCTTCCTGGCTAGGAAGGCCCTGGGCAATTATACGTAGGAACCAATTCTTAAATGACAGAGATTTACATTTACCCATTTGCGTTTTGTCGCACTCCTCATATTAGATGCGGATTATCGCTCATATTAGATGCATAAAGAGGGGCAGGAAAGTAAATAAACATCATCAATGTCAAATTCTGCCTGTTTCCTTCTTCAACCCTTCACCTTCCTTCTAAAATGAAACAATAAGGAGTAATAATAATAAGGGCAGTACTCTGACCACAGAGCACTTTGATCTCTGGTGATTTACTAAGCAACAATCCGGCTTCATTTGTAGGACACTAAAAGCAGTCATCCCGTAAGGCTTTCTTAATCAACTAGCCCAGCAGCTTTCAATAAAGAGATTAACCAAGGAATTTTAAAAGGGCATGCTGGTCAGTCCATTCTTATAAATTCCACATGAACCAGTCTTGCAAACTAGGGTGAACTTTTCTTTACCTCACTGAAGAATTCTCTTACAGCCTCAGATCTCAGCAAACATACCAGATAAGTGCATAGTAAGCTTGTTACTCTTTAAGGCATCTTGTGCCAAAGCATCACTTCAAAACCATACCTGCTGTGGCAACGTTCGATAAAAGGCAGGCTTGTGATCAACTTTATCTAAAAGAGTTTAATTTCTAAAACACCAAAGAAAACCCATCAGAAGCTAATGGTACCAACAAAACGACCCTTACAGCACCGATTACGGATTCAGCGTTTTTTAAAGCTCTGGCAAGTTACTTTGCTCCCTCTCTTACAGAAGTGACGCAAAGATGTTACAAAACCTATTTATATTATTAATGTTCAAGGTGGAAAGTGCGTGTAGTTTTTAAAATTCTAATTTTTATTCATTCATTCACATTTTTTTAACGTTTTCGGTATGAGATGCTCTTCTTTTACTGTTATTCGACATGGAGAGTAGGCTCAGTTCCTGTGCTACGATGTTTTAAGTGGTGAAATGCTAGAACAGTCAGGCCGTACAACAGACCAGCAGCCCACAACCACAACGATAACATCAATCAAAACTATGCATGACCAAAACACACTCTGCTCTGGGCACTTGCTAACTTCTTCTCATGCATTACCCCCACCAAAACCTCTCAGCAACCTATGCAATCAACTTTTTATTTTTTTAATATTTTATTTATTTATTTGAGAGAGAGGGACAGTGAGAGAGAGCATGAGCGAGGACAAGGTCAGAGGCAGAAGCAGACTCCTCCATGGAGCTGGGAGCCCGATGCAGGAGTCGATCCCGAGAATCCAGGATCATGACCTGAGCTGAAGGCAGTCGCTTAACCAACTGAGCCACCCAGGCGCCCCTCCATCAACTTTTTGTTGCAATGCTTTTGTTTTCAAATGGCCGGTGAGGACAAGAAGACCCAAAGAGACTAAGTAAGCTGATCCAAAGACTTGTAGCTAGCCAAGTGGGAAGGCAAGGATCAGGAAGTTGAAGTGGCTCTGAAAGCCAAGGGTCCCGAACATTTGGATCCCACCTCCCCACCATCAGGGAAATCGTCCTGAGCAGGTAACATCAACAGATGCCTTTGTATCATTAAGGTTCATGTCCTACGATGCTCACATAGCATGCATATTTAAAAATAGCAAAAGAAAAAAAAAGACATGATAGCAAAATAAATATAATAATAGCTTATGCATTCCCCACCAGGGTGTGAAGGCTCGACTTTAAAGATATTACCACTGGTATCCAAGAAGTCAGGGTCTTTCCAACTTTTCTCAAACTCCTAGAAGATTGTCTTTATATGATAACTGAAGGAATCTGTTCATCATTAACTCTTAGAAAGTAGAGCCAGCGATTCATTAGAAATTCCGAGGGACGCTGCTGGTCACTCGGCTTATTCAGCTCAAAGGCAGCGTGGAGACCAGAAGAGCAATGAGGTGAAAACACCACACAAAAGGCTCAGGGAGTGTCAGGCTTTTATAGTCCCCGCAATTACTGAATTAAATGGTCCCATTCAAGAGTGGGGATAGGAAGTGGGAACACGGCCAGAAATGGACGGGGCGGGCGGTGTAAGGAATAAACCACAATATGGATCAAGAGAGCGAGGTTATGGAGGAGGTAATGGAGCTCAAAAAAGATGTAACCTACTTTATTGATGAAACCAGAGACCTGGAAAATAGGGGCTGTCAGGCTAATCTTAGATTAACTGGCTGTCCTCAGGGAGATAAGGAAGAAAACACCTGACAGGTTTTGGAGAATTTAAAGGGAAACAATATCATCCAGGAGAAAGCCTGCCCCGGGATGTAACAAGTCCATCGGGCTCTCTAAGGGCAGATGGGTGGACGGGCATCTCCCCGAGCTGGCCCACCCAACAGGCCGTTCCCTCTTCGCATTTATTTTCCATTCAGAAAACAAAGAGGCCAGGCTGAGCTGACCTTAAAAGAACAACAAAGATTAAAGTTACAATGGCCTGTGGCAGCCTGATCGCTTCCAGGGCAGGGAGTGGGAACTAGAAAGGCATTCATGCCTCTGGCTGGGCCATGTCAGAACTTTGCCTCGAGATGATTTCGGGTTTTGTGGCTTATCGTTAGACCATGGTTACATACTACGAATTCGACTGAAGTCACCCAATCCTAATTGACGACATCCTCTGCGTGAGGCACTCTCCTGGCACTAACGTAAAAATGGGAAGAGCATGTAAGGAAGGGACAATAAAAGCCTTAAGATGCTGAACTAGGATGAGAGATAAGAGGTAAAATATCAAAAGAGGGGAACAAACAAATTATTGGGAGATCAAAGGACAGAGCATCGGGCGGGCATCTGAAATGAGTATAATTTGTGACAGGCAGGGATTAAGGGGGGTGAGAAAGCGCTTTGAAACGGAGAGAACTTAAGGAGCAAAGATGCGAAGTGTGGAAACAAAGGGTTTGTGGAGGAGATGCCAAGTGGCTTAGTTCAGCTGGCACGGAGAGATCTTTCTGGAGATTAAGGGATCTTCATTCTATGGGAAGTCCTGGGAAGTCCTTCCAAGGATCTGGGCGCTGGGCTCCGCGGTTTGAGGGCCCTGGAGAAGGCGTCTCTGAGTTATAAAATCACCATGATGCCAAAGGGGGAAAGTGCAGGAAAGAAGTGTGTTGGCTGTAGCGGTCACCTGAGAACATTAGTAACAGGCAGGTATCCTAGTTCTAGAATAATTGCACTTACGTTGGTACTAATTAACAATGTTCCTGGTGTGTGTCTGGGGCACCCTAAGCCAATTATGAAGCACGGCGCGTCTGCAATAAGAAATTTCAATGCTCACAGGCACAATGGTCTCTGGCCAGGAGCTGAACAGATGGGACCTTCTGCTAGCACAGGAAACGCAAGGGAGTGCGCCAATCTAAATGAATGTGTTAAACTCAGTCCACACGCTGTATCTCCTGGAGTCTGCCAGCCAAATTATTCCGGGTTATGTAAATGAACTGTCTTATCTTTGTTAAAACCTTGCACTGTTTTGGAAAGCTAAGCAAATTTACACATGTGCAGGTTCAACGCTGGCCAGGGGTGGAGAAGACTTGCCATTATTTCACGGAACGAAGGTACAACAAACATCAGATATGTTTATATTCTTAACGCATCAGGTGAAGGTAAGGAGGCCTGGGAAAGAAAAAAAGACTCCACAAAGGGTATCACTGACTGACGACATTATTTTGCATTATTCCTTCACACAGCCATAGGAGCAGGCTTCTAAGATTTAGGATAGGAAAGTGAGAGGACCTCGTTAAGACATTCGGCATGGGCTCCTAGGTGGCTCAGTCGGTTAAGCATCTGCCTTGGGTTCGGGTCATGATCCCAGGGTCCTGCGATCAAGTCCCACACCAGGCTCCCTGCTCAGTGGGAAGCCTGCTTCTCCCTCTCCCACTGCTTCTCCCCCTGCTTATGCCCACTCTCTCAAGTGAATTAAAAAAAAAAAAAAAAAAAAAACATGTTCGGCACATGCTTCCACCTGCCTGCACCATTGTGCCTCAAAGTGGGACCATCACTTCATGAATCCCATGTCCATTTGTATAAAATAATAATGCTGATCATTGCAGGAACAGGGTTTCCCGGAGTTCTTCTGTAACATCCTGCCATTATAGTTGTAAGTGCCATGATATTTCTCCCCCTGCTTTGACCATCCCCTATCCAACCCTACCTGGAAGGACCAGTATGCCTCCAACACCTGTCTCAAATGCACCCACTTCTCTTCATGACCCCTGGCCTCCACCCATCAGAGCCGCCATCATGTCTCTTCTAGCTTACTTGCAACCCCTCCTGTTTTCTCCGCATCTCCTGCATCCCTAGAATCCACAGTCCAACCACTTTGATGGATTGACTTTCAAATCTGCCAGACTTCTCACCATGGCCCATAAGGCCTTCGCAAGGAGGACTGTACACGCCCTACCTCATCCCAAGTACTCAAGCTGCCCTTCTACTTGTGATGATTCCTCTAGGGCACCGAGCTCTCGCCCACGTCAGGATCTTTGCATTCCTCCCCTCGGCAGACATGACGAGCGCTTGGCAGAGTGGCTTCCCTCTCGTCCCTCAGGTCTCTGCTCACCAGGCCACCTCCTCACTATTATTCTTAAGTACAATGCTTTCTAGATTTCTTTTACTTCTTATCAAAAATTACCTTGTCTTATTGGTTTAATCATAAGCTGCCTGTCATCCTCAAGTAAAATATAAGATGTATAAAAGTAGGGACTTTGCCCATGATATTACATCTCAAGAGCCTTGAAAATTGCTCAACACATATGACAATTAAATAAATATCTGCTTTTGAACGGATTGTTATTAACTATTTCCCCATAAACATTTTCACTGAAGTATCTAATTTTAATTTCCAACAGACATTTTACTCTGTTTCTTCTTTTGGATTAATACTCCTTTCACAAGCAAATTCTAAACTCCTAACTTCGTAAATTGAGAAAAGGAGAGCGATTTTATTTGTTGTTGGTTTTTTTTTTCTTTCTATACAAGCCTGTATTGGACTAAACCATTATTGCTTTGGGTGCGCAGAATAATCTGATGGTCGTTTTAAGCCCAGGAAAAACAAGAAGATCCTCAAACGCAAAATCAGTACAAATAAACAACTTGCAAATTTCTTCTAAAGCCCTGTGCAAAACTGACCACTTTCCCAGCCTCTGAAACTTACTCCACCTCCCAGTGCCAATGCCAGGTTGAGGAGTGGGGCTCATTCACACCTCAATTATTTAGGAATCACTGTGGTATACAAAGTACTGTGCACAGAGTCGGGATTCAATAAACACCAGTGTCAGATCCTGCCTGCCTAGAGCTCTAGGTCTATTCAGACAAAAATGAGTATAAAAGGAGAGAGAGACCTTATCTGCCAGTTTCACTGGGAGGATGAAACGAAACAATACATAAATCCATACAGTAAGCCAGAAAATGCTATATGAGTGCATGATGATGGCACTTCTTTCTAGAACCTGGTGTCCATCTTCACATGCACAAGGCACAGAAGGAGAACCACCATCATGAGACATTTCCAAAATAGGGAATATGGGAATCGTTGGTATGACCCAACGTGCAGGAGAATCAAAGGAATATTAAGATGGCTTCAGATATGTGGAAGACCATCAGGTAGAAAAGGAATAGGTCTGTTTCATGTCATCTTAAAGATCAGAGCTGGGACCCAGTGAATGCCATGAACACTGCTGAATATAAGGAAGAATTGCTAATGACACCCAAATGTAACAGGCTGTTTCCAAAAGACGTTGAATGAACTGTTCATCCCTGGGAAAGTTCAACACTAGAGTGGTGGTTCTCATCTTTGAAGAAGTAAACTTTTTTTAAAAGCTCTGGGTAGCTTAAACTATAAAATGGTACCAAGGCTAGAACTCTCTACCCAATGAGGAGAGGAGGCTTCCCCTCTACCACCAAGGTGAGCATTACTATAGTTAATCTCATGCTTTAAAAAGAATATATGGAGATAGTAAAATATGGAATGATGTCTAATCCCTAATGGGGAATGTAAAATGCATTAAATTCTAACATGCTTATAAAATTCAGAGAGATAATCATTCATGGACAGCCACTAATGATGGTGATTAAGGAAGATGACTTTACTTCAAACAAGCAAATGATTAAGCTTAAGAATACAAAATGTGAAAGGGCTCTAATTAATAAAGTAGCAAATTTTTCTTTTCAGCCTACTTTCTAGAACATAAATACGTGAATCATCCTTTCAGGATATAGACGAATGACCTTCATATTCTAAAATTCAGCTAGGGCAGAAATCACTGCCTGAAAACCAAAGTGCAATTCAAAAAGTCTACTGGAAACATGCCAGACACACATGTAAGAAGCTTTGGCAAAGGCACTAATCACAAAAGGAAGTTGGGAAACTGATTACGAGGGACAGCAAAATCCAAACTTCCTGGTTTCCTAGTCTGGCTTCCTGTCGTGGATTCCCATTTCAAATATATCTTATTGAGAAAATTATGACTGTTGTATAGTCATCTTTAAAATCTACCATTTCATTCTTCCTCTAGATCCATACAGTCAGCAACTACTAGTGAATTATAATGCCCATATTCGACTCACTGGGGATAATAACTCCACAGTTAGAATCGCTCCTTTTGTTACTTACTGATTTATATTTATAGAATAAAAAAAAGGAAAAGAAACATGAATCCCAATTCTTAAAATCCATAGTTTCCCCATAATATTATCGAACATCAGTGTTTACACGAGCAGAAACAAAAAGAAGCTTTAGTGAGTCCATCGCAAAGGGATGCTCCACAGTTATTAAGGGAAACAACTGAAATCCAATTCTATTGTGAACTGTACACCATCTGAGGTTGCAGACTGCAGTAATATTTGGAAGAAGAAAGATCCACGAGAAAGAGAAGGAAAATGGAATCCAGAAGTGTCTCCTCTTTCTGCTCCAACTGTTCTCCATTTTCAGCCTTGGAAGTCATGATCAGCGTCATCTAAACTCTATAATCCTAAACTACAGGTAACAGAAGAAATCTGTTACCTTGGTTAACTGTTTAAAAAAAAAAAACAACTCCACCATACCAGTAGACATTCAATATGTGTGCTCCTTTTCAATGCCAAATGTGTGTGTTTTATTTCAGTGGATATAGAGGTCTTCATTCTGGTGACATACACAAACTTAACCAAAGGTTCTACCATATCCTATCTATGGCCTCAGATTGTTTAATCCCCCGTACCCTAGTTTTCGTATTCTGCAAAATGAGGTTATGAATAAAGAGGTTTGAATAAAGAGAGGATATGAGGACATGAATGAAGAGGTTTCTTTTGACGATTACGTACAAGTTAATTATTCAGAACAGTACCTGGGAGAGTATAAGCAAAATACATGTGTTTAATGAATGCCACTGGTAAACTAGTATTTTTTAAATATTTTATTTATTTATCTGAAAAGCGAGAGAGAGAACCAGCTAGGGAGAAGGGCAGAGGGAGAGGAGGAAGTCAACTCCCTGCTGAGAAGGGAGCCCAACCTGGGGCTCAATCCCAGGACCCCAGGATCATGACCTGAACCAAAGGTAGATAGATGCTTAACTGACTGAGCCACCCTGGCGCCCCTATGGGTAAACTAGTATTAAGTAGCTCGATAAACTTGGACCCTGATTCACATATGGGCATCTCCTTTAAAACTTTGATAGAATTATCATTTTTAGGGACAGGGGTGGCTCAGTTGGTTAAGTGTCTGCCTTCAGCTCAGGTCATGATCTCTGGGTCCTGGGATCAAGCCCCACATTGGGCTCTCTGCTCAACTGGGCGGGGGGGGGGGGTCTGCTTCTCTGTCTCCCTCCCCCCAGTTCATTCTCTCTGTCTCTCAAATAAATAAATAAAATCTTAAAAAAAGGAATTATCATTTTTAACTTGAACCTTAGTCTCTTTGCTAAATTCATATCTAATACAATACGATGAAACTCAAACTAAACAAACTCCATGACTTAACTGCAGGTAGATTACTTCTGGGAGAAAATGAATTAAGAGTCAGCATATCTCCAAGGCTGTTCATTGAAGGATTTTGCCATCAGCGGTCTCAGGAACGGGACGTGACCGCTTTGTGGCTGACGGGATGGCTCCAGAGAGCACGCCGGGTGTTGAACAAACAAGGGCATTCCTAAATTAAAAGTTACCGTGTTCAATCCAAAAGAAGATCTTAGCGTTGAAGGGGCTCTGACAGGATTTATCAGAGCACAACCTGATACGGGCAATGAAAGATTAAGCTCGGGGTGGTGCCGAAACAGTGGCACACAGTCCATCCTCATTTTCCCTACCACCAAGGGCGGATGCCCGGCAAGAAAGGCCATCACGTACAGGAGGTCTCGTCAATTGCTCAGTATTGCCTGTAATGAGGAAGACATTTTATTGCCACCTGGTGTTAGAGTCTACCTAGCAACCCACACAGCTGTTTTGATTAACACGCCGACTTACATCAAAAAGCACTTGTACAGCAGTTTTATCTAACAGCGCTCCCTTTATAAACTCCAAATAAAACTGAGCTTCCTACAAACAGAGGAAGGATTACACTGAATCCTATTGTTTAGAATTCAAAAGGCAACCTTGAAGGTGGGTATGGATGAAAGCAGCCTACCTTTCCAGAACGACCGGGGCATCATTTTCATCAATAATTACTCCTCTTAATTGCAGCTCAATTAATTGGGGGTGCTAGGTAAAGCTCTCAACTACTGGAAGACATCCAAGTCTGGAGGGATACATATTGCTCTGGTAAAGACCACAAGAAGAGTCCTATGAGGAGAGGACAAGAGAACAAGAGAAACATCTGCTCTTGGAAGAAAAGTGGCATCGGTATAAAAATGTAGCGTGTCAACCATATCTCCGGCAAAGATCTTCCCAATGCACAGGTTGTCTATAACTCTCCTGCCAGTAGTAGCAACAGAATCCAAGCCTTTCCTGGCAAAATTCCATACGGTACCAACCACAGAGCAAGTTCGATTTTATGAGCCGGTAACATTTTATCTGTCGAACTGAGCCGCGTTCTCCCACAATGAGATGAAGTGACTTCAACAAAATTAGATTTTGATAGATAACTACAAAATCTTATTATTGAGAGGAAGATTTAGTTCTTTTCCATCATCAATTAATATTTAGTAAGCACACATCGAGTGCAAGGCACTTATTCCGTGTTCTCTGCTGCTTCTTACCAGAATAATAATTTACTTATCTTTTCCTAATAGAATTGCAAAGCAGTCTGTAAGATCTGTCTGGTGATAAGTAATCAGAACAAATACAAGGTGGTAAGAAGTACAAGGAAGAAAACATTCAAACATACAGCAGTGAATGGCAGGCTTATTCTAGGGCAGAGATTCCACAGGGACCAGGAAGGCAAGCGGATTCAAACCGGGCTCAGTAGAGGCAGAGGCAGGAAGCCTCCCAAGGACTACAGCTGGCAAACACCAACTAAGGTTTTCACATTAGATAAACTGAATAATAATTTCAAACTTGTTTGGAGGGCCTACTTGGTCTGGGTCGCAGGATCTCTAACACACCAACCCTGCCATGTGGAGGCAGGAACACAGGCTCCAAGGTCAGAACCTGAATCTGAGGTTCATCTCTACTAGACACCATTTATGTAATCTTGTAGCAATTACTTCATCTTTCCAAATTTCACTTTCGCCTTCTTCAAAATGAAGATAATAACACACGTTATACCTTGATAATATTGTTGGTCGACCCAGAAGAACTGCTGAAGTTTAAAGGACTTGGTAAATTTGCAGACACCTCGACAATGTGAGGGATATTATTGTGATAATGAGTTAGAGAATCCTTTAAAGTTAGCATAAGCTAAGTAAGAAATATTGTATTAGCTATTTATTCTATTGTATAATATAATAATAATATGGTATTTGTACTGCATATGACATACATGTTAGAAAAGATAGCTATATATATATATATATATATATAAAACTAATTAAGAGTATCTGGAGAAACACCTGCCTTCTACATAATTATTTATATTAATTAAGTAATATTATTAGCATTAAATTAATATCAATAATATTAATTATGGATGATTATTAATTATAATAGCTATTAGTTATAATTAATTGATGATCATAATTATTAAATGCTATTGGCAGGTAGAATGCAGATAATCATAGACCTGATGAGTGAGTCCCAAAGTATTTCAGTGATTGCAAGAAATATTTGCCCTGAGTAAAAGGGTGTGTAACCAGTTGTTCATTTACTTTCGGTCACTTTATTTATTTTTGGGGGGGTTAAACAACATTAAAATAAAATATACACTTTTTCAACATGAATACCTGAAAATATAATGAGAAGCATAACTGATTTAAAAAGCTGGGATTGTTTTCAAAATCTTTCATGAATACATTAATAAAATGTATTGAAAGATATCTTTTAAAATAAACTTGAATCAATGGTGAGCTATACAAACTGTTAGATAATAAGATTCAATATCAGAAAGTTGTCAGTTCTCCTGAGATAGATATATGGGTTCAATATAATTCCAACCTAATCTCAGCAGAGATTTCCATGGTTTATGACTAGCAGATTCTATAATGTATGTGGAAGAGTAAAAGGCCATGAAAAACTGTAACAGTCCAGAAAGATATGGTGAACAGAACACTAAGATTTTTATATTAGGACTATAGTAATTAAAATAATGTGCTTTTACTACACCCTCAGATAAACAGAACAAAGCCCAAACATAAACATGCGCTACAAGAAAATTCTATTTATTATAGAGTAGGCATTGCAGATAGGTGAGGGCTAGATGGATTAGTCAAAAAAATGGAGCTAAGCAGTGGTTAAACATGTAGAAATAAACAAAATGGATTCAACTTTACAAATAACATAAAAGTTGTAATGGGATATCTCTATAATCTTACGATAGTGAAAATTTCTTAATCAGTACCCAAAAATTAATTATAAAAGGAAAATTCTGATGAATACAATTACAATGAAATGAAGGATATCCCATTTGTCAAAAATAAAAAGATAAAAGGAAAAACCACAAACTGAGATATTTATAGCCTAAAACACGAACAAAAGAGTCATAACTAGATATATTAAAAACTGCCAGGAATCAGTCCAAAAAGACAATAATCAGAGAAAAATGTTTAAATACATGAACAAAAATTTTGTACAAGAGTAAATACAAATAATCCCGCATACACTTCACATGTAATATTTCGGCAAAAATTTAAAACTATGGCATCTACAACTAGGTTGTATGAAAACTGGTACAATCACTTGACAAATATTTTGGTGGTGTGCAAACCGGTACAACCACCTGGGGGAAAAAAACAGCAATTTTAATCCACATATAAACCCAAAAAGAACTCCTGCATGTGTCAAGCAGAGACATGTATAAGAATGTCTATAGAGAGGCACATGGATCACTCAGTCAGTTAAGTGTCCTGTCTTGTTTTGGCTCAGGTCATGATCTCAGGGTCATGGGATTGAGCCTCCAGTCAGCTCTGTGCTCAGTGGGGAATCTGCTCAATGTTCTCCCCTTCCCCCAACTCACTTATGCAAACGTGTTCTCTCTCTCACGCAAATCAATAAATCTTTTTTCTTATTTTTTTAAAGATTTTATTTATTTGACAGAGAGATCATAAGTAGGCAGAGAGGCAGGCAGAGAGAGGGAAGCAGGCTCCCCACTGAGCAGAGTGTCCGATGCAGGGCTCTATCCCAGGCCCCTGGGACCATGACCTGAGCTGAAAGCAGAGGCTGAACCCACTGAGCCACCCAGGCACCCCTCAAATCAATTAATCTTTAAAAAATAAAAAAAAAGAATGTCCATAGAAGTAGTGTCTATAATAACAAGTATGTGAGAATCATAACCCTAGGGTCAATCAACAGTACATTAGATAAATAAGTGATGGTGTATCCAGTCAATGAGACACGCTAGAGCTGAGAAAAATGAGCAAACTAAGTCCAAGTATCAGTAATGATGAATTTTGCAACATGGAGTAAAAAATCTTTAAAGAAATCCTTAAATATCATTATACTCTAAAGTTTCAAAGCAGGGAAGACAGAATACTGTTTCCAGATTAATATATAGATAATAAAGCTATAAATAAAGCATAAGAGTGATTTGCAGAATTCAGTAGTAAGTTAACCTCCATAGAGCAGTGAAAGGAAAAGTAATTACGGAGGAGGCACCAGACTTACAAAGTTCGGATAATGATTTTGTCTTAACCAACAGGGGTGAGCTTACAGGGTTTGCCTTCTTACTACTATGTAAACTACACATGCACAATAAATAATTTATCTATATGCTAGATTTTTATAAACACTTTTTTAAAGAAGTGGTTAACCAAGTACATAAGGTTGTGGAAGATGAAGAAATTACTAAAAAATGGCAGTTGGGGAGGAGCATATTTGGAAGCAGCAGAATGAAGAGTAAGTAATATGACTACACCACCATTGCTTCATGAAATTTAAATAAAGACAGAAAAATGAGGAAAAAACAATGCTTTCAGGAGGAAAAAAGATGGTTTAAAATGCCTTCCATAATACAAAAGTGTTTATTATTCAAATAAATTCTCTAGGTATTTATATCCATATATTAGAAGAGAAAAACAAATACATTTGCTCCAAAAGGTGATAAAAACAAATGGATAAGGACGATGTGGTCCATATACACTATGGAGTATGATGCCTCCATCAGAAAGGACGAGTACCCAACTTTTGTAGCAACATGGACGGGACTGGAAGAGATTATGCTGAGTAAAATAAGTCAAGCAGAGAGAGTCAATTATCATATGGTTTCACTTATTTGTGGAGCATAACAAATAGCATGGAGGACATGGGGAGATAGAGAGGAGAAGGGAGTTGGGGGAAATTGGAAGGGGAGGTGAACCATGAGAGACTATGGACTCTGAAAAACAATCTGAGGGGTTTGAAGGGGCGGGGGGGTGGGAGGTTGGGGTACCAGGTGGTGGGTATTATAGAGGGCACGGATTGCATGGAGCACTGGGTGTGGTGCAAAAATAATGAATACTGTTTTTCTGAAAATAAATAAATTGAAAAAATTTAAAAAAAAAACTGATACTTCTCATGTAAATTTATATCCATACCAAACTTTTCTCAATTTGATGATGAATCATCTCCCACCAAGCTTCTTAAGAGAGATAAAGAGCACCATTTTTATTCACATTTAGAAATATAATAGAAAGAGGAAAATTTCAATTTGTGAGATGCCGGTGAGAATGGATAATTTTTATTTATACAATAAGATAAGTAAAATTGTTTCCAAAGAAAAGAATTTATGTGTGTGTGTGTGTGTGTGCGCGCGCGTGCGTGCGTGTGTCTATAAATTAAACGTAGGCTAATTGGGATCTGAAAACAACGTAATACAAAAGTATTTTTGGAAAGAAAGAGAAAGGAGAAAGGAGGGGAGGCAGAGAGGGAGGGGGGAGTGGAGGGAAGAAGAGAACTTCAAAGTATAGCTCTCATCATTAATAGGCATAAGACACTACAGAGTGACAAATAAGATTGAAAACAAAGCCAAAAATCCAATCTCCAAATATTTATTCCCAAGACCTTCTGAAAATACAATGACTATGTGCATCTTATCAGAGTTCTTACTACATTCATTTATCCATTGAACAGAGAGAACAATTTCCCCTTCATATATTATCATGAGGCCTATGAAAATCCGGCTAATTCCAAAAGTCTACAACCTAAAAGACTGACAGAAGCATAAGAAGATACAATTTCAGGATGCAAAGTTTTGTCTGAATGTTAACTGTTTTGTCTGGATTTACATATGATTAGACATACAAGATTATGTCTATATGTTGACAGAAAGAAGCCAGTTGAGAAAGAAAAATGAAAGGTGCAAGAAAATCTTTAGTCAGTAGAGCATTCTAAAGTCTTAGAAGGAGGTGTTGGGAGTGTTGGCAACGATGCCAAGATCAAGAGAAAGGAACAGGGGTACCCAAGTGAGAAATGATGGGGGATCACTTCAGTGAGAACAATTAAGTCTTTATCATAAAGCAGTGACTTTCAGTGCATGAATTAGCAGCTCTGCTGGAAACATTTGGAAATCGATGACGGCAGTTTTGATTATCACAATGGAAGGTGGGATCATTTGGCTTCCAGTGGGTGGGAACTTATCATACTGCACATCCCATAATATGTGATGAATTACATAATGAATTCTTACACAATGAATTACCTCACTCCAAATGCAAAAAGCTTCCATGTTAAAACACACAAGGAGCCTTTGTCTTCCTTCACACTTAGGTTAACTTATGCTAACTTTGGCCTTGACTAGTGCAGTAAGATAATTAAGGTACAACTTCCCTTACTCATAAAACTTCCACCTGTGAAGTAGATAATTTTGATTTTAATAAAATATGACCTAGGCTTTCTGGAATTTTCCTAAACAATGTATTTATTGGGGTGCCTGGGTGGCTCAGTGGTTAAGCCTCCGACTCTTGATTTCAGCTCAGGTCATAATCTCAAGGTCCTGAGATCAAGCCCTGAGTCAGGCTCCTCACTGGGCATGGTGTCTGCTTAAGATTCTCTCTCTCCCTCTCCCTCTGGCCCTCCCCACCTCCCCTCAAGGGCAAGTACACATGCACTATCTCTCAAAAGAAAGGCGGGGGGACAGGGAGGCAGTGCCTGGGTGGCACAGTCAATTAAACTTCAGATTCCTGGTTCCCGCTCAGGTGGTGATCTCAGGATCATGAGACTAACCCACACATCAGGCTCTGCACTCAGTGTATAGTCTGCTTAAAACAGACTCTCTCTCCCTTTCACTCTGTCTCTCCCCACCCCCTGTGCACTCTCTCTCTCTCTCAAATAAATAAATAAATCTTTTAATAAACCACACACATGATGGATTTATTTATAATTTCTTTATTATATAGACTTAAATGTTACAAAACCTTCATAACTTAGGTTTTATTTGTTCATTCCTTTTTCTGCTGGGTTTAAGTAACCAGGAAAAAGGATGGTGTTTAATGGGCACTAAACTAACTCTCAGGGAACTCATTTTCATTTAACCATTTGCCTCTTTTGGTAACCATTCAGCAAAAAAGCCTGTAAGATCACAATAAGAAAGCCCGAAGAATATCAATAAAATACTCCGTTCTTCCCTACAAGACCTGTAACACAGGCCGACAACAGATCCAAAATGCAGTCACTTGTGCTAACCCCACATAACCAGAGCAAGATTCAATATTTACAGTGTGAACCTTCCCAGAATGGAATCTTAACCCAGTCCATCTGGAATTACCTGGCCAGCCATAATGAGGTAACCCGATAAACCCCTGTCATCTCCCAAAGGAAGGTGACCTTGCTCAAACAACCCACTCTTTGCTAGTAACTTCTTTGTCCCACTCACTTCTTCCCATTAAAAGTCTTTCTTTCTGACAACTATCATATGATACCCCTGATATGAGAAAGAGGAGAAGCAACGTGTTTGGGGGGCAGGAAAAGAATAAATCAAACAAGATGGGATCAGGAGGGAGACAAACCATAAGAGACTCTTAATCTCACAAAACAAACTGAGGGTTGCTGGGGGGAGGGGGTTGGGCAGGAGAGGGTGGTGGGGTTATGGACATTGGGGAGGGTATGTGCTATGGTGAGTACTGTAAAGTGTGTAAACCTGGTGATTCACAGACCTGCACCCCTGGGGCTAATAATACATTATATATTTATAAAAATAAAAAAATGTAAAAGTTTTTCTTTCTGTATAGCTCTTCAGACCTCCTTTCTATCTGCTCGACAACACGCTACCCAGCTCATGAATCGTGGCATAAAGCCAATAAGATCTTTAAAATTTACTCAGTTGAATTTGGGGTTTGAGTTTTTGTTTTTTAATAAGTCAGTTTTCACCAGTAACTACTGAGACAAAAGATCCATTGATAAACTCTAATCTTAGGAACTTGAGGGAATAACATAAATCCCTATTAGCAATTAAACTAATTTAAATATGCAACTCAACTTTTTATATTGCAGCTGATCAACAGAACAGGAAGTAGAGAGATGGTGTTTACAGAGTAGCCAACCCTGTTTTTAACTGAATAGCAAAGAAAAAACTAACTGTTTTACATAATTATGAGCATTTAATCCATTTTATAATTTATACTAGCTACTAATAATGACTAGTGAACTGGCTTTTACTTTATTATTCAAGTATCAAAACATTGCCTACATGCCATAAATTATCTTGTTTATACTCGGGATCAGAATCGGAAGAGAAATTAAAAAAATTTTCTCTGTGGGCAATTAGGTTCACCACAAAACCCAGTGAATCTGAGTTTCTGAGTGTCCCTGGGGCCAATGTATTAAGGTAAATAAACAAACTCTTCATTATCTATTTTTACTTCCAAAATCTCAAGGTGCAAATTTCAATCTAGGTCACCATGGAAGGAAATTCTATAGGTGATTTTACACAAGATAATTCTTGTGAAGATTTCCTCTAATATTTAAAAACATATGCAAATTTACCCTCCTCTTTGCCTTATGTACAAATTCAGATTCTGCAGCCCTGAATTCTGATGACTATCACTGAATATAAATTCTACTTCCTGGCATTTCAATGCTGTCAAGAGAGAAAGCCTTGAAATATGCAACGAACTTTTGAGGAAAATTCCTAATTTTTCCAATATTACATAGTTATCTACAATACTAATTCAGCACTTAACAAACGTGACAGATAAACATATTTTACAATCATATTTCTTAAATTCTAGCTAGTGGTCAGAATAATTCCAAATTTTTATAATTTATTTCAGACTGAGCAAGAAAAAAAAAATTTTGAGCAAAAGAACAGAAACAAACAAAATAATCTTTGCAGAGTCTGTTTGTTTTTCATGTATGGACTACAACACACACACACTCACACACACATACATTTTAATCTTAGTAGAAAAACAAGACAGTTCTTTTAGTACCTGAAAGTACAGAATATGAGTGCCTGTAAGTTTTATGCATGTACGTGTCCCTAGGAATTTGCTTTATGTCTTTATATAACTTAAATTATTTTTAATATGGACCCAAACAAAAAATAAAGATGTCTTGTGGGGAAAAAAAAAAAGGGTTAGATGTTAAAATTTACTGATACTGATACTGAAATCAGGCTGGAGAAAGAAAGACTTAATAGTTTAGGAGGAGTGGAAATATGAATATATAAAAAAGATATTTTATGTTCAAAATGGTCATTTATCAGAGGGGTTGTTTTTTTTTTTTTATATTTACACATCTCCTCAAAGCTCTGCATCACTTCTCGTGATTTCCCATAGATCATTCCATAGATCACCTAAGCAGAGACTAGATAATATATCCTCATGGCACACATATTACTACATTATAAATACAGTTTTCCTGCACCGAATTCCATGCTGGGGAGTCCAAGGCTCTGAGACAGTTTCTCAACTAGCAAGGAACGGAGCCAGGATTTCAATGCAGGTCTCTGACATTAACCACCTTATATTACGCAAGAATCAGCTCCCTAATGAGGTTTTGGTCTATTAATGAAATTGAAACATCTCTATCTTCCTCTATGCAATTGATTTTTTTTTCCTGTTAAATGAGAGTAGAGTCAATGAACAAGGGTAAAAGGAAAGAAAACCACAAAAATAAAACTACAAAACCAACCAAGAAGTAGAGAGTCTTACTCCTAGAGTGTCTTCAGTGTCCCCCTGATCACGCCATCCCAGAAGCTACAGTAAACAAACAGGTCACAGTCAGAGAAATATCCCTATTAGGAGGGTGATATTTACTCCATTTCTCCTAATAATTTATATAGGCAATGCTCAGAGCAGAGCAAACATTCATCCATCCCTGTAAGAGTAAGTAATGCTTATGAAAAGATAAATTTAAGTCACGTGGCTGCTTACGACATAAACACTGATTGGATTTCAACACATCAAAGGCTATTAAAAAGAATCCAACCTCCCGTTATTACCCGCATCCCAGAAAAGCCTGGTTCTGTATTCTCAGCCTTGTTTTTATATTAGATGCGAAAGTATGAAAAGCTGAGGATTTCTTCTTACTGTTTTGCCTTGTGACACAACCAAAAAGTGAAAAACCAATAACATCTACTGCTTTTTGGTGCAGGCTCAGAAGATAAGATGCAATTACATATGTTGATTCCACAAATGACACTTGCTATCTTCTTCCCCCGAGGCCACAAACAGGGACACAGCATTTCTCTGATAGAAACATGTTCCTTAAAAATGTTAGCTGGACATTTTGTTTTCTCTCTCTCTCTTTTTTTTAACCACCTCTCAGATTTTATGGATTAGAGTTGAAAAGTCAACACTTAAAAATAAAGTGTGGTTTGGAAATGGTTATCTGTGAATATGAGTTCATTGTTCCCCTTTGACAACCACAAGTAAAGTCAACAAAATATGTTCTCTGTCCATGTTTGACATAAAGAAATATTTTCCAGATGACCTGGAGATTATGGACTTTCTGGAAAAGCAATTTCATTGTAAATGAAGGCATACGTACACATCTGTAGGCATTCTCCAATCTGTAAATGGTTCCACTCCCAAATATCTTGTTTATAAGATTCTTCTAAAGCTTGAAGTGTGTATGTATGAGTGTGTGTGTGTGTGTGTGTGCACATGCACGCACATGTGCAAAGAGAGACACAAAGAGAAATAATATGGATAATCTCCCAGAGGAAGGAGTTCTCTATCTCATTTTCAACTTTTTAACTCTTTTTAACCAGCTTTCAACTACCCTCCTGCATCTCCAATTACTGTTCCATGGACAGGAGCTTGTTAAGGCTGAAGAATCCCAGGCTCTACCCAGAACTACTGCAGCAAAATTTGCATATTAGAAGATCCCAGGTGGTTCCAACATACATTAGGGTCTAAAACAGCACTGGCCTTGACCTCCCAACCCCAAAGTCTCCCGACTCAAACACTTGACCCCATTCTTTCCAACACTGAATGCCTTCTACAACTGCGGAGAAACCATTCCTCAACTCACACCCAAAAGCCTCTTCCCAACCACTCAGCCACCTCTGCCCCACAATTCCTATAGTGCCGAATGCATGTCTTCCATTAGTCACCTAAGCAGAGACTGGAGGCTGTCTTAGATGTCCTGTGTTCCAGAAGGGAGTCTATGTTGCTCTCCATTAAGTCCCGGCACCTAGTAACTACTAGGAACTTAATGAGTATCTATTGAATGAAGAAAACGAGTAACCACGTAGATACGTCCCTGGGTCCCTCCGCTGTAGCCACATGATGAGAGTCTCTTAATGAGTCTCTCGGTCTCTGATCTCTTCTCCTGTCAATATGGGAGTTTGGCTTTCAGGAAACACAAATACAGATTTGTGAATCACAATCAATATTTGTGTTTCATCCAAAGAAAGTGAATTCATCCTACATCCCATGACATTGCTACTTCCAAAGCACAGATCAGATAATCCTCTTCCACTCACACTCTCCCTAACACTTTAAAACTGTGCTCTCCCACAGGGGACAAAGTGAAGTTCAGTGCCTGAGAATGCCCATTGCCTATTCCTCCTCCTAACGGCTCCCTGTCCCACTCCTGCCCCAACCACATCTCATGCTCAACACCACTTTTGGACTGGGGTCTCAAAAAAAATCATAAAACAGGGAGCCACCACTCAAGCTAAAAAAATTGGGGGTACTTAAACAGTAGTTCCCAAACCCAAATTCCACTCCATTTTCACATCTCTGTGCCCTAGAATGCATTACACACGCAAAGCCCCACATGGGGCATGTACATCCCTCATCACTAACTCACCTCAACTTAGCCCAACCGTAGCACTTTAGCAAAGGCTCTCCTAACTTATCCCCAGAGTTAAAGACTTCTACCACAGCTTCTGTTAACAAGTTACCCTCAGGTCTACTTCCTACTAAACTCTAAAGCCCTCACTTGGGTACCGTATTCAAGTCTTTCCCCATCTTTTTTCTCAAATACTTAGCATGGTGCTTCACACTGAATAAACAAACCTCTAATGTAAATAAAATAGCATTAAGAGCCACAAGTTGAAGATCTGCAACTTTCTAAGCCCTAAGTGTTCTGACTTTTTCAAAAAATATATTTACTTCTTTGAGAGAAAGAGAGAGAGAATGGGATAGAAGTGGGGAGAAGAGGAAGAGGGTAAGAGAGGATCTCAAGCAGACTCCTCAATGAGCACAGAGCCTGATGGGCTGAATCTACAATCCTGAGATCATGACCTGAGCCAAAACCAGGAGTCGGGCACTTAACCGACTAAGCCACCTAAGTGTTCTGATTTAAAGTCAAGATTTGAAATTTTCTGGGACCTGAGATCGACCCCAGTGAACCACAAGCTAGACTGGCAACTGAGGCGTGCACTCTTGGGGCAGCATGGTGCAAAGGCTCACACAACCATAAAATGGAGGAAGGATGGCGAAGGAGAAAGGGAAAGAGAACAGGAAAATGGCAGCCCAGACCATTCTAATGAGAGGTCCTTGGTAAGATAAGTGCTGAGAAGTTATTATTATATGTATGTTTATATACAATATTATATATATGTGTGTATATATGTAACTCACATACACACATATCACATATTCTATTACATAATAAATTTATCCACATATGATATGCTCTCAGTGATGCTAACATACATCTCTTCAACTTTTAACAGTCATCATAACAGAAATATTAATAAGGCAACTATTGATGAGTTGGCTACTAAAAAATTTATCTTACCAAATGAACTTAACATATAAAAACTGATATAAAAGTGGTAAAAAATATATGTAATAATAGTCACGAACACATATAAAATATGGAGCAATCCTTTGTAGTGCTGGACCAATACTTAAGATGTAGCCAGTTCCAGTGCAAAGAATATGGAAGCTCATCACACGACATTAAGCCTCACAGAGCACAGCAGGGCTACTCAGACTGACTTGCCAGACCCTAATGAGATATGCAGAAGTATCAAGAGTAATAGTTAGAAATTTTTGCAACAAGTGGATGTGTTCCTGTCTATTGAATCTAATAATAATAAGCTTGTTTTTAAATTAAATTTTAGAAAATAATTTCATTATATTTTATGAAAGAATCAGTCTGCAATGGATTGGAAGAAGGAGAAAGAGGGACCAGAGGAGGAGGAGGAGGGATACGAGGAGGAAGAAGGAGGGCTGATCGCTCCCCAGCCAGAGTTTGAGAAGCGCTGCTCTTTACCCCTCCAGAAGCCCACCCAGGCAGTGGCCAATACTGGTCTCCCACTAGAAGTTGACATGAGATGACAATTCCGGATACAAGATCAGAGACAACTTGGACTTGGTTATTTAAGCTGCTCATAGACCCAGAGCACTTGAGGCAGCGCTTTATAGAGGCAACTTCTACTTATTAGAGGAGTGTATTTGGCACTATTTTCTAGGAGGAGATGAAAACATCCCTGTTTTAAGGAATATATTCCTTTCGGATGGATTTAGAATAAATGTGTTCTAAATTTCATTTCAACTCCAAAAATCTCTGATTCTATAACTGGCTTCATGCTGAAAAATGTGCTAACCTGCAGCATGAAAAATAGTTAATTTGACCATGGAATTAAAAAAAAAAAGGAGTACTGAGTTAATCTTACAATCTGTACAGTATACAACATGATACAAGATTGGAGCCCTCAGTTTAAACAATTACCTGGGAAATTAAATTCTTTTTTTTTTTTTTTTTACTTTTTTTACATTTTTGCTTTACTTCTGGGCCAGTATTAAGAAAGGAAGGAAAGAAGGAAGGGGGGAAGGAAAGAAAGATAGAAGGGAGGGAGTCCACGTGATTTGCCTCAAGGGATGAGACACACGATTAATAAAATGTGAATTCCTAGTAATAAACTAGACTTTGAGAAGTCTGAAGTTTTATCTGAATGAAACACCCATTCAGTAAAGATGGGAAACTAGCAAACTAAAGTGATGTGATTCTGAGTGAGAGAGTGGGATTCAGCATTTCAGCTGCTTTAGCTGAGGTGACCTCATCATAGTTTTAAATAGACTGTCCATTATAAGCATAAATTATCACCCCAGGAAACTTAGATAGGCTGGATACTGACCTGGAAATTAACAATCAAGCACACTGCCGAAAAAATTTTATAAATGAACCTTTTTGCTTATAACCAGCATGGTGCTGATTAGAGAAAAAAAAAAAAAAGCAAAACCATGGCAATTTTTTTAAATTGCTATTGTTAAAATAGAATTAACTTAACTAGCAATGAGAGATACAATGAAAGATAGAAATCACTCCCTCCTGTGCTATAAAGATTTGGTGATAGAGAATCATTCTTACTGGTAAGGTAACAGTAGGTGAGTATGAAAGAAGGTTCTGGAATTTGGCTTTCCTATTTATTAAACTACTCCTCAATGAATTGCTCTATCAAAAAAACACTTAAAAAAAACAAACGCTTAAGCAACTGTGGTATGTTGCCCAAAGTGAATCCGGTGGTTTTTCTTCCTAAACCATCACATGTCCCCAAAAATGTATCATCAGGTTTGGGTATATGTATGTTCTTCTAGAAATATGTTTCCAATATGGTTATTATTGTGAAAGTCAAAATATTCTCATTTAAACTATATCTTTTAGTCCATATATTTAATACTATTTAAAATCCTGAAATATCTGCAACAACAGAAGAATTTATTGTTGTCAAAATAACCTGACTTCCAACAGTTTACTAATGTTATTTGCTGTTCTCTTGTAAATTAATCCCTTTCCTTTGACAAGTGACCTTTTTTTTTTTCATTTTATTTTATTTTATTTTATTTCTTTACAGTGTTCTTAATAGACAGCTTAATTCAAAAAAGTTAATGTATTTAAAAGAGTCACTTTAAAATGTAGTTAAAACAGGGACTCCTGGGTGGCTCAGTGGGTTTAACATCTGACTCTTTATCTTGCAAGGCTCAGGTCATGAGCTCTTGGTCTTAGTTCAAACCCCGCATGAGGCTCCACATTCTCTATTGAGTTTGCTGGGGATTCTTTCTCTCCCTCTGACCACACTCCCCGCCCCCCCCCACACATTTATTTCTCTAAAATAAATAAAATCTTTAAAAAATAAAATAAACAAAACACAGTTAAAAAAAAAACAAAAAAATAGTTAAAAAATTAAAGCAATTTATTCTTTAGTTAGAGCAAAGGAAGAAGGCACAACTCTTAACAATTTTTCTGGAACATATATATATGGTACATATATACACAACATATGTATATTTACACTAAGATGAGTACATATATTTTCTCTTAAGAGTCAAATAGTATACTGTGACATATCCTTTTTTATAAAACTTTATATTTTTCCTAGATTTAATTGTTGCCTCTCTTTTTCCCTTTGCTTAGACTCTTCCTAAACTCTCCCAACATTAAAACAACTTAAAATACAGGGTTTCCTATGATCAAATTATCAGGTAATCCATTTTCCAGAGCCCTCAATTTTCCTGCTCCACTTTGGGTTGGTTGATCCCAGACCTGTCAAATAGCTATTGTCCTGTGATTTTCCTTCACTGCTTCTAGTTTCCATATTGCTTCAGGAGCATCCAGTGTCACTTGGTCTTAAACTTTCTTTCTTTTTTTTTTTAATTTATTTTCAGCATAACAGTATTCATTATTTTTGCACCACACCCAGTGCTCTATGCAATCCGTGCCCTCTATAATACCCACCACCACTTCAAAGGCCTCAGATTGTTTTTCAGAGTCCATAGTCTCTCATGGTTCACCTCCCTTCCAATTTACCCCAACTCCCTTCTCTTCTCTAACTCCCCTTGTCCTCCATGCTATTTGTTATGCTCCACAAATAAGTGAACCCATATGATAATTGACTCTCTCTGCTTGACTTACTTCACTCAGCATAATCTCTTCCAGTCCTGTCCATGTTGCTACAAAAGTTGGGTATTCATCCTTTCTAATGGAGGCATAATACTCCATCATGTATATGGACCACATCTTCCTTATCCATTCATCCTTTGAAGGGCATCTTGGTTCTTTCCACAGTTTGGCAACCGTGACCATTGCTGCTATAAACATTGGGGTACAGATGGCCCTTCTTTTCACGACATCTGTATCTTTGGGGTAAATACCCAGGAGTGCAATGGCAGGGTCATAGGGAAGTTCTATTTTTAATTTCTTGAGGAATCTCCACACAGTTCTCCAAAGAGGCTGCACCAACTTGCATTCCCACCAACAGTGGAAGAGGGTTCCCCTTTCTCCACATCCCCTCCAACACATGTTGTTTCTTGTCTTGCTAATTTTGGCCATTCTAACTGGTGTAAGGTGATATCTCAATGTGATTTTAATTTGAATCTCCCTGAGGGCCAGTGATGATGAACATTTTTTCATGTGTCTGATAGCCATTTATATGTCTTCATTGGAGAAGTGTCTGTTCATATCTTCTGCCCATTTTTTGATATGATTGTCTGTTTTGTGTGTGTTGATTTTGAGGAGTTCTTTATAGATCCTGGATATCAACCTTTTGTCTGTACTGTCATTTGCAAATATCTTCTCCATTCTTAATCTTTCATACACAGCAAAGGATTTGTTTTTCTCACTTAAAGTCCGTTGGGAACTGGTCATCATGCTTAGAGTTGTAAAATTTCATAATGAATTTTTGGCTCTTTTTCAATAATTTCATTATGAATTGAATGTAGAAGCTTGCATGCTAGAATTTTTTTTTATTACTTTGAAAATGTATTTTTTCTTTCATTTACACTGCACTTTTAATGAAAACACTATCAGTTGAATATTATGTGGTCTTCTTGTTATATTTTCTAGGACATTTCCTGAATGGTCAGACACTTCTATTGATTAATTTTATTCTTTTGATTTTTAAAATTTCATGAGGTCTCTCTTATTTCTTCAATTGTTTTGATTGTAATAGCATTACATTCTTTCCCATAGATGCAATGTCCTCTCTTATTTCTCTAAGTTACTTTCATTTTTTATTGAGTCATCCTTTCTGTTCCTTAACTATTAATTTAGCTTCTCCAAAATTTTGTAGTGTACTCCAAGTACATGGTGATCCTTGGCTATATTTAAGAGTGAGAAAATAAAATAATGTCTGGGAATCCTAAGCAGCATATCGCAAATGGGTTTCACTGCAAGGTGAGGAAACAGGACCTTGATCCTTCAAATATCAAAGATCTGGAGATCTTTTCTGTAGATCCAGTTTCTTCAGAAAATAAGCTTTCACTGATCTCCCGTTCAAGAGTTACAGGCCTGTGCACTAACACTCTTGAAGATACATGGCAGGGGAGAGGTAGGGCTCGCACTGTTAATCATGGAGACTCTACCTTTAGCTGTGCACGGTGTTCCCACTTTAGAATCACCCTAGCTCAGTGTATCCATGGAATAAATCACATAACTGACAAAATAGGGGTACTCTAGTAATCAGTTGTCTGCTCATACAGGGGAAGGGGCCCTAGGGAGCTATAGCATATCTTGTTGAGACTTCCACAAAACTCCCTGTTTCTGCCCCATATTTCATTCCCACCTTCTGCAGTATCTACTATTGATAATGCCTGTCTTTTCCAAGCTTCCTACTTGTTGGCACCTCCCTCTGTTAGCACAAGTATTCAACTCTCTCTGCTCTAGTAATCCCGCCTTCCAATTTATACCACCCAGAAATTTGCAACATTTCCAATCCATTATCTCCCTTCAAATTCTCTTTGTTCATGTGCATTTCTATCCTTTGTGTTCTTTTTATTTCAGTGAGGTGTTTGGGAGAGAGCATAGGCAAATACATTTACTCAAGTTTCCATGTTTAACTGTAATCTCAAGATCTTTTTTTCCATCAGAAAATATGCTACTCCTAATATAATCAAGTTATCAGAATTTTATGACCGAAAAGAATCACACAGTCCTACTTTTCATTCACTTGCTTGATTTAAGATAAGAATTTGCTATTTTTCTTTGCAGGAGGTAGTCCATCAGCATCAAGCAATAAAAACCAACACACAAAATCTGGCACATATTTATGAGCAATTTAACTACCTAGAATGATTCTTAAAATTTCCTTAGTTATGGGGAAGGGAAAGAAGCCTGAAATGGCCTCTCTCATCTATGTGTCCACTTTCTACCATTCAAGAGACCCAAACTATCAGTCATGAACAAAATACAGACTGCTATTCCATCTCCTTGGGATCCATCAGAAATTTCCCAGCTAGTTTTTCCTTATAGAATGACAATGCCACATAATAACAGCTGAACTTGCTGGAGGAAAGGCACGTATGATAGGACATGGGGACATGACTTGACAAAAAGCATTACGAGTAAGTGGCTTCCCTTGCTATCCATCATTCTTCTTGCATCCTCCACACTGGCATCTGAAATCTCTTACCGTGTGCTGAAACAGCAGATGGGTTTATCATAGCACAATAACAGCCAGAGAAAAGTCTAAAATGAAAAGACTGACTTTATAACAAGAAGAAATATTTGATGTTGGATTTCAATCAAAGTTTGAGCCTACTCCACGCATTTCACTCTCCACTGGCAATTTTAATAAAACCAATTGAGAATTCACTATGATCCAGTCAGTTTCCTGTTAAAATCAATAAAAAAGAAAATATGGGGCCACAGACAACTTGCACCAATTCTGCAGAGATTGGTCTTCCTTCAAATTAAAAGCTTTCATAAATCCCACTCTAAAAACAAAACGAAACAGAAAAGTGCATCTCACATAAAATCACAGGGTGTGGGATGACCAAAAAGAAGCTGTGTGAGGTTTGCATTGACCACAAATATACTGTAAGGTCAAAGGATGGCCCAGTTATCAAAAAAGTTAAGGCAACCTTGAGTGGCATATAGCAACCTTGAGAAGCTGGAGAGGCCCCCAGTTAATCAAAGCTACTTATAAAGATTAAGTCATTTTTTTCTCTTCAGAAAAACATCAAAATATACAATGAGTTCACCAAATACTTTAAATTATAATGGATGCTTAGGCAGTGTTAAATGACTTAGTATGTGTGATTTCTGATTTTAATGGAAAAAATGCTAATAAAAAGACTGCTAAAACCTGAATCTGATTTCTAAAAGCAGGACCACATATAAACCATCCCATGAATATGTTAAAACTCAGCCAATTTTTAATAACAGGAATAGTAAGAACAGGGACCACCTCTCCCATTACATTTCTAAACCTCCCCTAACATTTATAATACAGGTCTACCTACTTGGCAATGCTGTCAAAATTGCCTTGCTAATGAGAATGGCTCAAAGTACTAACATAGCTTGCTCCTCAAATGTAGATCAGATAATGAGAGCTTAAGCACTTAGGGCATACGCTGTAGAAATGAAAAATGAAAACAAGATATGGCACCTTCTTAGAATAGTAAAGTGCATTAAAGTATATGTTGAACAATGAAACAAACATTGAAGCTACGAGTTCCTAATCACAGAATAAGATTTTGATTTACTGATTTTGGGGGAAAGGCTCATAACTCCGATTTAACAAGGTAAAACATTTTAGTAGAGTGCCAATCTTAAAGAGATGTCAACAACTAAATATTTGTACGTGACAAGTAGGTAATAAGGGATAAATAGATGGTTCTTTTATTTTAATTATTATTTAGTGATTGCTAAAGAAATCTTCCATTTAAATGTTGCTGTTTTCCAATGAAGACAGAGGTTTGGATATGGATAGAGTCAAGCTGGTTTTTTTCCCTCTACACTCTAGGGCATGTCTTTCCAGCACAACTCTCATCCCCTCCACTGTAATTTGCTTATATGTCCTCTTGCAACACTTGATCATGAGCCCTTTAAGATGAGGGATATATTAGATCTCTTTGTGTCTCAAGCACTGGGCTTGGCCTACGAAAAGTACACCATGAATGGGTAATGACAGGAGTCCATACATTAGGCAAGCCAGGCGTGAATGCTGATTTTATTTCTATATTCAGACAATGGACTTACCTAAAGCCCTTTCCATGGTAACGGTTTAGAGCGTGAATTTAAAAAAAAAAAAAAAGTTTCCCACTCAAGTAATGATTTTAATGGGGGGTTGCAGCCTGGAGCATTTAAAAAGGATTCTGATAATGAATTTAGGTAGAGTAGCAGGGGTTGCAATGTGTTACAGATGCAGAAAGAGGGCAAATCAAGTATATTCCACGTTCCATGCCTAGGTTTAAGAATTTGATGGTCTAAAGTATGTAAAAATGGATGTCCTTGAGAAAAGACATCATTGGAATTCCTTGGTTGGGAATAAGGAACAGGACACTATGAATGTTATTAATTTCTTCTTTTTTTTTTTTTTAATGTGTAAACACATCAGTTAGAAGACCAGGCAAAAGCAATTTGTGTGAATATCTCACTCACACATGTCATCAACAAAGCATCTGCAATGGAAGTGGTAAACAGAGAAAGAGGAGAGGCTCTCAAATCCCTCACCCATCAGCTGGTAATGACTGATTATATAAGTGGCAAAAATAAATGAAAGACAAATACTTCCTCAAATAAATATCCTAATTACATATTATAAAAGAAAATGCATTTTTAAAACTCCTAACTGCCTGTTTTAGATATACTTCTGGTGAAATAATGTTGTATTCTATAAAGAATACTAATATGTTATGGTTATTACATATTACAAAATTAACCTAAATTTCTAAAAAATGAATAATTTACTCATCAGATGTTTGAGAAAATATAATCACTAATTAAATGATTTAGTATGTACAGCCTTATCTGTTCATCGGTAGTGATTTTAATATTCAATAGCTAACAATGCACTAATTTTAAAAGCAAAATAAATAATCAACACAATTGCACTGGGACAATTAACAGCATTTTATATACTTGTCCTCTTCCAGGAATACATTGTATCATTTCCTTGGAAAAGGGACTATAACTGAAGTTATGACAATTCACAATATCACCATACTCATTTTTGATGACAAGAAAAAAATTACAGTCCAGAGAATTTCTGACCAGAATTATATTGATAATGAACTACATAGCTCTTTTTTAAACAAAGAAAAACTAAAATTACTGCTTTAAGCATATATAATATTTTCAGATTTGGATATCAAACAGCTTTTAAGAAAAAAAAAAGGGCATAATATTTGATAAAGAATCCCTTCCCTCTCTTGGCCCCTAAAAATAACCAGCAAACAAAACCACCTTAATCATCCTTATACACTGACAATATGCTGCTTTTCAAATTTTAGTTCTAATTTTTTCAAACTCCCTCTTCCCTCTTGCTACTGCCACTGCACATGAGTCTATGCTCTCATCAACCTCAGATCTGCGTTACCCAAAACAACAATTTGACCATGTAATCTTTTGGCTTTACAATCTACTTACGTGGCATGATCTACTGCATTTCATCATTACCAGCCTCCTCATTTCTCAGTACACATATACACACCCTTCCTTGTTTCCCATCTAATCAGGTCCAAATCCCTGCATTGAACTCCACCATCCTGCATGATCTAGTACAGTCATGCCAGGGTCTAATTCTCTCAAACCAGACAAAATAGATAGCCTTGATCAAATACTCTCATTTATACAGCGGGGCATGAAAAACACAAGAATGGCCTGTGGGAACTCTAAGATAGTGAGTTTATATCCCAGATTGTATGTTCTTAATCCATAATCCCACAATGTTTCGCCCTTTCTACTCATGAACTGATAAAATCTAGGTTTACTGTAAGAGGGTGGGTTTGTTTACTTAGCTGATATGATCACTTGGATTCTGGATTTGTTTTCCAGACCAGTCTCACCCACAATGGCGAGGTTCAAAAGCATATATCACCTATTTCTTTGACTCATTATATTGTGTTTTTTCAAAGAATAAAATAAATCACTGGCTGAAAAATTAAGCCAAAAAGAAAGAAAAATCACTCTTCTGTGTAATTCAGCTTACCTACAAGCTTTCTTTGCTCATCTCTGAGGACATCTGAACTCACCACAAAAAGACATTTTAGAGCAAAGAAAATGAGAATAGAATTCTCTTGACAATTCAAATTCAGAGAACGGTTCTGAATACTCTAATTGCATCAAACTTACGACTGGAAAAATAATCCAGAACAGTCTAAAGGCGAGCATAGAAGTCACACCTAGAAAGTAATGCTAGGCATGTCTTAGAAAGAATAAAGTATGTACCAATACAATACATATGTACCATTTGTATAGTGTTTGTGAGAAACCCATTTGGAGAACAGTGTATGTATAATCCCCTCATTTATGTAACTCCTAGAGAACAGAATTCGATTACAGGTATGAACAGAAAAGAAAGAGTACACACGAGATACTATTTACATGGGTTACCCTGGAGCAGATTAAAAGCTCCTATCCCCACACTTAAATGCCTTAACATGGAGTAATTATTCAGTACGGGCATGTTTTTCAAAGAGGACACAAATGCTGAATAGCCACACCGCTGGTCAGCTCAAGTGCTTTCTGTTATGGTCACACTTTAGTGTGATCTCTCATATTCCAACCAAATGTTGAGAAATTGATGGAAAACATTCCCATCTTATTTCAAAAGAAACTGTACAACTGTGGCTAGCTCTCGACATTCAAATAATGGACTGGTTTTACTTATCCAGGAAGAAGAAACACTACTTCATTTCTACAGTTTCAAGCCTCAGAGTTTTCATTGGTTCTTAGTTTTTGTTTGTTGGTTGGATTTGGATTGTTTTTACCCTTGGGCTGTGTTCAAATAAATGATCCTAGAAGCTACTGAAAGACCCGCGGATCCCCTTACCCAAGAATCCAACACTGCCACTGGATGCAATCAGCAAGAGGTTCTTTATTGTTACGCAGGCGCCTGCGGGTGGTCAGCACGCGCCTGCAGGTGGTCAGCAGCTCCTGCTAGCTGAGCACACCCGGCTGGGGTGGTGCCGGGTTTTTATAGACAGGTACAAACAAGTTTTGGGTGGGGCGCAACTGATTGGTTGACAGTTAGAACTTTTGAAAAAGGCATACGTGGAGTTTGCTGATTGGCTTTGGGGACGCGCGCGAAGAGAGAGGCGGGAAGGGGGAACAAGCTGATTGGTTCTGAGGGCCCACGTGTGGGAGGAGAGAGGCAGGGAGGGGGAACAAGAAGGGGGAAGGTAGGAATGCCATCATGGCGTCTTCTATTATTTCTATAAGCCAAGCAGTTACAGAAGGGCAAAAGAGCAATTAATCACACAATTAATAACCTAATCTTATACCTAAAAGCCAGCGGTTCACAGAAAAGCAAACAAGCGGTTAGTTATCCTATCTATATTCTGGGGGAGGGGTCTTTCACTACTAGGTCAAAAATACAACAGTAAATCATCTAACATAATGAGTATAGGGAAATTACAGAATTATACTTACTTAGATGCAAAGAAGGATCTCTAAAACAGAATTAACACGTGCTGACAATGTTAGGTCGGAGACCTAACTTCATTACCTAGAACACATTGCTTCTCTGTTACATATGAAAATGGTTATGTCTCTAATATCTCTTTCATTATCACTGAATGCCATCATAGACTAAATTACATTATTAGCTGCATGGCAAAGATGGCTTCAGCATGGTTTAGAGAGCCAAATAGGATATTGTTAAAATCGAATTATCCACTGGTGGGACAAATCTTCTTGGGCTCATTGGGTTTCCAGGAAGGCAAAGTCATACATCAGTCTGTGGAACAACTGTTGAGTTCCTGAGGTATTGAAAGTGAGCTAAAGATTTCAAGGTGCTCAACTAAATAAATTATCCTTCATTTAATTGATCATGCTATTTACAATGAACACCTCCTTCATAAGAGGCTCAGCATAGGGATAATGACTTGAGAACTTAAAGCAGGTTAGCAAAGGTGAGAAGGAAATTGTTATCTAATGATGGAAGAACACTGCAAGCTCTTCCCAGAAATCACTAGGCAGCATGAAACTATGTCATCTTTGTAAAAAAGAAAAAGAAAGTAGGACAGATTAATAAGCCATAGAATAATAAGATAAATAATAGGATTTTAAAATAATAGTAATAATATAATAACATAAATAAGCTACTGGTATTTAATCAGTTTTGGTCTTTCTTGCTTAAAAACTCAAAGGGAGGGAGAGCGCGTGACTGGATCAGTTGGTTGAACAACCGGTTCTTGGTTTTGGCTCAGGTCATGATCTCTGGGTGGTGAGACCCAGCCCTGCATCAGGCTTCATGCTCAGCACAGAGTCTGCTGGAGATTCTCCCCCTCTGCCCTTCGCCCTGCACGCTCTCTCTCGCTCTCTCTCAAATAAATAAATAATCTTAAAAAAAAAAACTCAAAATAGGAAGTAAGAGGTAGGAATACACAACTCACAGGACCAAAGGAAACAGACATGGAAAGAAGAGCTTTTGGCCACACATCGTATAAGCAGGGTATGAGTGGACCCTGCCCTTGGGATCTACCGACACTTAGATAGAAACAAATAATGAGGATATGTGCTGAAGAAAGCATTAAAAAAATCTATTTCAACAGAAGAACTGACATCTCCCAGAGGTTAAAAAAGTGACTGTTTCAAGAGACTCTATAACCAGAGAAGAAAAAAAAAAAACTATTTGGTTTGGGAATGTTTTTGGAAGTACTGCCAATTTCACATAAGGCAGATGTGAAATGACAATAAAATTAGGGAGATTAGGTATCTTCTTCAAAGCCAAAGTAAATTTATGAACGAATTATTTATAACTCACATATTATTGACAAATATTCCACATGACATTCTTCGAGCCTTCTATGGAAGGGCACCCATTTTCTCCTTGGCTTCTCTCTCTCTCTCTCTTTTTTTTTTTTTTTCCCACTCCTGAACCTCAGAGGCTGAAAACCACTCTTCTACCGGCCCACCCCAAAGACCTTCCTGCCTGGGGAACCTGGAACCTTCCACAGTTTACAGACATCCAGCTGAGAACATTGTCAGGCCAAAATCTCAGACTGTTCCTGAACTGTGAGTTTGTATCCAACTTGGATTCTGTCACAATTTCTATCACCACCTTGTTAACAATCCAGGTTAGAGAACAGGCCAACTGGCACTCAACACCAGAGCTGGAGGCTACATCTCCCTCTATTTATGTCATTATTTGTTTACAAAGGGACTATCTGTACAGGTTGCTATGATGTTCCAGGCATAACAAAACTAACCAGACAGATTTCAAGGGAGTAGAGCTTAACCACAGTCATTACAATAGACCTCATAGGCCTTGGCTGCCTCTAGTAGCAATATCTGCCAACATTATTATTGTATGACCAGAAAAAAATAAGTAAACAAGTGGCGTTGTCTTTGCTTGCGATAATGGAAGTAGGATGTCCTGTGTCCGGACAGGAATAGCCTCCTTCTATGACTCAGACGTGCAGGGCCTTCAAAGCATTCGCAGAAGGATTAGGAGAGGACACTGGATGCTAGCTGTATTAAAATATCTAAAGAATCATCACATGGAAACAAGTCTTGGTTTCTTTTGCTTTCTCCACAGGGAAAATGTCAAATACATGCGTAAAAGAGGCAGCCAGTCACATCTCATTCTCTGTAAAAGAATTGCCTGAAAAGCGGGGCTTTCCAGAGCTAGAAAGGGTGTCAGAATTTCCTCTGAAGATACAGTGAGGGCTAGTTGGTGCTGCCCCTTTCTTGGTGGGTGTTGGAGGCTTAGGTTTAAGGGCCATGGTTAAGGCAGCAACTGGGTTCCTAAGACGGGGTGATTCCGTAGTGATTAACTCTCTGACACTCAACCTCTTTTTATACCGGAAATGAAATTCACAGACAACCGAACCCATCTCACATGCATATTTTTCTTAACCAGTGAAATGGACTAACTATAATATAAAAGGACCTTTCAACTTTTAAAAATTGTGTTAAATAATAGTACATATGCACCAATATAAATGCTTAGGTAAATGCTTACACCAAACTTCATGAAAAGGCCATGAAAATAATGAGAGGAGAGACACAACGTGTTATATAAGTTATTCAAGGACCAAAAGCAGCTTAGCCATCAGTACCATGACTTGTTACAGTAGTGAATAATGTCTGGTAAAATATGGAACACAACAAAGCATAGTCTTTTTTTTTTTTTTTTCAATTTACATGATAGTTGCATATCTGAAAAATTCACTGCATAATAAAACCACAGGAAAATACAGTTTTAATGACTAATAGAGTCAGTTTCCAAACTGGGAAAATTATACACAGGTTTTGCATTTGCAGGATTGTCTCTAAGAACATTTGAAAGGCGTGTGGAATAGGAGACAACACGGCATTGCAGGGGGCTGTGCCACTCCAGGCGCAGTCACTAAAAACCAGTGGCAACCACAGAGCTACTGTGACACAGATATGACTTTGCCATGTTTCCAAAGTGCCCCTGTGGGTAATCTTAGTTTTGCTCACTGTGATGGTTAATTTTACCTATCACTTGACTAGGTAGGCTAAGGGATGCCCAGACAGCCAGTAAAACATGGTTTCTGGGTGTGTCTAAAGGATGTTTCTGGAGAGGATTAACATATGAATCAGTAGCGTGAGTACAGAGGTTTCCTCTCTTCCAACATGGAAGGGCATCATCCAATCTGCTGAGAGCCCACGTAGAAAAATAAAGCAGAGGAAAAGCAACTACCCCATTTCCCTTCTTGAGTTAAGACATCCATTTTCCCCTGTCCTCAGACATCAGAGCTCCGCACTCTCAAGCCTTCAGACTCAAGAGACTTAAAATCAGCTCCTGACCCTTGGATTTGGATGAAACTGTACCACTGGGTCTCCAGCTTGCGAATGGCCCACTGTGGAACTTCTTGGTCCCCAAACCCGCACGAGCCAATTCCTATAATAAAGCCATCTTCATGTATATATTTTTTCTTTTTGTTTTCTGTTTGTCTGGAGAGCTCTAATATACCTGCCCCATTGATATGGACCTTTACCTACAGAATTCTCAACAATAAAGGGAAATTCAAAGCATAGGGAAAGTAATGAGGAATGGAATAGGGAGACGATGAAGCCAGAGGAGCTCCTTGATTAGAACAATTAGCTGCAGTGTTTTTTTTGTACGGTTTCCCAGCTGCGCCTCTCTCCCGAGCATTTAAGGGCATGGTTCAGACGGAAGATGTACTTTCAAGGTGGACACAGATGTTATCCAAGCAGAGGCCAGATGACTATTCGCGAGGAAGACCAGAGTGGGGTTTCGGACCTTGCCGAATCCAAGACTGCAAAATGTTTATTCACCATGGTAACTAGTCAAGTCGGTCTTCCTAGAAATCTATGATGGTGTTGTCAACTTTCACAGCTCGTTCCCAAACAACCCTTCTCACAATACACTCTATGACTCCAGTGACCATATCATTCATCATCCAAACCAGGTCACTTTGACACTGCAGCTGGATGTTTTTAATAAATATGGTGCAACAAGTATAAATCAGGGCTGTGCCAGGCAGAGTGGGACCTGCGTTTACAATACCTACACTGGAATTTATGTCTAAGTGAGAACCACCAAGAAACAGTAGTGGTACTAAATAAATAAAATCCCCACACGACTGCCTAACCATTCAGGACGTTTTTCTCCTGTATTTATTTTAAAAATTAAAACCCCGAAATTATGGCATCATGAAAATAATTATAGCTTACTTCATTCCTGTATATTTCTCCCAAGTCATATAGTTTCTATATATGTTTATACTACAGTATATATATACATATATATACATATTTCAAATTACCTATACTAATTATAGTTTAAAATATAAGTCATATTATTAAATCAAAGGGTTCATTAATTTAGAAAAATAAATATATAAATATATCATATTGCATACTATATTATGTTAACAGAGTGGTTTCAAAGTGATTTGATATATATAATCCTTATTAAAATCAGTCCTCCAAAAATAAAAACAAGCATGAAGGGGTATATTCATACCACCCAAAAAAATAGCAATGTCATAAATTACCCTTATGTTTATATTTCAAATCTAACAGTGAAATGGCTGTTCTTGAGTCATTCTTTATGGAAAAAAGAGTTATTTACATACCAAAATATTGGCTCTATGATTTTTAAAAAGTTGTAATTTATAACATTCAGACCCTTTAAATTTTTTTTCAAAAAGCACAGTGTTTACCTTGTAAATAAGAATTATTTGTGTATAATTACCCATAAACTTCATAGACTTCTGAAAAGAAATTGAGGCCTCTTTGAAAGGAAGAAAATACCTGAATCCATCCATTGTGCCAGTACTGTATTTTGCTCACAATGGTATCTAATTAATAAGTGCTCATTAAATCGAACATCAGATGAATGAATGAATGAATGAATGGACGGAGGAATCCCCCCTCTCACGGGACAATGCTTTGGAAGACAACTGCTCGGTGATCATCAGTGTTCCCAATGGAAATGATTCTAGAACAGAGTATTGTAATTCACCCTCCTTATACTTCTTGGCCAAATACCATAAAGAAACATTAAGATTATCAATTAATTAAGATTATAAATGCAGTTGAGTCTTACTTATCTGTACCAATGTTTCAGAAATTAAATTATAGCTATAAATTTATTTATTAAAATTTGGTTCAACAACTTCCACCAACATCAGAGAATTTACTATGAGCAATTACCTTTCAGTCACTGTGGATACAAGGCATAACTTACACCGTCAAGCAACTTTTTGCCTAACAATAACATTTCTCAGCTAACATATAAAATTTTTTCTTACCCAAGCCTCATGACTCTTAATAATAATTGATCAGGAGGAAAGTTTGGTCTATATCATTTGGACAGCGATTTTTAAAACTGTCCTCAATAAAAAGGGGCACCTGGGTGGCTCAGTGGGTTAAGCCTCTGCCTTCAGCTCAGGTCATGATCTCAGGGTTCTGGGGTCGAGCCCAGCATCAGGCTCTCTGCTCAGCAAGGAGTCTGCTTCCCCCTCTTTCTCTGCCTACTTGTGATCTCTCTCTCTCTCTGTCAAATAAATAAATAAAATCTTTAACAAAAAGAAAACCGTCCTCAATAATATACACAAACCCATTCAGAGTTCATGTGATGCAGCTAAGGGAAAGAGCCCTTTGCACTTCACCTGTGTCTCTTGTCTTGCACAGGTGTAAATAATTTATAATTAGCAAATTATTATAATGACTATTTTTAAAACACTCAAAATGTTTTAACTTCTCCCCTTGTACTTAAAATAACCACTGATTGAACTTCCTTATGTGGTTAAGATCACTAAGCAAAAATAAATTTCATCTCACGTCCTATTTGATTCATCATAAAGTCTGAATTAGTTGAAGAGCCAGATTATGATATATTAATGTATAATTGTGCAATAATGATGAGAATACATGACCACTTTTGGCAGGCAAGATTTAAGTTGATTTGGCAAACATATGGCTGGCTATACTTCTACCCATACCATGAATTGCATTTCTACTACTGCTATAGATATATCTTGTTAAAAATATGTATCTGTCAAATCTTTCTTTTCCTGCAATTCAGAAGGAATAGTTATAAGGAAAATTCTACAACTGGTTACCAAGGGAAGCTAGGATAAGTCTTTCACTGGCAATATTTTAAGATAAATAAAAAATAAAAATTCAAAATGATTTATTGAGCTTCTAAGCATCTTTGATCTTCTAAGTTTCATATTTCGCTCTTCTAAGCACCATTGTATGCACTGGGGCTACAAAGACAGGACATAACCCCTGCCCTACTGGAACTTAAAGTTTAGTAGGGAACATATATATTTAAAACAGAAAAACAAATATGTACTGTGAAATATGTAAGGAGAACCTAGTCCAATATGATCAGAAAGAATAACTTCTCAAACTTACAGTATGTTTTTATAGTATAACTTCAAAAAAACGATGGATAGACTAAACGGCTTCACAAGATTCCTTTTAATCCTATGATTCACTGAATTTGGGTTCCCTTGAATCTTAAGTAAATTAAATTATTTTATTATATCAGATAGTTTCACGTAACTCTTAAGGAGATAGAATTTATTTGAAGTGAAACCTTAGTTCAATCAGTTATATGCAATATCTAACAACTTTATTTTCACTGGCTAAGGTATTGAATCTGTTCACTTTTCCTTTAAAATTTAGAGTTCTATATTCCATCATCCTCTCAGAAATCCTTTCCGAGAAGACAGGTAATCAGATCCATCAAGCAGTTAAATGTAAGATTTTTCTGAGTATATTCAAGATCTAATTCAACAGTGAGGAAAATAAGCTGGTTCTATTTTTAATTATATGTTGGCTAATAAATAGAATTCTCTCACTCCTAACCATCAGTAATTGCTAAGAAATTGTTTAGGAAATAGCAAAACCTTGAAATTCAGCAGTTAAACTTCTGTCCTCAGTCTTCATCACATGCTAAACTCATGACCATTAGGATCCACATTTTAACTTTCTCCCATAAAATAATAACTATTTTGTTTGATATTTCTGCTCTGCACTCTAACAAAAGACGGTCAATAACCATCTTTTTGAAATGTGACTGGTACTCAGCTACATGATTAAGTTATATACTATGCATAGCATATTCTGAACCCCATTTGTTAATATATTCTAAATATAGCTTGAACTGAATATACTAATCCTCCATTCATTTACATAGGAAAAAAGCCACATTTATGACTACCTTAATCTTTTGGTAATCTGTACTTTCTGCTCTTTGGTTTTAATATTTTACTCTCTAATGTAGATCAGTGCATATGGAATACAGAAAGTTGATTGCTTGATATGCACATTTAGAAAAATATGAGAAAAAATAAAAACAAATCTGGAAAGTAGATTGCTTGATAAAGTCATTTGGGAAATATGAGAAAACTAAAATCAAATCTGAAGTGCTTTTCTGTATGAAATGCAATCTGAAAAGTTTAGAAGAATAGAGTTGTTAAGTCATCCATAACACATCTGTGGGTCCTCATGTAAGACTACGTGACTAGAACAAAAGAAAAGACATATGTAAAAAAGAACAGTCATTAAGGATGAAATAACATTCAAGAAAGAAGAGATGGAATGCTATCTTCAGTAGTGTCTCTGTGGCTCTTTCAAGGACGGAGGTTCATGGCCTTGGACATCAGAGAGAGAGGGTTTCAGCTCCCTCACTTATTGTCACTTTGTAAAAATCATGTTATAATAATGCCCACCTCACAAGATTGTTGGAAAAGTTAAGTTAAATGGTATACTTTTTTTAAAAAAATTTTTATTTTTTTATTAACATATAATGTTTTCTTTGCCCTAGTGATACAGGTCTGTGAATTTTCAGGCTTACACATTTCACAGCACTCACCATAGCACATACCTTCCCCAATGTCCATCACCCAACCACCCTCTCCCTACCGTCTTCCCCCTGGCAACCCTCAGTTTGTTTTGTGAGATTAAATAAATGGTACACTCTTGATGAGTTCACCTGACCTATAACATATACGATAAGGATTTTATTTTCTGCTCCCTCACCTAAAAGTTCAGGGAGGTGATTAATGCTATAGTCACCCACAGGTTTGCAAACGAAGGCATACTTTGCAGAGGAGGGGCTTCAAGCCCAGAAGGAATAAAGGACTACTTGGCAGAACATCACAGTTGGTTGGAGAGAGTGCCAGTTTCTTGTCCAGACTGTTCTAACAATAACCATGAGTTGTGGTCCCCAAATGATAGCAAGCTGAGATCCCCATCGGATGCTAGCCTGGAGGCCTTATGTGTCTTCGGTCTTCAACCTGGGGTGCTCATCAGGATCACCAGAAAAGTATGACCAAAAATAGTGATGCCTAGACCCACACCAGAGACTCAGACTTAACTGCCCTAGGTAGAGTTATATGTTTTGTTTTGCTTTGGTTTTGGTTTTTGCTTTGTATTTGCTGGCTAGCTGTTTTAAGGTACCTCAATTGTTTCTCACGGACAGCCACTGTCAAGAACCGCTGCTGTACCTGCAGTGTAAGTAATCTGAATCCTGTGCCATCACCTACCCCAACCCCATGATCTCAAATAAGAAGTGGGGAGCAATCCTACTGTGGTTTTCAAGGACCCAAAGATCAGGAATGAAGGCTAGAGGATAGAAAGAAGGGGTAAGGTAAGAAGTTCTTAGCCTCTACAAACATAAATTGCCAAATAGTGAGGCCAAAGCCTCTCTAAAGTGACAAGAACATCTTCCTTGACAAGGATGGTCTAGTCTGAGCTCTCTTCTAGATTGTACCTTGCCCTGAGCTTGCTGAGCCCAATTTAGCAAGAATCACCCACCCATCCTTGATATCTAATTTTTGTAATTTTCCACTTACTAACCCCCTTATGCTGCCCATTGACTCTAAATCACTCTCTCTTCGCTGTATATGGAGTTGAGCTCAGTACTAGAAGATTCTCTCCAGTACTGCAGTAGCTTTAATAAAATCTGTCTTGCTGTTTTAAGAAGTGCAATAATCATTTCTCTTGAACAGTTATTATATTCTGCAAAGCATGGTCAAAACTACAAGGAACTCAAATGCATGAAGAAGTTTAAATATGGAACCAGGACTTCTTGAATCAGAGAAGAGCAAAGAGGCAAAGCCTCTTTCCCTCACATAGGGAAGATTCTAGAGAGATTTTCTAGAAGAGATGACAGTCAGGCCCTGTGAAACCCAGGAAGAATACCTACAGGTGAGGCTATCACTTGCCACCCAGCAACAGGTGAGCCAGCAGGAATCATTTGAAAACCTTGCACAGGTTGTCATGACTATGCCTCACAGCTCCATGACCCTTGGTCACATCCAAGATGTAAGCCCTATCATGGCATTTTTCTGACGGCAGGGCTTCCTCTCCTCTGAACAAGTCGCAACAAACACCTTCCCTTTCATGGTGCATTTTAGAATCCCTTTCAATGGTATTAAATCACGTCACCTACATCCCTTTCTTATGTAAAACTCATCTTTTACCTTAACTGAAAATCCTATAGACACTGCCCCTGATGCCTGCTCAGATGTTTTTCTTTCAAGTAAGATGAGAATTAGGGTTAGTATCCTCCCAACTTTGACCTGCTAAATCCATTATTATAATATCTCAGAATTTCTGAAATAGTATGAAATTCATCCATTCCATTTATCCATTACATATCCATCCATTCCTCCTCCCTGTTGTATCACCTACTAACTTTAAGGCCACTCTAATTCCTTGAAAACCTGATCCATACTCTTCAACAACCCAAGTACTGTCATCACCAAGGCTTTATACTGAAAGCTATCAGCATCAGTTGGGTATTTATGTTTGATATGCTCAAAAACTCATGTCAATATATATATATATATATATATATATATATATATACACACATATATAGTGATATATATATATCACTAGTAATAATAATAATAATTTATATATATATAAATAATTATATAAATAATTATATAGTGATATATATATCACTAGTAATAATAATAATAATAATAATATACCTTTATTGTGTCTGTTACTCTCCTAAATACGTCATCTGTATTAACTTAATATTCCCATCAATCACATGAGACAGGTATTATTAAACACACACACACTCACACACACACACAAAGTTCAAGCGGACTGAGGAAGTTATCCAAGTTCACAAGCTCGCAAACAAAATAATCCAACTTTGAGCCAAAATCTGTGTGACATCAAAGCCTGAGTTTTTCCCTACAGCTTTCTGCCCTTCTCCAAATTCTTTGTCCTGACTACATTAGGAAGAGTAGTATCTGGCTGGCACAAACAATACTTGTCTTGTGGACATTGCTGCTATGAACATTGGGTGCATATGGGCGTTTTTTTCCCACTACATATGTATCTTTGGGGTAAAACCCAGTAGTGCAATTGCTGGGTCACAGGGTAGCTCTATTATTAACTTTTTGAGGAACCTCCACACTGTTTTCCAAAGTGGCTGCACCAACTTGCATTCCCACCAACAGTGTAAGAGGGTTCCCCTTTTTCCATGTTCTTGCCCACATTTGTTGTTTCTTGTCTTGTCAATTTTTGCCATTCCAACTGGTGTAAGGTAGTATGTCAATGTGGTTTTGATTTTAATGTTCCTGATGGCTAATGATACTGAACTTTTCATGTGTCTGTTTAGCCATTCATATGTCTTCTTTGGAGAAGTGTCTGTTCACCTCTTCGGCCCATTTTTTAACTTATTTATTTTTGGGTGTTGAGTTTGAGAAGTTCTTTATATATCTTGGATATCAGTCCTTCATCTGTAATGTTATTTGCAAATATCTTCTCCCATTCTGTGGGCTGTCTCTTTGTTTTGACTATTTCCTCTGTTGTGTGCAGAAGCTTTTTATCTTGGTGAAGTCCCAAAAGTTCATTTTTGCTTTTCTTTCCCTGGTCTTTGGAGACCTGTTTTGAAAGAAGTTGCTATAGCTGATGGCAGAGAGGTTACTGCCTATGTTCTCCTTTAGGAATTTTGATGGGATTCCTGTCTCACACTGAGGTCTTCTACTCATTTAGATTTTATCTTTGTGTATGGTGTAAGAGATTAGTGTGAGTTGCATTCTTTTGTGTTTAGCTGTCCAATTTTCCCAGGACCATTTATTGAAGAGACTGTCTTTTTTCCATTGGATATTTTTCCTGCTTTGTCAAAGATTAATTAATCTTTATATATAAAGAATTAGATTAACTACTTAGTTAATCTAATTAGTTAGATTAGTTTAGATTAACTAATCTTTATATATTAACTATAGAGTTGAAGGTCCACATCTGGGCTCTCTATTCTGTTCCATTGATCTATGTGTCTGTTTTTGTGCCAGTGCCATGCTGTCTTGGTGATCACAGCTTTGTAATATAGCTTGAAATCAGGAAACATGATGCCCCCATCTTTGTTTTTTGTTTTTTTGCTTTTTGTTTTCAACATTTCCTTGGCAATTCAGGGTATTTTCTGAATCCATACAAATATTGGGATTGTTTGTTCCAGCACTTTGAAAAATGTCTTTAGTATTTTGATCAGGGTGGCGCTGAAAGTATACATTGCTCTGGGCACAAAGACATTTTAACAATGTTAATTCTTCCGATTCACATGCATGAAAAGCTTTTCTATCTTTCTGTGTCTTCTTTAATTTCCTTCATATGTTCTGTAGTTTCTAGAGTATAGCTCCTTTACCTCTTTGTTAGGTTTATTCTGAGATACATTATGGTTTTTGGTGCAATTGCAAATGGAATTGATTTCCTAATTTCTCTTTCTACAGTTATATTGTTAGTGTATAGGAAAGAGCCAAGATGCCCTTCAACAGACGAATGGATAAAGAAGACATGGTCCATATGCACAATGGAATATTACTCAGCATCAGAAAGGATGAATACCCAACAACTCTATCAACAGGGATGGAACCAAAGGGGATTATGCTGAGTGAGATAAGTCAGGCAAAGAAAGACAATTACCATACAGTTTCAGTTATTTGAGGAACATAAGGAATAGCATGGAGGACACTAGGGAAGGAAGGGGAAAATGAAGGGGGGGAACCGGAGGGGGAGAAGAACCATGAAAGACTACGGACTCCAGCAATCAAACCAAGGGTCTTAGAGGGGAGAGGCGGGGGATGGGTGAGCCCAGTAATGTGTATTAAGGAGGGCATGTATTGCATGGAGCCCTGGGTATTATATTTAAACAATGAATCAGAGAACACTACATCAAAAACAAATGATGTACGGTATAGTGACTAATATAATAAAAAATATTTTAAAAATTACCTGTCTTCAACTTCTGCAACAGGCATTCAATTCACAGAGTAGATTTTTTTTTTAATATTATTTATTTATTTATTTGATAGAAAGCACAAGTAATCAGAGAGGCAGGCAGAGAGAGAGGAGGAAGCAGGCTCCCCACTGAGCAGAGAGCCGGATGTGGGGCTCAATCCCAGAACCCTGGGATCATGACCTGAGCCGAAGGCAGAGGCCTCAACCCACTGAGCCACCCAGGCGCCCCATCGCAGAGTAGATTTTAAGGGCAGACAAGTTCAACCCCAGAAATTCCATTCAGAATTTCTGACATACAACTCTAATCCTATGAGAGACATACAACTCTTCTTTGACATTCAACCCCACAACAGTCAAGTTATTCTTCTGTCAACTTACACAAATAACGTCAACATTTCACTATCTAAATTACTTCAGTGTACACTCAGTGACTATGAAATGCTATTCTTAAAGAACACTCCAAAGATTGAGAAGTGTCTTTCAATCTATACAGAAGTCCATTGGGGAAGGAAAATAGGGCCAAAGGGTAACTGAGCCACATGGATAGTATTCTAGAAATAGAGGGACCATATGCTTTTTCATCATTTACCAGTACAAATAAAAGATTTTTACAATCAAAAATACTGAAGTCAATTAATATACATTATCTCAGGCAGGAAACATACCAGATCCCACACATTTCAAAATGTAGTTTTTAAAATAGTAACATCTTATTAGCTAGAAAAGAAAGTGTTCCCACAGCATTCCCACATCCCATTCCCATTTATAAACAGGCCTTCATAACACTTTGCTTAACACTTTCTATATTCAAAGAGGAAAATCTACAGTGACCTAATTCTGATCTCCTTTTCCAAAGTTTGAATAAATTATATTTTATTTTTACATGACTAAACTAAGTTCATAAGAGGAAGCTTTGCAAGATTGTTGAAATTGCTAATATAATCTTATTCCTTACCCTAGAAATTTCTGGTCCTTTTGCTCAATGAACAGTCTGCCAGGGCTAATATTAATGTGATGCTTCAAGAAATTCTGCCATTTACAGACAGCATGGAAGTCCTAGTGAGCGTTGGGTCTAGCTAAAGGAACCATACCAACTGGTCAACAAAGGATATCCACTGGCCAAAATGTGTCTCAGGAACCTTCTCTCCCTAAGGCTGCATATGTGCTGGGAAGGAGAGTGTAATTATAACATTCCCCCAGTTATCCACAAGCTCTAAAGAGGTACATGGCCCCTGAAGCTGACAGGAACAAGTTAAATGAGTCAATGTTCAAACACCTGCCAGGGGACACATCTTCTTCAAAGCTATGAAAGAAACAATTTCCTCCCTCCCATATTTCCTCTTGCCCTTCTTCAGCCACACCAATCCAAGCTGCATAAATTAATATTCAAAAAGGACACCAAGCTCAGCATAGCCAACGTGTGATAAAGACAGTAACTCGAGCATCTATGAAGAGTAACTTACATGATGTTCCCATTCTAGAATTCTTTCTTCTAGCCTATTAGTCAGGCATATACATCAGCTATTCTAAACTAAGCTTTCTCTGTAAAACCTCCTCAAGATCCCTTCGGGAAGTATCATTAGTACATTTCCACGTGTCACCATTTTAGAGCATAAATAGTCTCATTAAGTGCTTGCATAAAGCACCAAGTTTCAGACTCTGGAAACTTTGAAATCAAAGATCTTCAGCTTTGCATTCCCACTACCAAAGACAGTAACAGTAAGCTACCAGGCTCCCCATAACATCTGTTGAGCGAATAAATGAACGACTTAGTGACGCTGAGCTTAAGGTAATGTCTGCCAGTGGAACAGAACTAATCTTCATACGGCAACCAGAGTAAGTAAGTAAAGGTTCAACTGGACATAAATTTAATGATAAGAATTGGTTTCTGTATTCTCTCCCCTACTGCCCTCCCTCCTATTTTTATACCTCCATTCAGAAAAGGAACTTGCTGAATTTACAAAGAATAAAACAGGACTAAATAAATGTCAATACATACTTTCAGAAATACAGTGCTAAAACACAGAATCTCAATGCACCGCTAAAATATACCCAAAAAGCCATCAAGGCTGGCGCTAACTGGCTTCGCACTCACCATATTTTCCTGGATGTGCCCCTGCTCTAGAGCCATGCATCCCAGTGATTTGGCTCCCTGCTGTCTTATGTAAATGGTGACCTTGGTGTGTATTTGGAGATAGAATCCCTCTGCACTCTGCAGACTCACTACCTTATTTCATTGGGAATGACGGTTTTCCCAGGTGCTGCCATGCAGCAGCCTGGTGTAACTGTTGATGTTAATTAGTTTATGCAAATCAGCTAGATACCATCCCTGATTAATGTCTTCACTGCTTTATTAATTTTGACTACTTTAAGAGGCTGTTGGACATGTATGATGCAATATCTGCTTAGAGAATAACTACTCATATGATTAATTTAGACCCTGAAGAACAGTACTCGATCTCTTTCTCGTTGATACGACTAATCACACAGAATTTATAACTTTAAAAAAGTAATTGCGCCAGAAATGAAAGTAAGTTTTCCGAATTTTCCACAAGTGACATTGGCATATCATACCCTTAAAATAGCTGCATGGATTTGCAATCTAAAATTAATAGCAGAGAAAGTGTAGCAAGTGCCCATTCTGTGTCAGGCTCTGGGCTCAGGACTTCACAGGCCTTCCCTATCTTAATAGAATAATCAAGCAGGCAGATGGGAGTGGCAGTTCTGAGATTCTAACCTTGACCAGAACCCAATTCTCAACCATGACGACACATGGACTAAAAGAGCTCACACACTCAACAAAATTCATATAGAACTTAAGGAAGTCATTTTTGTGATCACTGCTCCTTCTAAATGTTCATGTTTTCTGACTCTATTTCTATCAATTCCTCCACCAAGCACTAAGCCTCTATGAGGGCTGAATTTATATCTCCCATTGCTCTGCATTACCCACAAACAAAAAAACAGTAGCTTGTACTGAAACAGGTTTTATTGATTCAATTTTATGGTGAAAATTATTTTTCATCATTCTGTTAAAAGTCACAATCATTTAATTCTCCTCCTCAGATATTTCTCTAAAGTGGTAAATACTCAAAGACCTTTCTGGTATAAAAAGGAAGTGTTCGTGACTAGGAAACCCCTGACTTTTATGGAGAGGGGTCTAAGCAAGATGTTGAAGGAAGTGAACGATCCAATGAGATCATTTATTCAATAAATATTTACTCAGATCCAGACACAGTAATCGAAATGCTTGGATGCAATATCTCCCTCCATGAGTGCCCAGCCTCATAGATGAAATAACAGAAGTGTAAAGAATCACTCTAATATGCAGCATCGGGTAACTAATTCCCATTAGCAGAGAAAGTGATTTTGGTACCAAGGTGATGATCATAAATGTTTAAAAGAATCAGAGGATGTTCTTAACAGACTCCTCACCCAGACTCCCAACGACAGAGGAAGTCTGTGCCAGGCAATAGGAAGTTGTTAATAAAAAGGAAGCGAACCTAGAACACTAGACACGTGCCTGAGAGTGGCCCAAGGAGTCCTCCAGCACATGCGCAGATCTAGGAGAGATGACCGGGAAGGTCACCTGAAGCACAATCCGGAAATCCCTGAATGCTCGTCCAAGGGACTGGGTTCTTACTGGAATTTATTACTTAAAATATTCATAATACCTCTGGGCATACGCAAGGTCTGGGGGATGGAGAAAGGTTGTCACTGCTGATGTTTCTCTTAAGTTCTTTTACTCAAATATGAGATCATTCCGTGTGCAGATTTGTCCTTTCCGATGAGTGCCCATGTCAGCATTATGGGAAGAGACTTTGATTTTTGGTCTGGCAACCTTATTATCTACTGAGATGTGTTCCCACTGGAAAATCACTTTACCTCTTTCTCTCATCTCCAAATGCTTTATTTTTTTAAAAAGGAGGGTTAGGTCAGGTGCCTCCAGCATTTAATACTTTTTTTTTTTCATTTTGTCAAGCCAAAAGTGGTGGCAGCTGTATTATTGTAAGATTCAGAGATTGCCCTTGGCAAGAACCAGCTCAACTATCACCACCGCGTAAAGGCTCCATCCACCACCCGCGTTATGTTTCATACCATTACTTCATTTATACAATTCATTACAGTGATAGATTTCCTCGTCTCAAGTTGTGACCTAACTAAACAGAAGACCATAAAACTAAATTATAACTTAATAGGTAAAGATAAAGTGTTATGACAGCAAACAGTTGGTACAATCAAATTCATATTTTGTGGTACAATAAGGAATTCCTGGAGGAAGTGCCATTTTAGTGGAGGTCATGGAAGTAGGATCGGGAAAATCATTTCACTCAGGATCATCTAGCTGTAAAAACCAGTCCCATTGAGAGGCACCTGGGTGGCTCAGTGGGTTAAGCCTCTGCCTTCAGCACAGATCATGGTCTCAGGGTCTTGGGATCGAGCCCCACATCAGGCTCTCTGCTCGTGGGAGCCTGCTTCCCGCTCTCTCTGCCTGCCTCTCTGCCTACTTGTGATCTCTCTCTGTCAAATAAATAAATAAAGTCTAAAAAAAAAATACAGAAGTAATTTTAAGATAGGGAGGTGAAGCAAAGATACACACACCGAGGAAACCCAAAAACAAAGAAACAAACAAACAAAAGAAAAACAATAACTCGACCTTAAGGAAAGTAAATGGCACAATGAAAGTATGTGACCAGAGACTCACACTCTGACACACACATGACTCAGCTTCTGTTCAAATGTCTCCAAGTGTTTCTCCTGACAGCTAGATTTTCGACCCTCTATTCTGCCTGTCTTTTGTCTGCCTCACAGCTTCTCCTTCATGTTTGTACCTCCTTGTAGCCTTGGCCTGTGGGGTTTGGGAAGGATCCAACTCTACCTCATATATGGTAACTGAGGTATTCGTTTGGTCGCAGTGCACCCAAAGTCATGGTTCTTTCAGAACAGGACATCTCGGTTAAGTTTTAAGATACAAGGAATCTGATTAGCCCAGTTCATTTTTCATGCTTATGTACGGGCTCTCTATGGTTCAAATGCCACACTTTGTCCAATTAGTTGTTTCTGGAGGTAGTAGAGAAGGGGTTGAGCCTATGAAAAGCAGAGCTATGCCACTCACTTCAGGGGCAACTGTAGGAAAGGCAGTCCATTAAGAGATGTGTAGGTATGGAGGCCTTTTGTCATGTCCAAACTGTAGAGTCCCAAGCGGAAAGAGACCACCTATCATGAACAGAAGGAGAAAGAGAAAGGCCTGGGTAAGGAACTATTAAGTTCACTAGAGTCAAGGCATAGCCCATGACAAGAGATCACAGGCAACTATGTAGGACTCTGCATTAACAGAAGATAAATTAAGGCAAGAAGACTCTTTCTGAGATGCTGCCATAATCCAAGGGAGAGAAGGTGAAGACTTCAACAAAGACAGTGACCATGGTACTAGAAGGTAAACGATGGGTTTCAGAGGAATTAGGGAGGTAGTATTTACTAGCCTACCTCATCAATTATGTGTAGAAAATGAGGGAGAAGTCAAACAGGATTCCCAAGTTTCTAATTTAGACAACGCAGTAAATGGCAGTGCGATTAACTAAAACAGAAAAGGAACTAGAAGCCATTTATTACCGGGGGTGTCAGGGGCTTTGTGGGGAAACACATAGAGAGGAGATGGAGAATAATGAGTTCTCGGGCTACGTTTAAGGTGATTAAGATATATCCAAGCAGAATAGCCAGTAGGCAGTCAGATATCAAGAGGAGTCTGAGCCAAAAACAGAGACTTGGTGACCATCCATAATTACATGAGATGGGAGCTCCTGGAGAGTGTGAGAGAGGACAAAATGCAGAACCCTGACAGGAGGCTTTCACACCTCTCTCTGTCCCTACTCCCCACAAGACTTGAGGCCACCTGAGGGTGAGCCCGTCTCCTGGAACTCACGTACCAGGTGCCAAGCGCAGAATATTCTGGCATAATATGAGAAGGAAATGCACAAATTACCTTACACACCAAATCAGCTTTTTCCTGAGGGGGATGGAGGTTTTATTTCTAGCGGGGGGTAGGTCAGAAAGGAGAGAGAATTTGGAGTCACTATAAAATAATCATAAAAAATAACAATCGATTCCACCCAAGAGTTTCCTGTGTCAAATAACCAATACCCGAGTATGTATTTGGTATAAAAATGTATTTTCTTCTTCACTAATCGAATGCCTGGGTAAAAGACACAAATGTAGCCATCTGTCAAAGCACACCAAACCATTTATATGATATTCACGAATTCTGCTATAGATAAAATGAACCTCAATTTAAAAAAAAAAAGCTGTGGAAAATGTGACTGATTAAAAGAAAACAATTCTTTTTTTTTTTTTTCCCCCAACAAATACCCATATAGTGAGCACACACTTAGAACCTTAATTAGGGGCTCAGAATACATAAAACAGGAACATGACAAAAGTTCTTACTCTCAAGGAACTCATGGTTTAGGGTTAAGCCAGACATAAAACAGATCATTACAGTGGATGATAATTGAAGTAAGAATAGAGTGCCAAGGGTCAAATGAAACTGTATACAAAGGTCACAATCTTTTTTGTCTCCTCTGTGCTCCTAGGTCAGATGTCCAAAGGGAAATGGAGCCGAAAACCTCACTTCCTAAGCCGTGACTGAATACGTTACCAGAACTACGTTGTACTAATTACATATGTAACTCATTAGAAGAGACACAGACAAAAAAAGGAAAGCAAATGCAGGGTAATAAGGGTGCGCTGTTGAGTGTGCATTGTTCTGGTTTAATCACTAATACGGTCCCCCTCTGTCCCACCATAACGGGGTGGTGGGTGGAATGAGGCTGGGAAGGTTGGTTACTTGAAAAATGAATACTAGAAAATGTTCATTGCTCAAGTAATCTTACATCACTTTCAACAAGACCAAACTCAATGCTACTCAAAATCAGCAACTCAACTCACTTGAGGCCTGAACAACCTTCCAAAGAGTTACTGAGCAACCCTTACAGATACAGTGATGCTTCAGGTTAACAGTTCTAACTCAGAAAGATTGATGTTAATTTCTGGGGGGGGGGGGGGGGGGTCTCATATATATTTTTTTTCTGGATTTTTATTTAACAGAACTGCCAAAGTTTTCCCAAGTACTATAGGTAGTTGTTTTTCCAAGGTTAGGTAAAAAGATGTAACCTTTTATGGTTTCTTCTTTCTGCGTGTTTTCTAACACTGTGACACTGTATCTACTCAAAACAAGAACTTCTACAGGGACTAAAACTAAATGCAGAGGCCAAGGACAAAGTGTCTTTAGCCAGCCATGTTAGTCAATGAAGGAATAAACCTTTATTAACCCATTATTTGCTAGACCTTCTGGTTCATGGTAAATTATAGACATTGATTTGTAAAAAAAAAAAAAAAATTAAACACTGTATATTTGAACACTGGATAAATATAGGTATAAACATCATCTAAGTATTTCACTAAAGGGAAAGAATCATGGTAATTACACATTTAAAGTAACTGTGCATTTTAATCATTTAGGGCAAATTAACTGCAAAAAGGAGGGGAGGTATTCACTTCCATCACAGACACATCAAGACACTCTGTATAAATTGCTTATGATTTATTCCATATATATTTATTCTGCTTGACATATATATAGACAACACCTATCATGTCTTGGAAAAACATTCTTGAATATTTATGAGAACATCATATTATTGTAAAAATTTCATTGTTGGGGCTGTTTTACATATCCTGAGATATTAATGAGCTACATCTTTTTATCTCTTTTAAAAATGCTGTTCCATGGGCCCCGGGGTGGCTCAGTCGGTTAAGTATCTGACTCTTGATCTCAACTCAGGTTCTGATCTCAGGGTCATGAAGCCCACCATGGAGCCTACTTGAAAAAAAAAGAAAAATGCAATTCCTTTTCTTAAAATGCTGGAATTCCCTTCAACTCTCAAAAGGGTTCTTTCTCTGAATCAGACTTTCCATAGAAGATGAGTTACCACTTTAGTAGGGCATCCAATAGTCCATCTTTCTAGAAGTATTCGCATGAGATAGAAGTTATACATCTGCTTGAAGGTATCACATAATTTTCTGCATGTTAATAGCATGGGAACCTCAATTTTCATCCCCTCACAAAATAACCAACCAACAACATTCTCAAATGTAATAAAGCTTTTAGTTAGCTATTGGCAACTTTGCAACAAAATGCCTTATCGATGGTGAAATTGCTTGGCAGTTTCTTGATCGCCACAAAATATTCTCAATCATCACTGAAGGATCAGAATTCCAAAACTGAACTAATAAAAGTTTACTACAGTATTTAGTGTTTGCAGCATTTTAACTTTTAAATATTTGTAGTACATGGAACATTTTTACAATTGTCTTTTGTTTCCTCTATCTATGCTTTTGGAACTAACATATGTTGGGTAAGAGATAAACTGAAACAAATGATGTCTTTTCAAGATGATATCTCCCTGGTTGGGAAATGCCACCCCACATGATGTTGTCTTCAGCATATGCTAAAGTGCTTGTTCATGCTCATGTGAACTTGACTGGCCAGCTATGGACAATTAGTTCATCCTTAATGTTGATTGCTGTAGGGATTAATATTCCAAAGATGAAGTGGCAGGTGGACAGACCTGGTAAAATGCATGTGGGATTTATTTTTTTTTAAGATTTTATTTATTTATTTGACAGACAGATCACAAGTAGGCAGAGAGGCAGGCAGAGGGAGAGAAGGAAGCAGGCTCCCCACTGAGCAGAGAGCCTTGTGCGGGGCTCAATCCCAGGACTCTGGGATCATAACCTGAGCCGAAGGCAGAGGCTTTTTTTTTTTTTTTTTTACTTTTATTGGGCAGAGAGAGAGAGACCACAAGTAGGCAGAGAGAGAGGGGGAAGCAGGCTCCCACTGAGCAGAGAGCCAGATGCAGGGCTCGATCCCAGGACCCTGAGATCATGACCTGGGCAGAAGTGGGCAGAAGGCAGGCAGAGGCTTAACCCACTGAGCCAACCAGGAGCCCGGAAGGCAGAGGCTTTACTCCACTGAGTCACCCAGGCGCCCCTGCATGTGGGATTAAACGTTCAGCAGTAGTTAGTACAGTTTGCTGTTGCCTAATAATAAAGACTACTGACTAGAGGAAAAAAGGCACTTACACTATAGTGTAAGGCACTTACACTATAATAATAAAATAAATAAATTGTCATAAGTTTCCAAGAATCAGAAGTATATAGCAAAAGGGTTGCATTGTAGACAAAAAATTGTGAAGTCCCCAGTTTTGGCTTATGACGTTTTGTTCAGAAACCCACTGAGTAAGAGTATCTATGGCTCTAGGGCTGAAGCCAGACAAAACAGCCACGATCTAATCATAATTAAATATAGAAAACAAGGCTGAGATCAAGAGACACTAGCAGTCTTCAAGAACTGCTGATGGAATCTCACTCGGCTCATATTGCCAGCACTAAGGCACAAATTACCTCCCAGGTCAGATTTCCAAAGCAAAGTTCTGGCAACGAAGAAATGGACCAGACAGAGATAACCAAACTCTTGAAGGTAAGAGTTTACAATCCTGTGTTCCAAAATGTTGACCTAATGGGCTTCAACCAATCAACACAATACTATGTCAGCATTTATATTCCCTAGCATGTGTCTAATTTTAAATAGTGATTCCCAGTTGATTTTCTCAACGGACAATGCTCTGATTGGTTTCTTTACCCAAGTGGTCACTCACAATTAGTATTTTAGGTCACAAAATATAGGCACAAAGAATTCTGAAATCACCATAGTGAGACATTAATTAGTCTCTGACCATACTAAGTACACTTTTTAAAAATAAAGACGACTTTTATGTAAGCTTTCACATATTTTCATAAAGACATTTTATTTATCTAAGCAAGCTGATTCTTCAGAGCCAAGTTATAAATCTAAGACCGTATCCTGTATGGGGATAAAGTTATGAGATCAGTGTGGTTCCCCGAAGTTTTATTTCTGTCAAAGGTTGGAACAAATGACTCACCAAAGTTATACAAATTTTCACAGCAGTGGGTAGTCTGTCTATGCACAGAAATCTGGAGTGAAATGCATTTAGCCAGACTGGGTGATGATACTTCCAGAGATGGGGAGGGAAAGAAGGTTCCACCAGTCTGCGAGGCTTGGAAATCAGACACATCAAAGATCATTATTCCTATACAATTTCTCAAGTAACTACAGAGAGAGTATCACTGAGATTTCAACCAAATTATTTGATTAATATAAAATGAACCTATTTACTCATTTTTATTGTCCCCTCTTCCCCCTCGCTGTGAAAAATAAAAATAGGAATGTACTGGTTAATGGTTACATAGGGTGTATTATTACTGAGACCCTGGAAAGATCATGCAAATAGTTCTTTATGTGCTCAGGGTACACAGTCATTTCCCTATTCCCTTGATCATTTGTGTTATTTTTATTTGATGCCCGTCCAGCAGCATCACCTGCATTTTTGTTTTCAACGGGTTAAAATAAGTCGCATAGAAACTCTCCTTATTGGGGTTAGCATTTAAATGACTTGACAAATTTGCACCTGGACCTTATCAAGTCAGCAAATCGTTCTGCATGATTACCAAGAGTCTCGTTACATTAACTTCCCTGCTTCATTTAGAGCCCAGACCAAACACTATGAAACAAAAATGAGTAATCCCATGTTCCAACTAAAGAATTTCTCCCATATTCAGTTTCTTGCTAAGTACATGTTTCAGGGATGATACTACTAATAGAAAATGTCTCTTTACTTTGTGAGGCCATGACACAAAACAGTATCTTCCAAATGAGGGGCAATTTTTTCCCCCAGGAAATATCAGCCTTCCGTGGCCAACAGGAGCCACAGATTCAGAAAACGTAAAGGAAACTTCAATATTTATTTTCAGACTGTGCTGCTCACCTTTTGATCCTGAAAGCAATGAAAGCTGTACACATAAACAAATCCTTTTATATAGGTTGGAATTCACATAAATTTGAAATGGCTCAAAAAAACCAAATAAAATCTGCCTGGACTCCACTTGTATGATTTGATCATCTAAATTGAAAAGCTGAATTATATCAACACAGAATACATTCTTTCATACACATAGATCTTTGTTTATAAGTGGATATGAGGATATGGATACAGTTATGTTAGTAATTCCGGCCACACCAATATGTACGTGCCACACATAGATTGTTCGGCACAGCATTTTTATTTTAAAAAAAGGGGAAAGGGATCACTGCCTTTCCCAATATTACTTTTTTAAAAATTAATTTAACTTTGGCACTGTTTTTTTCCAGACCCAATATTACTTTTTTTTTTTTTAAGATTTTATTCATTTGACAAATAGAGATCACAAGTAGGCAGAGAGGCAGGCAGAGAGAGAGAGGAGGAACCAGGCTCCCTGCTGAGCAGAGAGCCCAATGTGGGGCTCGATCCCAGGACCCTGGGATCATGACCCAAGCGAAGGCAGAGGCTTTAACCCACTGAGCCACCTAGGTGCCCCACTTTAATTTTTTTTAAAGATTTTATTTATTTATTCAATACAGAGAGAGATCATAAGTAGGCAGAGCGAGAGAGGGAAGCAGGCTCCCCACTGAGCTAAGAATTCGATGCAGGGCTTGATCCTAGAACTCTGGGATCAGGACCTGAGCAGAAGGCAGAGGCTTAACCCACTAAGCCACCCTGGCAGCCCCCAATAATACTTTTAAATACACCTGTTTCACCCTTACGTCATCCCTCAGCGTACAGATTACCTTTAAGTCATCAGTTTAATGACACCATTCTTATGTTTTCATAGTGGCTTTCAGTATATTCTCATATTCTGAAACAGTGTTTGCGTCTCAAGGCAGGTATTACTGTCTGCATTTTACAACTGAGAATACCGAAGCTAAGAAGCGCGGAATGCCTGACGAGGAAGGATGAACCAGGCATTCTGACACCCAGACTGGGGTTCAGTCCTCACCTCCTGCTGGTCTGCATTAAAGAAGCCAGGACCTAAAGCATCAGTAGAGCCAGTGGTATTCGCTACATTAGGATTTCAACATGGTACTAATAAATCCAGTTCGCAAAGTCGTTGTCATAACATCGCTGTCTATGGAGATGATCACTCTCGACCTTGCTCTCTTGTTTCCCATTTTAGCCCCAAACGAGGAATTCTAAACAGTGAAAAGCCCATGTCCGGGTTCTCACTTCAGGGTCCTCATCATAAGTCTTCTGGTGCTTATTCAATGAGGGAAGCTGGCCTGGGGTCACGGACGGTCTTCCACGGGGTTATTGGAGGATTTACATCTGTTCATCACATGGCTGAACCACTTTGTGGAAATCACCTGCAGCAACACGGATCGCCTTGGTTGGCTGAGTATTTGGGGCTGAGCTTCCACGACTGCAACCTGGTCTCCTGAAAACTGGAGGTCAAGCGCTGGTCCACAGACATTATCAAATTCCCAAGGTCATATACCGATGAAAATTGAGCCACGCATCTTTCCTTCATGGAAAACAACTGTGTGCACCCAGATATGTTCCTAAAGACTAGTTTAAAGTTTTAAAGAGTAGTTTTAAAAATAATAAAATGAATGTAGTACTATAGTGTTAATACTGGCTAGCCCTTTTTAATTTCATAAAGCACTTTTTTCAGAAAATCAGAGAAACAGTTCATGTCATCCGCAAACGAAGTATCTCAAATGCTTTTAATAAAATCTATCTTTAAAAATGTTCTTTCATCATCTTCACAGAATCCCTGGATTGGAACCCCTGATTAACAAAACAAAAAAAGAAAGTTTTTAAAGATTTAGAGGAGATGTTAATGTTAATTAAATCTCTTTTATCTGGATTGATTAGTGTAATTCATTATTCACTACTCTTCTGGACAGATGTGTTAAATTACAGTTGATACAGAACACTGCTGATACTTTATTTGATCACATTACTTCAGGCTTAAAAATATCCACACTTGAAATTAAGAGAGAGCACACAGATTTCCAAAGTGTTTCTCCTGCTCAACATTTTTTTGGTATGATCAAGCCCAAATGGTTGTGACTGTCTTATTTTGGATATGTTTCTGCTAATTATCCTTTGTAATTATGTCAATTTTAGAAATCCTACTTTGTAGTTTCAGAGTATTGCAATATGAAAACCTCAGAAAGCAAACAGCTTCCTCTAGATAATTTGCAGATACAGTTTATGAAGAGGGACATTTTGATAAATTTTACTTAGAATCAAAATTGATGAAGCTTAATGACAGTTGGTAAAATGCAATAAAATCAAGAGATTGCTTAAGAGCAAATCTTAATGCTGACATTTATTTGTCATCACAGATTGTTTTTCCTACAGGAGCATGTGTACAAAATTCAAATAAGAAGAAAACCAAAGAAAACCCGATTTTCTTAAAATTGAATTATTTTTCAGGAAGAAGAAAGTTTCAAAGCATTACAAATCGTCCTTTAAATGTGCCCTTTAATGAACTCTGCAAATGAATGGGACATATGGATATCATTTCCCTTGCAATACATGTGGGTAAAAGTTACAGGAAATATCATTAGCAAAATGTGTTGCAGATTTGATTACACCTCCTAATATTTGAAAGATAGTCCGATGTGTTTTATAAATGCAACATGTGCCACATTCCTAATTATTACTCAATTCCGCATCTCCTCTCCATTTCTTTTGAATACGTCGAAGTGATGATAATGTCCATCAAGTTGAGAAGAAGGCAAGCTCAGTAACAGATGGGTCACAAGCGTTCTCCTCACACACTGGCTTTGTTAAAAATCAGCAGAGCTGGGACAGCTGCTGCCCAACCACTTGGGGTGGGGGCAGACTCCGGGTGCGAGGCTTCGTGGGAGGGTCAGCCTCACTCTTGAACCAGCTCTGCCTTTGCATTCTCAGTCATTGGCTCACTTTAGGCAAAAACAGCCTTAAGGATTTCCTTTTTTTTTTTAAGTTATTATTTATTTCTTTGTCAGAGAGCTACAGAGAGAAAGAACATAAGCAAGAGGAGCAGCAGACAGAGGGAGAAGCAGGCTCCCCACTGAGCATGGAGCCCTGCTAAGGGACTCGATCCCAGGACCCTGGGATCATGACCTGAGCTGAAGGTAGAAGCTTAACCCACTGAGCCACTCAGGTGTTCTAGCCTTAAGGATTTCGTTTACATGCTCATGATGACTTTTAATTATCTATTCATTATTGCAAAGTCATGACTTGATTTCTCAGTAGGCTCTTTTGGAGTACATCAGCACTGGGAGTACTAGAGTACTAGAGCCCTAGAGCACTAGAGTCCTCAGCACTAGGAGCATCAGAAAGGAAGGAGGGAGGGAGAGGAGGAGAAAGAGAGAGGGATGGGAAGGAGGGAGGAAAGAGAAACCTGGCTTTCAGCGCCACTCCCCGAGTGTTCAGAAGGCAGAGGAGGAAAGCCTTCTCCTTATACTATTCCCTTAGCGTAAGAATTCCTGATCTTATCCGTATTCCTTCCCTACAGTGCATCAACAGTTGGACCACTCTAGTAAGCGACACAGAATGCAAAAACAAACAAACAAAACCACCACCACCACCAAAAAAAAAAAAAAAATTTTAAGAGTGTAAGAATTACCCAGATACACACACTATATAGGGGATTTAAATCATGGATGGAGATAGCCTTCTCCAATCTAGAAGGAGGAAAAAAAAAAAAAAATATATATATATATATATATATATATTTATTTATTTTCAGGAGATGCCCTGAGTCATGAAGAGCCTCTGAAAACCAGACCTTCGAGGTCTCAATACACTCTGAGTTTTGTTCTTCCTCTGGTTATGTTGGGACTACCTCTCTATGAAATCACAGATTCTACAAAGCCCTTTGTTCCTGCTCTTTTAGGATCATATCTGACTGCAGGCATGGCAGAATTCTGGAAACACTTCCCTAGTCTGTCTTCCATGCACGCATTTCTCTTCCTAGGCTGCCGACTTCCGGCACTCTCAAACACACCTGTTGTCTCCAAAACATTTTCATCTATATTTCTCACACAGCTTGAATTTAGGTATACTAAATTATATTGACAACCACTAAATAAGGAGAAATGTTTATCCTTCAACAATTTTTTTAAAAAATCCTCAAGGGCAACAATTTTGTCCCCAGTAATTTTCACACTTTTTGACATAACCTAGAAAGACCCACCATGAGCTTTTTAACTTTTAAAGCAGAGTTTTAAATATCATTACTTGAGGTATCATTGATAAGCAAAATTTCAATTTTAAAAAAAATCAAAATATTAAAATGAATGGGATGGGGGCTAATAGGCTCATCAGTGATCTTACTTTTCCTCTCTGTACATTGCAAAAGGGTCAAAATTCCCTACAGTAAACACATCTTACTCCAAGGACAAAAACCAAACTCTTTACACAGCTCACCTGAGCTAAGCAGCCTTGAATCGCTCCCTGACCCTCTCCGTGTTCCAATCCTCATGGCCTCCATTCATTTCCTTAAAGAGTCCACTACCCACTTTGACTCAGAACCTCTGCAAGCTGCTATTCCCTCTGACTGGAAAGTTCCCTCCTCCCCCATCTTTACTTAGTCAAATCCTACCTGAACCTTCAGCTCAGCTCAGACAATACTTCCCAAGGAGGCCTCTCCTCACTTTCCAAACCATAATACCCCCTGGTAAAGACCCTCCACTAACTTCTATTTCTCCGGGGCAATTCTGTTGCAATTTAAGCTCGTACACTGATTTCATTTTACTTCCCTAATCCATAAACTCCCCTAGGCACGGATTTGTTCAGTATTATATGTTCGGTGCCTGGCACATAGTAGGTCTCAGCATTCCTTGATTGAAATGAAGTATCTTTATAATGTTGCATGTTACACTAGGTATGTATTTACTGGATGGTTCGCGAACAAATTTGAGGTTAGAAAGGTGTTAATTTATAGAATTAACACATTATAGAATGGTTTCTCAGAAATCTGAAAAATATATGAACTACGAGGGCACATATCAAAAAATGTCTCCTATTACTAACACGAATGCAGGTGAAGAAAACGACTGTCAGATGACTACAATGTACATATTGAAGAATTTCATTTGTTGAGACATTGCTGCTCGTTAATCCTGATAAAAACTATTAAATATTCTCTGTAGCTCAGACAAAGCAGCTAACTACTAGTATAAATCTTCATAAGCCTCTAAAAGGACTTAAAAGACATAATAAACCCTATTTGTAAGACATACACATGATTTGAGGTCGGCTTAGTTTGGGTGTCCAATTAAAATTACTGCTAACTGCATTGCATCTGTGCCCTGAGGGACTCACTTCTGGGACTTCAACTCAGTGGCCTTGCTATTTTCTTCCGCTGCACAAGTACACCCTTTTAAACATAAAATCAGACTCACTTGCTTTAAAAAAAAAAAAAAAAAAGCGTGAAGCTATAGGTTTTAATTTTCCGTCTGCAAGAAGCCCGACTTCATTATTACAAATGTCCAAAGCTAGAAAACTAACAACATTCGATGCAAAACAGTGTTGCCCTCCGAGGATAGGAATACTAGCGTACAGTTGTCAGTTACTGATCATCCGTTTCTTAGATTATCTACATTGCAAGCACTTCAAAAGGAATCTGCAGTTGTGGGTAGGCTTTCTGCAACCTATTTGCTGAGCTATGTACTTCCTCCGATTTCTTTCTGGGTTTTAGGAACACTGATTAAATATTCATCAAATCAAAGAAAAATTTCAGGAAGTGAATGAATAACAACATTCGTATTTATCCACATAAATAAAGACATATATAAAGGTTTTAATGGTTTAAAGTTTGTACTACCTGATGTTTGGACTTAACCCACCATATAGACCTCCATTCCATCAGCACACGTCACTGAACAAAGACCACGCATGTCATTTCTCATCTTCACTAGGCCTGTCTACCTCTCCCTTCCAACCTTCTACTGTTTTTGTTGTTGTTGTTCTTTGAAAATTAAAATTCCACCATTCTCAACAAACCTAATGGATCTGGTAGCGACCACTTCTTATAGCACTTCATATCAGCACTTCACATCATATCATTCTCCACTGGTCCACTGCAAAGCTTACACGTATCTAACTTCCTAATCAATTACCGATAGTAACAGAGGAATTCAATTCTGAAAAATTAACCCATCCCTTATTTTCTGGAGAAAACGGAAGCCATCCAGTATGACCTTTCCTAACATTTGGTCTCCTTCAATGTCAAAATCTCACCTTCCCCTCTGTTCTAGTATTTTTCTATCAAGAAATAAAATAATTCCTAGTTTGGAACTGATTAGATGTAAATAAGGTTGGAAAACATACACAGTACTAAATCCTACTCCAGCACAGTAGGCAATCAATTTAAAATATCTAAAATTAAAAAGTTAAGTACCCCAAAAAATTATCTAAAAAGTTTAAAGTGAGGGCACCTGGGTGGCTCAGTAGATTAAGTCTCTGCCTTCAGCTTAGATCATGGTCTCAGGGTCCTGGGATCGAGCCCAGCATCAGGCTCTCAGGATCCTGCTTCCTCCCCCCTCTCTCTGCCTGCCTCTCTGCCTACTTATGATCTCTGTCAAATAAATAAACAAATAAGATCTTTAAAAAATAAAAAATAAAAAAAATTCAAAGTGATTATCTCCGTGGAAGGAGAAATGGGGATGGTAGCAAGAGATTCTTCTAACTGGGTAAATTTTTAACTCTTTAAACTACATTGTAACTTCAATGTAGGTGGCTCAGTTGGCTAAGCATCTGACTCTTGATTTCAGCTCAGGTTGTGATCTCAGGGTCGTAAGATTGAGCCCCACCTCAAGCTCCACACTAGGAGTGTTCTCTCTTTCTCTCTCTCCCTCAAAATATGAAATAAAAAATAATTTAAAACAGTCCTTCTGTTTAGCCAAAACAGACCTAGTTGATCTGTTTCCCTTATGTTTAAGAAGAGAGTCCTGAGAGAAAACTGACAGGAAACCCTTATTTCACTCAAATGCATAGGTTAGGCCAGCTGAGATGAGAGGGTAGAAGAATCAGAACCACCAGAGGGTTTTTCACACAACACATACCAGCCCTCTTCTCCACAGATTTTGACAATCACAGAAGGATATCAGAATCTGAAAATGGAGGATGAATATGTTTACTTTGAAAAATTTCTCCAAATGATGCTGATAGGTTACCCTGAGTTAAGAACTTTTCCTCATGCAGAGAATGATTTTTGTAAAAAGTTCATGGGTTTGTTCCCTCAGCTCAAGGGAGAGGGATGGCTCTATTTCGAGCATTTTTGTTTCTTTCACTAACTTAAAAAAAAAAAAAACACACACACACACACATTCAGAATTAGGAGTCCTATAAAAAACAATATAAAAGTGTTTCTTCATTTTATTGTACCTTGAAGCTACTACGTAACATAGTAAATGTTCACTTTCCAAAGGTATAAAAAGTTCCCAGTAAATGCTCCATGCCAAAAACAACTTTGAAGTAAATACTATCACATTATTTATTCTATTTCACTCAGGTGGCTACATTAGTAACACATAAAAGTACAAAAAATGAGAGGCTAGGGGCACCTGAGTGCCTCAGTTCATTAAGCATCTGACTCTTGGTTTCTGCTTATGTAATGATCTCAGGGTCGTGGGACTGAGCTCCATTTCCGGCTTTGTGTTTAGCTCAGTCTGCTTAAGATTCTCCCTCTCCCTCTCCCCCTGTTCCTACCCACACCCCCCATGCTCTCTCTCTCTCTCTCTCTGTCCCATGTTCTCTCTCTCAAACAAATAAAATCTTTAAAACAAAATGAAACCATATTGGCCCTACACTCCTCATGCTCCGGGCTTTCCATTCTAGGCACTGTCCATGAGAAACCATGGACTCTTTAAAGCCCACACCATGCTCGCCTGTTCGAGGCCACGTGAAGAAACCCACACACAAGAAATTCAGAATCAGTCCCACTGTCATGAACAATAGAGCTCACCTGCTAGTGTGGACTAACGGAAGGCTTGAAGAATCATCAGCTGAAAATCGTGACTGGTTGCACTTTCAAATTGAAGTAGAAATACTTCAATACTTTGCATAGAATAGGAATCATTGAAACAGGAGAACCAAAGGGTATGAGAAGGCATGGGACAGAATGAGGCCAAGACAAGGGACATGGATGTACCTGTTTTTCTGGTTACAAGGGCAGAACCCCCGTGACCTCACCCAGTACAGTTCCTGGAGGATACGACGCACATTTGGACCAGCCAAGAGGAGCCACCTTGAAGGGTGGTGATGGAGAAACCACTTGGGGGCCACCCCAAACAGGCATCCGATCCTCCCCCTTTTTTGTGGTAGGGAGAAGAGAAGAGCAATCAGGGAATACTCTCAAAGGGAAGAATTGAAACGATGTAACTCTATGGGCCAGACAGTAGAGTGGGTGAATTTACTGACCTAACCACTTAGAAAATCAATCACGTCACTCACCAAGAGTTAGTAGATCTCTTATCATTTGTTCTGAAACATTAAGGTTGCTTCCTTTTAAAGTCACTGAAATTTACCTTGGAAATAAGCTCTTATTTCATTATTTGAAACATAGTCTTTCATTTGATAAGCCCCTTTTTTTCAAACACTAGTTCTACCACCAGCGAACACTTCAAAGTTCATGTATAAAAATGTACTAGGGGCTAAAAATAGCTTTAACTATAAGATGCCCTTAGGAAAATGAAAAATTAGACTACCACTTGTGAACACATGAACAGGGTCAATTCCTAATAGCATGAACTTTTGACAAGCCCTTGGCAAGTCCTTATGAAAGTTAGGGATATCCCAATGTCAAGAAATAAATACAGAATAAATACAATAAGTACAATTCAAGGTTTGTCTTTTTTTTTTTTTTTTTCTGATCCATGTACCGAGTATCAAAATTTTCTAAATCAGAGGTTTCAAAAAATCTGTATATTATATATATTTTTTCACTTAAAGTGCTTTCTTGACAAACTAACTTTAGTAGTTAGTACTTTGATATTTAACACTGAAGTATTACAACAAATTATTTTGGTTTGTTTCTTACACATTTTAATAATCCCTTTCAATTATGGTGAAGTCCTATTCTGCTTTCAAAACTTCAATCTGTTCTCCAAATAAGCATCATTCTAGGCCTTGGTAGTCTGTCTTTTCTACAAAGCAAGAGGCAAAGTGACAGGTTGGATTATGGAGTCCAAGTCCTGGTTCAAATACTGTTCTCGCCCCCTTAGAGGCTGCATGACTGTGGACCAAATACACAGTATTTCTGGATGGCCTTACATTTTAAATGGAAGGTAATGATATCTGCCTTAGAGAATTTGCTCAGCCACATTTGCAAAGTACCCTCCGCACGTCCCCAGAGGGCCCACCTGGTTTTGAGGTGATGACAGGGCTACTACACACCAGGTTACACATGCATAACAGTATGAAAACACGACGTGTTGGTACATATTTGTGTTTACCATGTACATAGACATGAACATCATATTCAAAGGCCAATGTAAAAACTCCAATCTATGGCCAATGTAAAAACTCCAAAAAAAGTAAAGGGAAGGAAGATAAACAACACACAACATTAGGTGTCAACTTTCTTCACTTTGCTTATTTTATGTCTTTGTGGAAACACAGAGCGCTGTTGGCCAGCTACATTATTTGGCCCTAGATAAAAAAAAAAAAAAACTGTGGGGGAAAAAAAATCTATAGAAAGGAGGAGATAAGCAAACAGGAGATAAGAAAGCATGTCTGTAAAGGGAAGTTGGCTCAGGGAATTAACATAGGTATATGCCTGTTCTTGGCATCAGGAACAGGAGATAGGACACTTTCTTGGCACTTCCTAGAGAGAAAATTTTGTGCTGATCCTTCCACGTGGGACTCATGGATGATAACCAAGTGCAGAAATCCCGCCTCAGCACAGGGTGGGAAAATGCATTCAGGTGAACCCCCACAGAACAACCACAGCTGCTTTTAATCAGGACTTGGATCTACTCTCCAAAGGAGGCCACCTGTGGCATTCTGGACTCGGGCAGGTATTATCACACCGTTCAGAGCCTGCTTCAGCAAGGCATTTGCCACAAGATTTGCACATTGAACCAATCTGTGTGCTTGTTATTGTGAAACTAACATAAATCATTACTGAAATCATCCATTTAAGACACCATGATAGAACTTTCCAGTTACCAACCTCAAATCAAACACTAGAATTCAAGTTAGTACAATCTTCACTTCATTTATTTTCTGTCTCTGAAGAAAATTCAAGTACTTTAGGTGCTTTAGATTCCTCTCCACCTCAGGAAATGGAACTACATTTCCATTTTGATTTTAAGGTTAAGGAAGAGAGAGAAGCCACCCATTGTCCCTGCCTCACCATGAATTTGATAACCCTGTACCTTTCGGCAATGACACTGAAAAACTTACACCTTCCTAATTCTTCATCCTAAAGAGAACTTTTCAAATTATATACAATAGAACATGAGTGCCCCTCAAAAGAGAAGTAAAGCTGTTTCTGAGGTCAAGTAAATTTAGGAAATATGGGAAGTGACCTTAAAGAGGCTATCTCAAGGCAGGGTCTCAAGGAGTCTTTCATATGCTGATGGTCGATATGCATCTTGGGAGGTGGTGGGGGGGGGGGGGGGAATTATAGCTCAGCGTTTGCAAACAAAGAGGGTAAATCTTTAAAACCACCTCTTACTCCTTGAAAGAGTATGTTGGAAACTGCTGGGCCAGACTAAAAGTTCCCAAAGTGTGATCTCCAGGCCCAGAATTCAACATCACATTGGAACTTGTTAAAAATGAAATTTCTCAGGTTTCTCCCCAAACCAAATGAATTAGCATCTTTTGGGCACCCGGAGGGTGCGGGGGGCGGAGGGGGCTCGACCAGCAACCTGCATGAAGAAGCTCTCCAGGTGATTCCAACACAAGTTGGAGAACCACTGATCTAGCCAGACCATTCTGCCCTGCAAGAGTGAAAGCACAAGCTCAATTAGCTTAGAAAAGAGTTTTCATGTGTCTGTTAAATTCAAATCAAATCCACACTGAGATACCACCTTACATCAGCTACCATGGCAAAAATTGGTAAGGCAAGAAACAACCAATGTTGGAAAGGAAAGGGGAAAAGGGGAAACCTCTTACACTGCTGGGAATGCAAGTTACAGCAGCCACTTTGGAAAACAGTGTGGAGATTCCTCAATAGGTTAAAAATAGAGCTACCCTATGTCCCAGAAAGTGTCCTACAAGGTATTTACCCCAAGATACAGATAGAGTGAAAAGAAGGGCCACAGGCACCCCAATGTTCACAGCAGCAATGCCCACAATAGGCAAACTGTGGAGAGAGCCAAGATGCCCTTCAACAGACGAATGGATTAAGAAGATGTGGTCCATATACACAATGGAATATTACTCAGCCATCAGAAAGGATGAACACCCAGCATTTGTATCAACATGGACAGGACTGGAAGAGATTATGCTGAATGAAATAAATCAAGCAGAGAAAGACAATTATCATATGGTGTCACCGATATGTGGAATATAAGGTATAGCATGGAGGACATTAGGAGAAAGAAGGGGAAAATGAAGAGGGGAAATCAGAGGGGAAGATGAACCGTGAGACTATGGACTCCAGGAAACAAAATGAGGGTTTCAGAGGGAACAGGCATGGGGGGATGGTTGGCCCAGTGGTGGATATTAAGGAGGGCACATACTGCATGGAGCACTGGGTGTTATGCAAACAATGAATCTTGGAACACGACATCAAAAACTAATGATGTATTGTATGGTGACTAACAAAATAAAATAAAATATTTTTTTTTTTAAAGAAAAGAGTTTTCAAATCAAAATGAGTCTTTAATAATAGGCAGTTTTGGGGCGCCTGGGTTGCTCAGTGGGTTAAGGCCTCTGCCTTCGGCTCCAGTCATGATCCCAGGATCCTGGGATTGAGCCCTGCATTGGGCTTTCCGCTCAGTGGGGAGTCTGCTTCCGCCCCCCCACCGGCCCCGCCTGCCTGACTCTCTGCCTACCTCTGATCTCTGTCTTCCAAATAAATGAATAAAATCTTTAAAAAAATAATAATAATAGGCAGTTTTTAGAAAAGCACCTACAGCTCTACGTATTATAGAAAAGGTCTGTATTCACTCTCTAATTATTTGACTGTTTACCCTTAGGAGGTTAAATCTCTGGTGCTTATTAAAGAAAATTAATACCTGGTTTTATCATATATAAAGGAGAATGAAAACATCACCTAGCATTACATGATCCAGATGTCCTAGATGGCTTTGGTAGATATAAATAAAAGTAGAAATTAAAACTAATGTATCAGGGCGCCTGGGTGGTTCAGTGGGTTAAGCCTCTGCCTTTGGCTCTGGTCATGATCCCACGGTCCTGGGATCAAGCTCAGCATCCCCGAATTGGGTGATCTGCTCAGCAGGGGGACTGCTTCCTCCTCTCTCTCTGCCTGCCTCTCTGCCTACTTGTGATCTCTGTCAAATAAATAAATAAATCTTTAAAAAAAAAAAAAAACCTAATGTTTCAATGTATTCTTTTAAAAATATTTGTCCATAAAGTATCTAAAATGGTCAAAAATCACAGAAACAATGTAGAAAGGATGGGAGACCAGTGTTTAATAAGTATAGAATTTGAGTTTCGCAAGATGGAAAGGTCTAGAGATCTGCATGACAATGTCAATACACCTAACAGTACTGAAGTGTACACTTAAACATATTTAAGATGGTAGATTTAGTGTTATGTGGTCGTAACCGTAATTAAAAATAAAATAAAAATTTTAAAAATATATTTCTGTCAGCTCGCACAGTGAAACTGAATCATGGCGGCACTTCCTAACCACTGCAAACATTATTAAAATATCAATATGCTCCATCCCAGAATGACAGTATTGAAGGAAAACAGATTTAAATCATTGGGACATAATATAAACTTCATTTCAAAATAAACAGTGTGATTAAAAAGTAAAGGGCACAGCATCAAGTGGAGAACTTTATGTTAGAAAAACAGACATGAAAACACTTAGTATAGGGCGCCTGGGTGGTTCAGTGGGTTAAGCCTCTGCCTTCGGCTCAGGTCATGATCTTGGGGTCCTGGGATCGAGCCCCGCATCAGGCTCTCTGCTCAGCGGGGAATCTGCTACCCCCCCCCCAATCTCTCTGCCTGCCTCACTTGTGATCTCTAATAAATAAAAATAAAATCTTTTTAAAAATCTAAAAAAACAAACTCTTAATATAAATAAAAGAAAGAACCCCTGGTCATTTACTCTACAAGATTCTACTGAGGTGTACAAGCACTGAGCTCGTTAACTACTCAGGAAACAAAAGAGGTATGATTCCTGTCCTTAGGAAGTTTGTAATCCATTGGAAAAATACTTAGCCAAAAAAATTAAACACCGCTGAACCATTAGTCTTTCAAAAAAGGTGAAAGACAGTTGGTTAAAAAAAAAATTAACCATAGTCTTTGTCAATATATGTTTCCACAAGGCAGCTAAAATTCATTTCAGTTCTAAGAATCTCTGAACATCTCAAGTTCAAGCTCAGACCGAAGTTGGAGGAACTGAGTTATAATAAAGACACCCTGGTTTCATCTGAACAGACAAGATTTTGAAGAAGCAAAAGCATTTATTATAAGCCTTTAATGCCTCCAATATAATCTCACATTTCTCTACCGGCATTCATCATTTCTGTTTGTATAGCTCCTGACAGTTTATAAAGCGCTTTCCTTGACATTATTTCACTTGATCCTTACAACTCTTAATTAGGTTGGCAGATATTATCTTCGTCATTTTATAGAGGAGATGCTGAGACAGAGGGAGATGAAGCGACTTGCTAACAGTCATCAGGCTATTACTTGCAAAACCAGCAGTAAAAACCGGGCTTTCTTTTCACGGCGCTCGTTGATTTGTGAATTCCTTCACTCAGAGTAAAATGATGATGCAACCTTTCCAGAGTATCATAATTAAGCTAATAATTAACAACAAAAAAAAATTATGGACTTAGGAGTTGGTATAGAGCTACCGGAGATGTCATGGGGAGAGATTTTGGAGGGAAAATGTCCCTCCCTAGGTTATTCTTCTGTCCAGTCACAGAACCATGTAACGACTCCATTTCTGGTTTATGAGTATTTGGGAAGCATTGATTATCATCTTTATTGCCTTAAAAAACGTTGAAATGGAGGACAGCATTTGTACGAGGCGGCATATAAAAGGGGCATAAAATGGAAATTCCTCTTTGCAAGCTGCCTAAGAGGCTAGCAGAGAAACAGGTAAGCTGGGAAGAAAGGAAGAACCGTCTGTCCGAGAAGTTCCAGAGTGGACACTGGGCTGTAAACATCATGGCAGAATCCCTGCCCAGAGAGTGAGGCTTTCACCACGCCACTTGCCCCACATCCGACATACTCCAAATAGAAGACACAGCGCTGGCAGCAACCCATCCCGTGGTGGCCTCATTAGCAATCTGCAGGCCTCAGTTCCAGGAGTTGCTCATTCCCACTCTATAAATGCTCCTCTTCGGAGAAACCCTGAGATCTAGGCGTTTCTAACCAGAGTGCATTGCCTCCAAAAATTCTAGGGGAATCTCCTCCTATAGCCCTATAACCATCTCCACCCCCTATACAACTCCCCCCTAACACAAGTGCCTACATACACACCACACACCACACACACTCTCTCCCTCCCTTCTTTCTTCCTTCCCTCGCTCTTCCTTCCTCCTCTCAGCCGAGTTCAAGATCTCACAGTGAGAAGATCAATAAACGTGTTGGTAAAAAGACCAAACTTTCAGACATATTAAGGCTATATGTCCCTGACTAACCTTAGACCTTTTACCAAAAGATCTACTACAAAGGCAAAAAAGACACTAGCTACTGTATTTGACTTGCTCATAACCCACGACATAAAAGCTTAAGCACAGAGTTAAGTCTGGGGACAGAGGCAATCTTTTTTTTTTTTTTTTTAATTTTTTGTAAGACTTATCACTTTTATTCATTTGTCAGAGAGAAAGAGAGAGAGCATGTGCCCAAGCAGGGGAAGCAGCAGGCAGAGGGAGAAGCAGACTCCCCAGGGAGCAAGGAGCCAGATGCGGGCCTCGATCCCAAAACCCTGGGACCGTGACCTGAGCTGAAGGCAGAGGCTTAACCCACTGAGCCACCCAGGCGTACTGACAAGGACAATCTTGTGGACTTTCTCATCTTCCTTCAGCTAGGGCTGCAAGATCATCCTTGACTCCTGCTTGGCTAAAGGTAAGTGTTTCCACCTAGGAGGGAAGGTAGGAGAGAGGCACGGAGGACAGGAGGGAGGAATAAATTGAAGTAGGGGATTTTCCTAGCTATTATGGGCTGAATTATATCCCCCTACCTGAAACTTACATGTTGAAGCCCTAACCCCCAGTACCTCGGAATGGGACCGTATTTGTACACAGGGCTTTTAGAGCGGTGATTAAGTGACATTAAGGCCAGAAGGATGGGTCCTAATCAAACCTGACCTGTATCCTTATAAGAGGAAATTTGGACACACAGAGAGAGAGAGCAGGGATGAAGGAACTCAAAGCCAAGGTCATGTTGAGACACAGGGAGAAGGTGGCCATCTGCACGCCAAGCAGAGAGGACCCAGACGACACCTAGCCTGCAGGGGCCTTGGTCTTAGCCTGCTAGCCTCCAGAATGGTGAGAAAGCGTGTCTGTTACTTACACTCCCCAGTGTGTGGTCCTCTGCTATGAAGGCCCTTAGCAAACTAACACACCAACTGAATCCTGTGCCCCCACAGGTCTCGTGTTGGAGGTCCGTGGATTTCCCCCTTGCTCTCTAGTCAAGCGCAGCGTTCTGAAGAATGACACTCTCTTCTCATTTCTATGCCTCGTAAAATTGTGTAATGTTTAAAACAAAAGGATCCCTCCGTACGTGATGCAAATATGCATGAACTAGGCTCAGCGACAGAAGAAGCCATTTCATGTACCCAATTAAGGTCTTAAATGAACCATTTTTAGAAAAATAACCATTAAGAACTTTCAAACAGTCTTTCCCCCAATGAGATGAAAAGAGTTTCAACGTCTTACTGCATCTGTTTGCAACATGTCAGAGTTGGCAGCCAGGTTAGCCTTAATCAGAAGAGGCTTTTAGTTTGGAAGCAGGACGTGTAATATGCCTCAATATTTTGCCTGATTAAGTGCTTAAATTCAGAAGGCTTGAATAGACAATCCAAGTTTGTGAATATATAATCTTGTGATTAAATTTCCCCAGTGTCTAACCCCAAATCCTTACTAATTCCCTACACAGCATTTTTCTGTGAGTCTTTTAAAAAGAATTATGTAAGGTGCTAATTTGTGATACAATATTAGTATGTTAAAGAGCTCTGAAAACACAGAAAATTATATCAAAATTAGAAGTAGCTGCATTACTAACATTCATTTCTATTAAATTTTATCCTGCAAATTTCAAAAACAGTGGCTATATTTTTTTGTATTTATTACAGATATTTTATGTGTTAAAACTCATATTTATGGTACAAAGCCATAGCTCACTTATAAGGAAAAAAACAGCCAGGAAAGTAAGTTGAAATATCTGAAGTCGGGTTTTATTTGTAATAGTTTTTTTCAGATGAGAATACTTTCCTCCTCTCCAGGAAAATCACATTTCATTTCAGACTGGTAACAAAATGCCTGGTACCTAGTAAGCACTCAATATACACAGCCGAATAAATGAATATAGATACTGTAAATATTTTAGAATAAAATCCCCATGCAGGAAAGAATCTGGTCCTCCTCTGGAATCCATTCATTATAGCATAGCATTCAAAACTTTGATACTAAATTATTATTTTTGTATTGATACTAGAAGGGACCAACATATTCTTTATATAATTTCAAGAAGGAATCTACTACATTCCCCAAAACAATGATACATTATTCCTTTGTTTATGTGTTCCTTTGTTTACATTGTTCACCAAAATGAACACCTTAGGGACTGACATATTTCAATGCTTAGTAGATAATGGTTGAATGAATGAGTTTACATCTAGGTGAATAATTTTTAAAACAATCTTTTAACATTTTACATTTCTTATACAGAAGCTGCGTGAAGACTGTTTTACCATTCCCCTTGAAAAAAGAAGTCATCGGTTGTTGATTTTAAAAGGACTATTATGTACAGAAATCCACGATAACAAAGTACATAAAATTTCTATGACAAACTGAAATTGTGATGGGTAAAACACTTCTTTAACTTTTTTTTTTTTTTAAAGATTTTTATTTATTTATTTATTTGACAGAGATCACAAGCAGGCAGAGAGACAGGCAGAGAGAGAGGAAAGAGCTGAGCAGAGAGCCCAATGTTGGGGCTCGATCCCAGGACCCCGGGATCATGACCCGAGCCGAAGGCAGAGGCTTTAACCTGCTGAGCCACCCAGGTGCCCCAAAACACTTCTTTAACTTTTAGGCAAAAGAGTTCTCTCAGCTGAGCAGCAAAAGATTGTATGAGTCTGTTGTTACATCTGAAATATTACTAATGGATTATGTGTTCAATTTTTTTTTTTAAATGTCTCTCTTAAAGTGCAATCCTATATACCTGGATATAATTCAGACTACTTTTTAGAAAAAAAAAATTTGGGAGGGAAAATTTATCCCTCGATTTCCGAGAGAACTAAAAGATTTTTCCTAGACCTCAGTAAACAATTTGCCTTTTAGTATGGTTCATTTGCACTTGGCTTTAGAAGCTGTGTTTCAGGCCACAGATGTGTTGAGAAGGGGGCAAAGCAGTTTGCCTGTCTTTCCTTTGCCCTTAGTGTTCTAAGGAAAATACAGTCAGGAACCTGTCATTTTTATGACGAACCAGGCATCGGCTTTTCCAGTTCCAATACAAGAGAGCACCATTCTGCTTCTGCAGCTGGTTAACACAAATGTTTCTGAACTACTGATAACTAACATGGAAATAAAGTAGGAACACACAGGCGTCCAAGATCTGGATTCTGCGGACCACTGTCAGAGATTCTCAGCTGTTGTCAATGATAAAACAGATGAATATTTATAACCTTATCATTCACAGACATTATATCCAAATAAGACTAGAATACACTGTTGAAGCTCCACTCTGATACCTTACATGAATTATTGAAGAATCTTCACAACCTGGAATGTTGTATTTCAACAATTTGCGTGTTGAGAAACTTACAAACACTATGACTCTATTCTGATCACATCATTCAAACATTTCCTAAGATCTACACACACAACAAATCACCTCATTTTCCAACGTCCTCTCAAATTTCACTGCTCAAAACGATTTAAACTCATTGTTCTATAGATTTTTTCTAAAGTAAAGTGACTGTTTATTTTTATTTTTTAAATTTTATTTATTTATTTCCCCCCATCACCGGCCATGGATTTGTCTTTCACAGGGTGACTCATTTTACTTAGCATAAAATCCTCTAAGTCCACCTGTATTGTTGCAAATGGTAGGATATCATCCTTTTTGTGGCTTTGTAATATTCCATTGCGTGTATCTGTGTCTGTGCAACATTTCTCTTCTATCTTTTCATGTATGGATGTGCGTTTGGGTTGCTTCGTATCTTGGCTATTGTAAATAATGCTTCAGTAAACATAAGGGTGCATATGACTTTTCATACTAGTGTTTTCATTTTGTTTGGGTAAATACCTAGTAGTGAAATTAGTCGATCCTATGGTATTCCTATTTTTAATTTTTTGATTAAACTCCATACTCTTTTCCACAGTGGCTGTACCAATTTCAATTCCTACCTTCAGTGTATGAGTGCTGCTTTTTCTCACATCTTGTTATTTCTTGTCTTTTTAATTTTAACCATTCTGACAGGTGTAAGGTGATATCTCATAATGGTTTTGTTTCGCATCTCTCATGCTCAGCAATGCTGAGTATCTTTCCATGTGTCCATTGGCCATCTGCATGTCTTCTTCGGAAAAATGGATATTCAGTTTCTCTGCCCATTTTTTAACTAGGTTGTTTTCTAATGTTGCATTGCATAAATTCTTTATGTATTTTTGATATTAACTCCTTATCAGATGTATCATTTGCAAATATCATCTCCGATTCAGTAGTATGCTTTTTTGTTTTGTTGATGGATTGCTTGGCTGGGCAAAAAGCTTTTTATTTTGGTATAGTCTCACGAGTTGATTTTTGCAAATGAAGTGACTTTTGATTAAATTTTTAAAAGGCAATTTCAAAAGCAATATAAATTCATATATCATGATTAAATACCCCCCCATTTCAATCTTTTTAAATATTATTTATTTGGCAAATGTATCATTTAAAGACAACTTAAACTTCTCAAAGCTGTCATTAAAATTACAGCTTAACTATAATTACTATATCATCAAACTAGTCACATTTCCAAATACAAAAAAGAAAATATCCAAAGTGGTCTGGGTTTATATGATCCAATATACCTCATTATTATCCGAGGAGTTATTAGCAGGTGAAAAACTATGGCTTATTTTGTTTCATTAACATCAGTAAAGAAAAAAAATATCTTGATAGTCAATAAATAACTCTAATCTCATTGGCACAAAATAAACTTGATTCCAGAACATGTAAAACTTAAGAAGAAATATCTTCTTATTTATTAGTTATATTTAGTGCATGTAACTAAAATAGTTAATTACTAGTCTTCCCTGGTAGTCAGCAAAACCTGGTTCTTTATTCTGAAAAGCCACAGTCACTAAATTTTTACAGTTGGGGAAAGGAAAATTAGTTGCTTTTCTACCAGTATGAAACTCATTCCCATTCTGACAATAAAATATCACTCAGAATACCCAAACCGCAGGGATCTCCCATTCACATTTCTTTCCAAGGTATATGATAGTCTATGCAAAATTAACTTCTATATTAACAATAAGATCCACACCTCCGCTGAAGCTCAAGAAAAAAAGCGACTACAGTAAATATTAAATCATTCATTTGGTCTTCTTCAAAAATCCTAACCACGGGTATATTGCTTACTTAAGTTGATCTATTTCCAGACTTTATTTTCCGATCTCTGTATAAGAAATCATGTGTACAGATATTCCCCACCATGATGGGGTTACGTCCCAGTAAACTCATCATAAACTGAAAATACTGCAATTTGAAAGTGCGTTTAGTGCACCAAAGCTACTGAACATCACAGGTTAGCCTAGCCTGCCTACCATGTGCCAGAACACTGCACAATTGTGTTAGAGAACACAAAGCCTGTATTATAATAAAGCGTTGACTCTCTTGTGTAGTGCACTGACTACAGTACTGAAAGTGAGAACCAGAATGGCTTTGTGGGTCCGGAGTGGTTGTCAGTATTTTGGTCGTTTGCCCTTATGATGGCACGACTACCAGAAACTGTGGCTTGCTGCCAATGCCCAAGTCAAAAGAGAGGATCTACCCCCTATCACTAGCCCAGGAAAAGAGCAAAACTCGAAATTCCAAATACGGTTTCATCTACTGAATGCGTACCACTTTCACGGCATCATAAAGTCGAAAAGCCATTAGCCAAATGACCTTAAGTCCGGCCCCTCTGTACTCTGAAGCTCTACATGACACACATTAAGCCTCCAATTCATCAATTGCTTTAAGGATTACCTAGACTGCAATTTTTATATTAAAGATTTCTGAATAGTTTTACCTTAAGCCCTAGTTGTTTCAGAAAGAGAAAGTTATTTTTCCACGTTCTTGGGCAATACCTTCCCTGTCTTGGGGGCAGCAGGTGAGACAGAGAGACAAGTAGATTTGATCTCATTAAATCAACTTTAAGGAGCTCGATTAAGGTAAAAATTGAATGAAACGGGAGATAATGCAGAAAGATTCATGGTCTACAGATGAGTATCACTTCCTTCTGCAAACACGGTAGGTTCCTATAGAGACAGTTCTCTTGGAATAACACCCCTAGCTTCTCGTGCCCCCCCTCCACAAGTCTACCCAAGGAGGGAGGAACTGTCATCAGAACTAAAGAATGATGGAGAAAGAGTTGGGCTTGCAGACAAGCCCTTACTTTCTTCCCAAATGAATTTGCTTCCTGTTCTGGTTCTTGCCCAGAGGAAAAAATGGCAGAGGCCTCCAGCTGTCCAGATGTGCCACTAACTACCGGTGCAAGTCTGTGAAATTCTGCTGGGGCTTGGCAGCAAGCCCTTTCAACCGAAAATCAGAATGCAGATCTACAATCAGCTTTAATCTCCATTTGTCACGTTAATCTCTGTCTGCTTTCTCTATACTGTTCCTCCTTTGGTCTCAGAGGATGAAAGCAAATGAAAGGCAGGGTTAGTGTTGACTTTCTAAAACCCTAAAATTTATGTAAGACACTGAGGGGAATGTCCACTGGGATTTTACTTCCTTTTGAGGGCCACAAGCACACAGATAAATTTAAAAGGATGCCAATGGGAGAATGCTATAAGATACAAAATAAACAGAGCTGATAAAGGCAGACGGGGTTCCAGATAAGGGATTCTGGAAGGGCGTCCATGAGAACTTTAAGTAGAACTTAAAAGTATTTTGGATTCGCAAAGCAACTTACAAAGAAGAGGGGGGAAAAGCGTTCCAGGTGTACAGAGGTACGATTATTTTTAATTTTTTGTTAAATGGGGTTAAAAAAAAAAAGCACATTGCTTTTACACTGCATACTACCTAATTTCTGGATACAATATAAATATTATCTACATTTCTGTAAACATATACAGATAATAGTGCATGTGCACATATGTGTACATATGTCCTCATATGTAAACACAAAAGCCTCTGGTGGGAAACATCAATTCAGGGTAACAGGCATGAGGTCACAGTGGCTGTGGGTACTCTTGTCATTTAGTCGTACCTGTGGTGTCAGAATGGGTAGACCACACACGTCTCTACAGTGGACCTGTATGCCTGTACTACTGACTTCATTGAAAAAGACAGTGAATAGAGGAAAAGACAGAAAAGAAAGAAGAAACAGAAGAAGGCAGTATGGGAGGGAAAATTAAAATAAGGAACACATGACAATAGAATTACATGACCTTAATTTACTTCTTTATTTAGAAGGTACTCTAGGACTATAAAATGTCAGTGGGACATTTTTGTGACAATCCATATTCATTACATTGATAAATAGAAAAGTAGAAATCAATACTCAAATTTTCAACTGATAGAATGAGAAATAAATGTCATGTGGGTACTCATATCTAAAAGCATAGGCTTTATATATCTGTCTTAAATCAAAATTTAATGTTATTGTCTTTTCACTGATAGAATCCTGAGTAAGTCAATATGTATGAAATTATTTCCAAATTTGTGACATGCCTCCAATTACTCATCAAGTACACAATCCCTCATAAAACATTGCTAACAAAAAACATCTTCTCTCTTAAGAAAAATATGAAATTCTAAACCTGTCCTCAACCCACTATTTCTCTCTCTTTCTTTCTTTTTTTTTTTTAAGATTTTATTTATTTATTTGACAGACAGAGATCAAAAGTAGGCAGAGAGACAGGCAGAGAGAGAGAGAGGGAAGCAGGCCCCCTGCTGAGCAGAGAGCCTGATGTGGGACTCGTTCCCAGGACCCTGAGATCATGACCTGAGCCAAAGGCAGCAGCTTAACCCACTGAGCCACCCAGGTGCCCTATTTCTCTCTTTCAATTGATAAAAAAATTAAGTTACCCTATATGTTTTACAAATTTAATGATCATTATCTTATTTGTTTCAACTACGTTTGACTTATGACAACTTTTAAAAGTGCTCTCTGGACAGACATTATGAGTTAGAAGACAAAGGCATCTAGTGGTACTGACCTGAAGATAGCCAAAATATTTACCTGGCTCTTTATACCACCAGAAATGTGGTACCCCCACCCCTCACCCCATTCCCACTACACACCACCTTGCAGGCAAGAATCCTGACTACCTGTTCATTGCTACATCCTCAGGCAACTAAAGTAATTTCTGGCATCCAGTAGGTTTCCTCATGGACTGAAGACCCTGATATTGAGACTTTAATATTCTAAAGGGACATTATCCAAGACTCTACTTTACAGACTGTCCATAGGAACGTGGCAGAGATTCTGATCCAATCAACACACCAACAAATACATGGGAAGAACTAGCCTTGGGCAGATGGCATTGGAGAGTTCATCTTCCATCAGCTACAGATGGACTGTCCAATGGATTCTCTAAGAATGTGCAACAGTGCGCAAATATATTGTCCCAATAATGTTCTCATGATGCTTTTTCCCTATAGAAATGCACATAACCCACTTTAAAACACCTTTTGTGATACATAAAATGCTAAAAATGAGCCCTGAGAAAACTACGCAAATATAGATCATTTATTTTTAAGTCAAAATGGATACAATCTAAATTAAGGGGCTAGTTACTAAGGTTACAAAAACTGAGTGAATAAAGTAAAACAGGATTCCAGCCAGTCTTATCCACAAGTACAAAAACATGCTTAACAACACAGATCTCTTCAGAGAGAGCTATAACAACACATTCTTCTCCAAGGTCGACATGTCTACTAATCTAAGTACATTTATTGTTTTGTTGTTTTTTTATCCATCTGTTACATAAAAACTCTATGCCATCCCTAAACACGTATAAAAACCTTTGGGCCTACAAGCTCATGAAAATTTAAGTTCATAGTCTAATAATCTGTTAATCTAATAATCTGTTCATTAGGCCAGGTCATGTTTGACAATCAACAATGGATAATGTTTAAATGACACAGCTTTCTCCAAATTCCAAAGACCATTCAAAATGTTTCAGTCCTAAAATTCTAAAATTAGACTTTGAAAAAAATATATAGTGATTGAAAATAATACTGCACATTCATGTCGCTCCTCACAATTCACAGAGTGCTCTCATTTTTATTAGATTATTTAGAAATTAAAGATCAAAGGCAGCACTATAGGAATCAGAGGTTCTAGCCAGGGAAAGGAAAGAGCAGTTGTAACTTCATATGAATCTTCAAATATATAAAGAGATTTTTCAAAACAACTGTAATAATAAAAGGATAGAGGGGTGCCCAGGTGGCTCAGTTGAGCATTCAACTCTTGGTTTAGGCTCAGGACATGATAAGGTCTTGAGATAAAGCCAGACTCAGCCTCTACGCTCAGCAGGGAGTCAGCTTGAGAATCTCTCTCGCCCTCTGCCCCTCCCCCCACTCATGCTCACTCTCTCAAATAAATCAGTCTTTAAAAGAAGAAGAAGAAGAAGAAGAAGAAGAAGAAGAAGAAGAAGAAGAAGGAGGAGAAGAAGAATTATTATTATTATTATTAAAGGATAGAAGAGGAAAATTGGCATGAATTACTTTATAAAGAACTGAAGTCTATCATATAAAAGTCTGTGGAGCAGCACCTGGCTTGCTCAGTGGGAAGAGCATGAGACTCTTGATGTCAGGGTTGTGAGTTCGAGCCCCACGCAGGGTGTAGAAATTACTTAAGTAATAAAACTTCTAAAAAACATCTGTTGAAAAAGCCTTTTGAAAGTTACAAATAAATGAATGATCAGGGTGGAAGCTACAATGTGTTTAATTGACCTCTCTCTCTTCTTGGAAGAGCCCATATTAATGCAATCTGAAATGTTCATTTCAGAGAAAACCACATTTCTAAAATGTTTCATTCTTAAAACTGGAATGAAACAGGTTATCACAAATTGGAAGTAGTCAGGCCCCTAGGAAACGATTCTTCTTTGCATTCCCAAAGGCCCAACATATAATCCTCAACATTTTAATACCACAATATTGCTATTAAAAGAAACTAGCACAGCTGGCTTTCATTATTAGTAAACTATCATTACTCTGCTTAATTTAGGTTTTACAAGTTATTTTCTTCATAGATCTGTAACTCATTAACTAAAATAGGTGTCATAGTCAGTTTAAAATCTCTTTCATATCCAGGAACCATGAGTGCCTCAGTTCGTTTCTATGCAAGATTTCTAAGCCATCATCTCTTTACGTCTCTTGAGTAACACATGACAGAGGACAGAATAATAAATCACATTTTACTACTTACAGAATGGCAAGCACCACGAGACTATTTACTACTATTACTTCCGCCTTCCATAAGGGATATTTACCAGCAGTGCCTTAACTCTGGCATTTATTCTCCTTAAATTCTGATCAAGTTATTAACATCATCGATATTGGACTGGATAACAGTTACTCTTCCCTATTTCAACAGTCAAGGGGAAAAAAATGAAGAACATTACCTCTGTGTCTTGCACAACATGCATGCCCTTGCTGACCTCCGTCTCCATATTCACACTCAACACACTGAAACCCAGGCTAGGCTGGACCTGGCGATTCAAATACTAAGTCATATGAATCCTAATAGCATTCATTCCCATTTTTCTTTCTTATAAATGAGGGTGATGAGCACTAAGAACTCTACCCATCCTTCTGACTCTAGAGTGCATGTATAATTCCATAGCACCACTTCTAGTTTTCCTAATTTCTAGGATCTAAAACTAGGTGAAATTTTTTGCTCATTAGGGTCAAGAGCTACCGCTACGAATTCATGCTATTGGTATGTCTATAATGTATTACTTGCAAAAGATTCTTTTGATACGGAATTATTCAAAAACGACCCCAAATTATACAAAAATTAAAAGGAAACTATAATGGTACATGCAATATTTGTTCTTAAAAAAAATAAAATAAAATTTATCTTTACAACATTAGTAAGGCTTTGTTGAGAAAAGTACCATAGAACTATGTTCTACTTTCTCCCTGCTTATTAGAAATCAGACATTGCAAATAAATGGATTTTTTTTTCTTAAAATTTACCTATATATTTGAGCGAGAGAGAGCATAAGCAAGAGGGGCAGAGGGAGCAGGAGAGAGAATCTCAAGCAGACTCCATGCTGATCTCCAAGACAGATGCGGGGCTTGATCTCACGACCCTGAGATCATGACCTGAGCCAAAATCATGAGTCGGATGCTTAACTGACTGAGTCATCCAGACACCCACAAACAAATGGATTTTTAATGATTCTGAAGGTTTCTTCATTTTTGGATAGAGTATATCAATAATATATCCACATGTATAGAGGTAAACTGTTACGTGTTTAACAATGAGCTTTCTAGGAAATAAGGTCCTGATTTTTAGTGTTTGCCAATTTCTGTGATATAAGTACTCTAACTGTGGCTGATCGGAAGCTGCTAATGTGAATTACCAAATGCCTCAGAACTGACCCACTAGCCCTATGGCCCACAATGAGTTGGTTCCAGCCACACCACTGTGTACCTTTCAGAGGTATATATACAGACCCACACCCATATACATGCAGATAGGTATTATCTAGTAGACACACAAAAGTACACCTAAACAGAGTTCATAACAAATCAATTTCTCCAAGGTTTATGGGCAGTTCTTTCAAAAGGTCAGAATGGCACTTGACATACATTTCCTGTCTTTCCAACCACATGCCTTATTATCACTGCCTCGGAGAGGTCCCTTATAGAAGAACATCAACCATTCTGAAATGCATCGCCTTTAAGCATATAATTAGCTATGGCCATATGTTTGGTGTCTAAAATTAAGCAAGCCAGATTTAAAAACTCAGACAGCAGACCTCTAAGAAATTTCATAATCTGATCTTCTCATCATCCTGCATGAACCTCTTACATGAATGCATGTTGGTGATGGGTACCAGGCTCGCCTGGATGGAGATGCTTATAATCCATTCCAAATACACGGAGAGAAAGCCTTTCACTTCCAGTGCACCTCAGCCCCATATTTAATAGTTCTATTTTCGACACAACATTCTTCTGCAATGGTGCAGAATCCTAAAGAGAAAAGTCACCTGAAGCAAATCCCCAAAAGTCTATCCATTCACGCACTCCACCTGAGGTTAAATAGCCCATAACCTTGAACCAAGGGTCCCCATCACAATGAGCCGGCATCAAGCATGGTCAGGATCACTGCAGGGAAAGCGTAATTTCATCCATATGTACTATCACGTGAATAGCATCGTCTAGGATTATGTAACACCGAAACTCCGTGCTCTCTGCTGCTGCTGAGAGAGTAATCCTGACATTTACTGTGCAGAGAAACGTGGCAATCCATCAAAACGTTTGATGCCTGGCACTTTCCCCTGAAATTCCACTTCCAGGAATTTCTTTTAGAGATAAGTCCCACTTAAAAGAAAAGGTGCTCATGGAACATCACCTCTGAAATTATTGTTCGTAATAGCAAAAATGAAACAACCTAGATGTCTGTGAATAGGTCACTGGGTAAATAAGGTCTGGTAAAGCTGTACAGTGGAATAAAATACAGCCTTGGTGGGGGGAGGGCAGAAGGAGTGGAGACCTTAGGTGCTGAAATGAAACAAGTTTACAGATAATTGTTAAGTGGCAAAAATAGCTGAATAAAAATGTATACAGTGTGTCACCATTTGAGTGAACACATATAAGATCTATAAATTGTTGTGTATATATAAAGCATCAACAGAAGGATCACAAATGCCTATAAGAACGGTTGCCTCTGAAGTGGCCAAGCCTTTCGTATCATTAAATATTTCTGTAGCACCAACACATAAATTTTTGGAAACTAAAAACATCTGGAAGGATGTGTCATGATATGTCAATTGTTCAAGTTTTAAAGGACTTTAAGTCCTCATCACATTTCTTTTCACAGTAGGTTTAAATATAACCCAGCATGAGAGCATCTACATTTCCACCCATTTTTTAAATTGCTCTCTCCCACTCATTCTTCTTCTGGAACCCTCCCTCCTTTCCTCTGCGGAGCTAACATCTGAAGCCAGTAACCCCACAGTCACTGTCACGACAAAGCTCTATAATCTGGGCCTGAGAAAGGTAAGGGTTATTTTTCTTTTTTAAGATTTTTACTTCTTTATTTGACAGACAGAAATCCCAAGTAGGCAGAGAGGCAGGCAGAGAGAGAGGAAGGGAAGCAGGCTCCCTGCTGAGCAGAGAACCTGATGTGGGGCTCAATCCCAGAACCCTGGGACCATGAACAGAGCCGAGGGCAGAGGCTTTAACCCGCTGAGCCACCCAGGTGCCCCAGTAAGGGTTATTTTTGACTGGAGGAAAGTTCTAGAAGTCAAGAAACAATTACAAGGAGTCATAATATACTATAACATATAATATGCTATAGTCAAATGTCAGGATTTATGTATCCTGACTCCCCACCTGAGCACTCTCACAACTCCACATTAAAATATATAATCTAGGGCGCCTGGGTGGCTCAGTGGGTTAAAGCCTCTGCCTTCAGCTCAGGTCATGATCTCAGGGTCCTGGGATCGAGTCCCACACTGGGCTCTCTGCTCAGCAGGGGGCTTGCTTCTACCCCCATCTCTCTCTGCCTGCCTCTCTGTCTACTTGTGATCTCTGTCAAATAAATAAATAAAATCTTAAAATATATATATATAAAATCTACATAATATGTGTACAGTGTTGTATAAATTGATATAAAATAGAAAGATAGAGAAAAAGAAGATAAACATGAATGAAGCCAGAAATATCAGAGTTATGTCATTTTTATTAATCTTCTTTTCCATTTCAATACTTGCCTCTCCTCAATATTTTTCACTAAACCCCAGGTGGACACCTCAAAAATGAACCAATAGTCAGTTAAATCCACCAGTTAAGCAGCTTATCTGTCTGTCCAACCTTGGGGAAAGTACACGAGAAACAAGTGAAACTACATAAACCTCACCCTGAAGGGGCTTAAAATCTTCAAACAGCAACCACATTCCTCAGAGAATTCTGGAGTGGTGGATTTACACTCAATTTCCTTAGAAACAAGGAAGCTCTCCGCCCCCCCCCCCAAAGAAATTAAATATATTTAACTAGAAGTGGCATTTATATACGGGAGCCTTCTTATACCTTAGAATGTTTTAAAAAACCATATTCATAGTCAATGCATCTAAACAGCTGTTTCACAACCATTCTATAGGAAAAATTACTAGGATGAAGCACTGGCCTCGGCAAACCACCCCAGATGCTTTATCACTCCTAGAAATTAATTGCTAAGAAATTTAATTCTTAGGAAATGGGAAGCCTGGGAAAACCCACAAGATAAGCAATTCTCTGAATTTGAAATATATGCTTGGAATACTTCAGTGTTTTCTTCCTAAAGGGTCATCCTGCAGTCACCCTTGCGTTTCCCTCCATCTGGCTACCTGAGCTTTGCTCCGCAAATTCTCTTCTCCCTAACAGCCCACACCTCTTGGGACAGGCTTTACAGAAAGGACAATAACACGCTTAAAAGTCAATAAGCTTCAAAAGTGAAAACAGAAGACTTGGTAATACATCTTGGTCTTTAGATCTGCAAGGTGTGAGCCTTCACTTTCCTTCTGGGGAAACTGCTATTAGTGAAGGAGTCTGCTTTGCATTTCAAAGGGAATAGAGACAGACGTCTGACCTTGAGTATGAAAAAGGTAATGTTGTGTCCCCACCTACCCAACCACCAGGATAATACATAATCCAAAGTTAAATCAATATTGAACGGCAAAGAAAGTGAAAAGAAACACAAATTCTGACTTTTATCATGATGACTACTACAGTACTTGAATTATTATTTTCCCAAAACTACTTTTTGATGCCCCAAAAGTGGCCTAAGTATAGTCCTGGTCTGCCTGTGGGTTATCCAACACTGGCTTCATAACCCCAGCAGCACCATAAGAAATGGTACCAGGGACACAAAAGCTACTTTGGCCACATCTATAATAAAATAAATTTTAAATTGTGTCTTTGATTTTCCCCAAATAAATTTTCCATTGTCCCTGCTTCTTGGTGTGACAAGCTCCTACTGCAAAAATAGGGCAGGAAAATCTCACTAGGTCATGTGACCCCGGCCCTGCCACAGAGGAATCTGGGAAATCAAGCACCTGATATCTTCAGTTCAGGTAATATAGGCAACCTGTGCCTCCCATTAATCTCAAAAGGAAGACCTCTCCCAAGTTAGTAAGGGGGTTCAGATGTCAAATAGCTAGAATAATAATAGTGGAAGAATACAGAATTATGTGTGTTATGATTTCAGAGTAGATACTTTTTCTTTTTAAGATTTTATTTATTAGACAGACAGAATCACAAGTAGTCAGAGAGGCAGGCAGAGAGAGAGAGGAAGAAGCAGGCTCCCCGAGGAGCAGAGATTCCGACGTGGGGCTTGATCCCAGGACCCTGAGATCATGACCTGAGCCGAAGGCAGAGGCTTTAACCCACTGAGCCACCCAGGTGCCCCCAGAGTAGATACTTTTAAGCCATAGTGATGACTTTTTCTTACTGAATGATTCTAAGGATGTCTGAAGGGTGGAATCAGTTTGCCACTTCTTACCTTCTCAAACAATGAAACGTGAAGCTCGGCGTCATATTTGGAAAGAACTGAATAAAAAGTTGCATAGCCCAATTAATGCGAGTAAATTAGTTTAATTCCAGAAAAACCTATTCCATATATGTGAAAAAAGAAAAGCATGTGATTTACATGGAAAGTAGTCAAGGCCATGGGCTTTGGAATCTTCCTGGCTCATCTGCTTAACCTGCTGGTATCCTCAGACAGCTTAATTGCACTTCCTCTGTCTCAGTTCTCCCATCTGTAAAATGTGAATGACACTCCCTGTGACAAAAAGATGCTATAAGGACTACACAGCATCTTACAAGAGTTTAAAATAGTACGTGGAACATAGGGAGAGCTCAACAAATGTTGTATCTATTATACGTATTCAGTGTTAAAACATAAAGCCCATTTGTAATAACCTCAATGCTTTATCTTGATTCCATTTCTTTTGATTAAAAGGCAATCTTCAACCACATGGAAAGGTCAATCACTCGATATTTTTGTTATAGCAAGAGAACAGAGAGCAGATTACCTACTTTATCCTTTCAAAAATATCAGTGAATAAGACTATTTCACCCACTGTAAAATTATGGCTCTACAATATTGATTTTTTTTTTTTTCAGATGCCAAAGGACAAGTAAAATGTAACAAGGGTCTCTCTTCCTCTCCCCCAAAATTAGGGTTGGAACAACAATGTACAATGTTCAGCTGGGCCAGTTCTAAATAAAAATGTTATGTCTAGGATACTAACTTGCATGGTAGAGAAGATCTGAACATAGGTCTCCTTAGGAAAGAGCTTACATGACACTTTGTACTATGTTCCCTCCTAGAGTATAAACCCATTGAGGGTCAGGTACTCTGACCTTATTTGTGCTCAATAAAAATCTGTAGAAATGAAAGTAACAATGTAATGAGTGAAAGTTAGCACATATGGGGATGCCTGGGTGGCTCAGTTGGTTAAGCAGCTGCCTTCGGCTCAGGTCATGATCCCAGCGTCCTGGGATTGAGTCCCACATCGGGCTCCTTGCTCAGCAGGAGCCTGCTTCTCCCTCTGCCTCTGCCTGCCACTCTGTCTGCCTGTGCTTGCTCTCTCCCCCTCTCTCTCTCTCTGATAAATAAATAAAAAAAAACATCTTTAATAAAAAAAAAAAAAGTTAGCACATATGGAGTAGTACACAGAATGCTTTTCATAACAAAATACACACAAGTTGGTCAACATCTAGACAAGAGGTTAATCAAATGAAAATCTGAGCCATTGTCATTATTTGGTACCTTCAATATATGTTCTTGTATGCCAGGAGCTAAGGGTTACGCAAGGATAAAGCAGACCTGGTCCTAATTTCTAGGATCTTACAGATTCACAGGAGACTAATCAAATATGTCAGATAAATAATCGAATATATCAAATGTATTTTATATGTGTAAAAAGTTAGAAAGTGACTACTGCACCAGAATGTTTGAATAAAAATTGCAAGAGATCAGAGAAGGGAGAAATTACTCCTTCTAAATGCATTCCTTCTCTGGTTTGGGGGGCGGGAACCTCTCCTGTCCACAGAAAAGCACCTTTAAATCACTAGTGTCTGTCCCATTTTTCCAAATGAAATAGAGAAACTTTGGGGGCACCTGGGTGGCTCAGTGGGTTAATGCCTTTGCCTTTGGCTCAGGTCATGGTCTCAAAGTCCTGGGACTGAGCCCTGTCAGGCTCTCTGCTCAGCAGGGAGCCTGCTTCCCTGCCCCCTCTCTCTGCCTGTCTCTCTGCCTACTTGTGATCTCTGTCAAATAAATAAATAAAATCTTTTTAAAAAATTAAAAAAAGAAATAGAGAAACTTTCTTTAGATAAAGAAAACTAAGTTTATCACAGCTAAAATTAATAATTTAGCTAATTAGGTTTCCTATTAGTCTTTAACGAAACTTTATTTATTGTGGTTAATAGTGAATTCTCTCTCTTTCTGTCACACACACACCATACTCCTCAACACCTCAAAACTGTACATTAGTTCTAGAGGCTTCTATTTTCCAGGTTAGGAAATTGCTGCTCTGTCGGAGAAACAAATTCCCAAGACTCCCCATTCAAGGTCTCTGACAGGCCGTTACCCCCGTCATTCAGAGATCAGGCCCACCATTCCGAAAACAAAAAGCCCCTCAATGCCACAACGATTAGGGAAAGATCAATGTAACCCTACAGATCGATATGTTTAACACCTAAAGAAACACACAATTGAAGTTCAGAGCTTCAATTCCTCGTGGGGAGAAAAAGAAAAAAAAAAAAAAAAACTTTCAATCTTGTTTTTAGAAAGAAATATTCAGCTGAACAGATCAACTTCATGAAAACCCAAATGGCTTTTGTGTTAAAACTATTTCTGGAATTCTCTTATTTCATCCACTGCTGCATGCAGAAAAGACAGGCGCTTGCTAAGACATCTGACCAGCAGCACGGGGTGGCACGGCCCCAGTGCATGGGCTCCCGCAGGAACAGTGAAGTGGCCGCATGCTGGCTACCCTCCTCACCAGCCCCATAAATAAGGCCACGCTTCTAAATACCTTCATTTTAAAATTAGATTTCGATTTTTTTCTCAGGAACAGCCAAATCCCTGTTGAGCTCCTAAAACATATTTTACAACTTAGATGAGTATGTTCTGCCTTCCTGCCTTTTTTTTTTTTTTTTTTTTTTTTTTTGCAGCTGTTACTTTTAAGAGAGAACATTTTGCTTTACAAATGAGAATGAAGGCTTTTATATAAAGGGGGAATTTTTCTGCTCGTTATCATCTGGGCATCCTCTCTCTCTCTTTTTTTTTTTATCATGTCAGAACTGGCTTAAAACAATTTCATATGCAAACTGTGCAACAGCACAGGAGTTTAAATGTTCACAGTTTCAAACCTGATAGAAAATAGAGAAACTAAAAAATAAGCCCAGTGAAATCACTGCAGTGCACCAATATATAAGAAAACCTAACTTACGGGGCGCCTGGGTGGCTCAGTAGGTGAAGCATCTGCCTTCCGCTCAGGTCATGGTCCCAGAATCCTGGGATCAAGCTCCGCATCGGGCACCCTGTTCTGCAGGAAGCCTGCTTCTCCCTCTCTCACTCCCCCTGCTTTTGTTCCCTCTCTCGCTGTGTCTCTATCAAATAAATAAAATCTTTAAAAACAAACCTAACTTGGTTCTACTTTTCCTCTAGCTAGAACCACTTCTAGTACCATCTGTGTAAGAAAGTCAGTAAAAGGGATTCACAGCACAAACTGTTCTTTTTAGCTCCCTATGGCAAATGTCATCTTTGACCATCAAAATATTTGCCTGCTGATTTACACATATCATAGCTACTTTAATAGGTCACTATGATGTCTATGACTTTTCAAAATATACAGCACAATCATATGCTAATGTATGCAGAGGAATGTTTGTGTATGAATTAGTGGGATTGTCACCACTTAAAACTATACCTTTAGCAGGGATTATTATGTGATTAACATAGCTATTTTCCTAATGTATCTCCGGAAATTTCATTAAAACATGGGAACTAAAATAATGCAGAGTTAAATATCAAGCTTGGGAATTTATATTCAATTTTCCAAGGGCAGATGCACTGTTCTTTTGCTTAAACAAAGATCTACTGATAACATTCTGCAAAACCAGAGTTGCCCATTTCTTGGGCAGTTCATAGGGTATGATCTTCTAACTCGCATTAGAAGGGTAGAGGAGTTTAACCTTCCCTACTTACTATATAATTAGAGTTCATCCACTTATATGGAAGAACAATTAATCCTACATAAGAAATAGATTATTGTGGTGTTGAAAAAAGGTACTTCCTACTCCCTAATGGAGAGCCTTCACTGCCTCTCCCCCTCGCCCTCCAGCGGATTACCTCTACCTGCTCTCAAGCCCCACCAGCTTTCTTCTAGGATCACAGAGCCTTTGTCACACCACTCCCCACATCATATAGAAACGAATTATCTATGTATCTCTCTTCACAACTCTATGTGTGCCTCAAGGGCAGGGAAATTGTAGGTGCTGTTCTTCAGCCAAGTAATTAAAAATAAATTTTCACTGACCCGAACTGATACAATAAGTAAGACAGCCTTGGATAGGTAACAGCTTAAAATGGAACTCAGAAAATTACAAGTGGTTCCTATGAGCTTTCCAGTGGCACAATTTATTATTCAAAGGCTCCATCGTAAATAGATCATTCCAAAGGTGGTACAATTTGATTGCTTTATCCCTAGGCCTGACTTTTTAAACTAACTTTCCTCTCTATCAATTTCTTTATCTCCCAGGAAATGTCACTGCAATTTATAGTACTCTTTACATTTAGTTTCTCTAATCTTTTCAGGCATTTGGAAATTGCTGTCAGTGATAGCAAAAATATGCCACATTTTGAAAAAACATTTTGATAGACATAGACCTATATACAGTAGGTACCTCAGTGAGGGGAATGCGATGCCTTACAATAAAGGGAAAGCAACAAAATGCACGTTCCACACAATAAACTCTGGTCTATACTTTCACTTTCCACTGGCTTCAGCTAATATAACTTACCAGCCACACTCTTCCAAAGAAAATTTAAGAGAGTCTTTATATTACACCATTTAATTTTGATCTTTAGAGTTGTCTTTAAGTAAAGCCTCCCAAACAACCAAACAACAACTAACAATAACAAAAACCCTTTTTATATTTCAATCAAGGAATAATCAGTTATTTATTCAATACCTACTATGCTCAAATACTGAGCTCTGGAAAATTCAAATAAATATTTAAGTGCCCTCAGTCACCACATATCACAGAGGCAAATTTGGGAAACAAGAATTAAGTGACTCATTTTAAAGGACACAAGACAACAGTTTCAGAGTCGGGAGAAGGCCGAATTTGGTTAATTACCAAATGAAGAGACAAATACTATACTAGTAAGGAAAGAAGGAGAAAATTGGGGCTGTGTCACTTAGGGCAAATGCATGAAGAGTAATTTGAGCTAAATTGCATTTTAGTTGGTAGAGAAAATTGGGAAGGACAGAGCAAGCATTGGCATGAGTATTAGCAAATGAAATGAGACACAGAAAGAAGAGTAAGTTGAGTGAAAAAGGTTTTATGAGACAGAAATTTCTAGAAGGGCACTTGGAACTAAGTTAGTAAGACAGTTTCAGTTCTTGAATGTCAAACCAAGATGATGGGTATTTATTTTCAGGCCACTGGAGAACTAAACTGACTTCTGACAGTTGAAGGCTTAAACTTGAATCCAGTGGTTCTCAAAGTGTGGCCTACATGCCTTTCGCGTCAGCATCACCTGGACACTGGCCCCATCTCAGATCTCCCAACTCAGAAACTCCCAGAAGGGGACCCGGCAGCCCACATTTGAACGAGCCTTCTGGGTAATTCCGATGTACACTCAAGGCTGAGAACCCCTGCTTTAAGCAAAGTGAAATAATCAAAGCCACACATCAGATATACCATTCTGAGGACAGGAGGCACAACAGGAACCTGTGACAACGGCATGAAAGGGAACTTTCACAGTCAGTTCCAAGAAGACCAAAAAGAAAAGAGAATGTTTTTAAAAGATTTGCTCTGTGACATTTAACAGCATTTCAAGATCACCTTTTAACGTTCTATTAGAGCTTCTCTCTTAGAAGCTTATCGTAAAAGGAAATTAAAAATGACTAAGTCTTACAGTGGGGATTACAGCCTACTAGCTTTCCCTCCTCTCCTGAGGAAGAAATGGTAAGATTTCTCATCATGTGTCAGGAGGGAATTGGGAAAAGGAGAGCTAACAGTTACTGGAGACTTCACAAAGAACAGGATCAAGAGGCTAGCTGTGGTACTGCCCCTTTATATACAGTTGAAAACTGAGCTTCACGGGGGTAAAGAAAACTTCAAAATAACCAATTAGTAAGCACAAAACCAAGAATTCAGAGCTCTTGCTCCTCTAGGAAACCACCTACCAGAAAGCCCAAAGAGTCCCATGTAAAAAAGAATTTGTTTTCTCAGTTCACCTGATGTTTGAGACTCTTCAGAAGTCTCCATATTGCATAGGTAATGAGGGTAATATTCTGCAAATCTTTCACTGGTTCAGTTTTGTTTGCTCCTTAATTTGTTGTCTTCATACAGACCTCACCCTCCAAGGCCATGGGTGCCTGTTACCTGACCTCTTTAAGACCCAAGTCTCCAAACCTGCATGAAGGGTTTGAAGTCCAGCCAGGAAGACAAAAGATGGCAAACCCATCGCTGTCCCCAACGGTCTGTATGAAGGACAGATGTACAGGGAGACTCTCCACATTTCCCAGTTTCTCGTCTCTGAGCATCCTGTTAATATAGGAAAGCCAAAGGGAAGAAGGATTTCTAGCCCAAAATCTGTTTAGGAATCTTTACAAAAGACTGTCTGGTGGGCTTTTGGCAATGACCTCAAACTCGGAGGCAAAGATGTTCAGAAGCTAGGCTACACCCACACTTAGGGGACACAAGTCTGGCCCAGTAGTCCCAGAGTGCTCCTGGGTGGGTTGAGAATGCGGCTGAGCTGTAGACCAGATGGCTTATTTTGCTCCCACCACAGGAGGTGATCAAAGCCACAGGGGGACCAGAGGCCAGGTAAGAAACAAGCCACTGATTCATGAGGCCCAAAGGGCCAGAAAAGACCATGGTCAGGGTGAGTACTCCAGGAAAGGAGACTACCCGTTCCTTCCCAAGTTGCACAAGAGCAGATCAAAAAGTACACCGACCCCAGCATTGGCAGAGCAGGAGAGCCAAGCCCGGGAGCCTTCAGGAGCCCCAGGAAACTCACCCTTCCCCTTTCTCCCCTTGTCACTCCCTACCCTCATCAAGAGATGGACTGGCTTCAAAATTGGATACAGTCTTCATCGTAAGCCAGCCACTATTCTAAGAGCTTCATCAAGGTTGATTCATTTCATACAGCACAATGATGACAGGTAGAGACTATTACTGTCCCTGTTCACAGATGAAAGAACAGAGGCACAGACAGGTTCCCAAAGGCGAAGTAATAGAGCCAGGAGCCAAAGGCAGCCTCTGCTCAACCCAAGAGAGGGAATGGCAGGAAGAAGAGGAAGAAAACGAGAAGGAAAGAAAATGCATGTCTGTTCGTATCTCCTGTTCAGATCAGAGTTTCAACGTACGCATATTTTCCACTTTGGGGGAAGAAAATGCTGGCAGCTCACATACTTCCTAAAGGGCCCCCCAAAAGCTTGTAAAACAGGCCAGTTCCTGGAGCGAGGCATGATGACTCACTGGCATGGCTGTTTTTTTCTCTGACCTCGTGTAGTTACCACTGGAAAGTTGAAAATAACCAAGCGCTGCTTGGACCTCAGTGAAATCAAAAGGCATACTGTGTCGCTAATATTTTAAAATGGAAAAACATCCAATTCGACAAGTGTTCTTCAGTTATGTTTGACTTTTTCCCAAAAGTCCACAAGACTGAAAGGCTAACCTTCTTCCACAGACCAAAGCTTAAAGGCCTCCAAGTTCACTGTGCAGGGAGGGCAGAGCTCCCCATTCGGGAAACATCTCAGGCCCTGACCAACAGAGGGACAAAAAACAAGCACTCAAGACAAAAGGAAGGGAAGCCAAAGGTAGCCTGCATAGAATTGCTAAAGCTAACTGCATTGTTTCCAAAAACACGCTGCAATGTTTAGGATGAAAATGCATCGGCTTAACGTAAGTATAAGGAATTTTTAGAGCTTTTTGTGGGCTTCCAGTCATTATTTTTTTCCCCTGACATAACCAAATGGGTCCCCACTCCTGGTGACAGGATCTTAGTGCCTGATGGGCTTGGTGACTCACATGGGACACACAGCCTAGCGAAGCACTGACAATACTTTATCTGAGGTTTGGTTCAGTTTTTCCAATCTAACATGCTATTGAATAGGTCCTAGGATAGGGTGTTAGTACAATATCTGTTAAAAATGATTCTTTCAGGGAGGAGGGAAAAAAAAAAAACACACAGCTTTCAGTGTTCGGTATCCTTTACATCTGCTGCTCAGCTGGAAACACTGTTAAAAGGCCATTAGAACCTTAAGGTAACAGACCTGGAAGGCTATGAAAGCCACGGAGCAATTTGCTGTTTGTGTGACGAGTATCAGCCCAGCTACTTCCTTTTCAAGGGCTGAAAACAGCTTCTGTCATGAGCCGTGAAAATCAATTCCACGGTAACCCGGCTGAAATGCGGCTGAAGGGGGCACACCTCTGGGCTGGCGCTACACAGCAGAGCCTCCTTCTGGGCATCCCTGGAACCTTCCAGAAGCCCCCCCAGACAGCAGCATCCTGGCCAAGCCTGGGAGGGAGGGAAGGAGCAGCATGGGACTTCTGGGAACCTTCAGGCTCATCTCTTAGGACCCTGATTCTCTCTGATGCTTAATTAGGTTAAAATCGGAACCGTCACCCTGAATGAAGATGGCTTTAGGAAATGTGCAGCGGGGAAAAGCCTGCTCTGGCTGATTTGTATTCCATCTTTCTCTCCTTCCTGATTATAGTAGTTGGGAGTGAGGCTCATTCTTCCCAAATAATACTGTTTCAAAGCCTTTCAGAACATAGAGCATTTGTAAACTTTTTCTCAAATACCAGGTCATAACTTTTGAAAATAAGTATTTCGGAGGCAGAACGACGGATTGTCAAGAGTTGTACTTCACAAACTCATGGCTAAAACGGTGAAAATTCACTCTAAATTGTGTTATAAGTTTTTCAGCTACAGGACTTTGTCATGCCATTTATAAAATGCAACCTTGGTTACCACCTAGAATTAAGATCTCTGCAACCTACATTTTTATATATACTCAACTCCCACTTTGTTAAACCGAAAACCTTTCTATAATTTCCTGAGCATATTCAGGATAAGGATAAACTGCCACTCTTAAATCATAGCAATCAGCTTACATTTATGCATGGAACTTCCGGTAATATTACTTACCTTTACGTCAATAATCCAGGCTGAGAAATTGATTCAAAATTAATTTGTCAAAGTAATATAACAACAAAATGAAAAAGTATAATTTTATGGGTTGCTTTGAATCTCTGATGCACCTGACTTGCTGTTGTTTCAACTGGAATTTGAGTGTGATTATACATATTTTCTTGACTAAAGTGAAAAAAAAGGATTTATATAATTTTTATGTCTACTGGACAAAATACATCAGGTGGATCTCCGATTTTAAGAAATCCTCCAGTCGCTTTTTTTTCTTTCTTTTTTTTTTTTTTAAAGAGGGGAAAGTAGTAATTGAAAAGGGATTATCCATAATAATTTTGTTGTTGATGACATAAGATTTGCCATTTGTAACCTATTTTATATTCAGTTGAAACTGACCTTTTATGAGAGCCATGTGGTAATATAAGTGAAATGAATATACTCTTTATTGCAGACATATAAAAAGACTGGCCTAAGCTTTTAACATAGTACTTGACCTCCTGATGTCTAAATATCCCCAAGTCTATTAAAGAATATTAAATAAGATACCACATAATCAAATGAGTAGTAAAAGCACAATAGAAGGCTTTCACACATTAGCACTTTATAATGTAAAAGTAACAGACCTGGAAGGCTGTGTTACCTAAGTTCAAGTGTGTTACCTAAGTTCAAAGTAAATACATAGCTGGAGGAGAAGCTGTAACAGATCACTTAGGAATGTCCAGGAATCCTATATTTCCAAATTATTAATATGTCAGAATTACAACTTCTTAATTCCCAAGTAGAATTCCCAGTATGTCAAAGATCACTAAAACTCTTCAAAAACATTTGTTAAACCTCTTGCTGTAAATAAAGGGAAAATACGTCAACCACTTCACATTTTAGTATTGTTTACTAAAAATGTTTAGTATTGTTTAAAAACTCCCAGTCATTGGGATTTGGAAGAAAATAGGATAAGCAAACAGCTAGGGTATGTTTAAAGTATTTTCTAACTTTTCCAGGAAAAAGGTAAGGCCTGTAACTTTAAAAATATCTGTAATATCTAAAAGCACAGTGGCTTTTTTCAAGTTCATTTCAAAAGCGCTGTTGACTTTGAGCTGTGCTGACCCATTAAGAAAATACAAATTGAAAAATTATTCATCTTTTTAAAAAAGAAGACCTCCAAGTATTTTCTTTACATAGAAAATATTTGCCTCAACCCCACTGCGGAGGAAACACCTCTGGTTCCCGGAAATTCAGCTGAGGATCAGTGGCCCTTGCTAATCTCCACTGTCCTAGGGGCACAAAGAGAGGAAGTCAATTTCTCAAAAAAATCCAAGAACTATAATAAGGAGCAAACACACTAGCAGATCAAGCCTACAGAATACAGGTGTGCATGCCTTGAATGTATTATGCTCAATCTTTAAGTAAAAGTGTATGAAATGAAGACTGGCCAGCTCTAAATGTAGTCTCCTTGCATAAGAGTCTGGAGGTCAGGGAAACAATGGCTATTTCTGCATCAGGAGCCTCCTGGAGGAAAAACAGCTGGGGCGGGGAAGGGGAGATGGAATTACTCTTCGCCAGAAATGTTCTAAATAGGAAGCCCCCCCCCAAAAAAAACAAGTCATGTTCCCAAAGGAAGCCTGCCATATTAACAGAGAATAATGGGGATCTTGTAGATCTTATAGTAAAAGACACAGAAAACATTTCCCTGTTTCTTTTAGAGCCATGCTGAAGTTCTCTCCCAGTCATGCCGCTGTGCGTTTGCCGCTGACTTGGGTCCCTTTCCTTCCACACAGAGGTACCTGTGGCTTGAAGGAATCCAATCACTCTCTTTCCCTGAGTCCCCCTAGTGGCCAAAGTAAGCATCTGAAACAGGACAGAGGTGATGGGGAGGGGGAGGAGGAGGGTGCAATTTGAAACAGAGGCACTTTCTCAGTTAGGATTCTTATCTGATGAGAAATAACAGAAATCATTGCCCAAATTTGACTGAGGGGGGGGAAAAACTGTATTTAAAAACACAGTAAATGCATTCAGAATTTGGCTCCCAGAGACTCAAGAGATGGTACAGGACCAAAGGCATCAGGGTAACCAGAGAACTTGTTTAAAAAAAAAAAAAAAAATGTGAATTATAGACCCCACCCAAGAAGGACTAAATCAGAACCTTTACCCTTTGTGGGTGGGGCCCAGGCATTGCTGTTGAACAAGCCCTCCAGTAATTCTGATGCAGGATCAGGTTTTCAGTTTATGAAGTTAGCTTTAGCTAACAGGTTCCCTTCCCTGGATGCACATTGGAAATACTCGGGAAAACTGAAAAACAAAGGAAGGGAAGCAGGGAGAGAGGAAGAAAGGAAAAAGAGTGCCCGGTCTCAGACCAATTAAATCGGGATATTTAAAGATGGAACCCATGTATAAGTATTCTATTTTAATATCTCACGTGACTCCCGGATAGCCCTGGCTCTTTCCAACACAGAAGAGCCAATGGGTAAATTTTCAGGAATTTCGTAAGCTGGCTGTTAGACTGTTAGTAGCTTGAAATCTGTCATGTTGGGAATATTTCTAAACCACAGAAATTGGCAAACGCTACAGATCAGGTCTCCCCACACCCTATCCTCCTGAAGGCTATTTGCTAAACACGTGTCGGCTCACCTCTGGCCAGAGTTGAGAAACAGTGGACTTAAGGAGCAAGGTTGCCAACTACCTCATTAATTTAGACAATCTGGGTAGTTACTCTCAATTTCTCCATTACCCTTCAATTCCCCAGGGATTCTTATGAAGATTACCAAGCAATGCAGTGACCACATAGTTAAGGAAGGAAGACTTTGGCCCCTCTCTGAGGGAGTAACCATGCCTACTCCAAGTCAACAGCCATGGCCCTTTTCCTCTCTCTTCGGGACATGGGTACAGGAAGCAATTCTGGAAGGAGAGGGTGGCTAAATCCACCGAGGGGCTTCTGACAGTCTGTCCCATCAATGAGAAGACACACATGGTTAGAAAGAGCCCCACTGTGTGCTTCCGGGCATCATAATGTGGCTTTGACTCTTAGTACTCCAGCAGCTGTCTTGCTTCCATAATGGAGCTCCCTGGTAGAATGAGGACAGCAGAGAACAGAAGATGGAGAGAATCTGGGAACAGTTGATAGTATGAACATCCCACTTTCTCAATCGTAAAACTGTTCTGGGATGCAGCTTAGGTGAAATGGTGGCTTTCCCTGTGTGGGTCTGCCACCCAATGCAGGATTTTCTATGACCAGCTGCCAGAAGTATCTTAAAGACATAGACGATTCCAGGCAAGAGTTTCAACGGCTTATCTTCTTGAAACACTTTTTCATGGAACTTCTAAGCAGCAGGAGTAAAGCTTTTTCTTACTTTTTTTCTTTTTAATGTTGTTTCTTTTCTGATGACCTCATCCACCCCTCTTCTCACCACTTGACCTCATATTGGCCCTTGGCATCTCCTGCTTTAGTATCTAAATCAGCCTCCTGACTATCCCCCTTCCATCCCCTGGGCCTTTAATGATCTATTCCATCTTGATTACAGTACTTGACTCATCTAAAACAATACTTTCATCTTGTCACTTGACTGCCAAGAACCTACGATAGTGACCTACTTCCTGCCACATAAAACGAAGGGTTTTCAAGATCCATCAAAAATACAACCCACCCTATTTGTTCAATATTATGTCTCACAGATTCTTAATTCATCCCTTTCTGTAGTATCCTCCACATGTACTACTTTGCTTACGAATTTAACCCCACCCCAAATGCCTTCTTCTGTCATGGCTCTTTGACAAATGCTACCCATCAGTCAATGTTCCCGGGATGGTTAATTTTATATGTCAACTTAACCTGCCTAAGGGATATCCAGATAGCTGGAATACCCACATAATCTGTGGGTGTGTCTGTGAGGATGTTTCTGGAAGAGATTAGCATTTGATTTAGTAGCAGGAGTGACCAGTGTCAAGGAACACCATCCAATCTATCCAGACCCAAATAGAACAAAAAGGTGGAAGAACAACAAATTGTTTTTTTAGCTTGCAATCTATCTTTTTCTACAATGGGACATGAAAGCTCGGTCTCCAGGCTCAGACTCTGAGACTTATATCAGTACCATACCCTGCCTAAGGCCTTCAGCATCTACTTTAGTGGGTCTGCAGCTTGTCTATTGTAGGTCATGGGGCTTCTCAGCCTCCATCCAGAGGCAATTCCTAGAATAAATCTCCTAATATATATACCTATATCTATACATCCTACTGCTTTGGTTTCATTAGAGAACCCTGAATAATACAGCCCCAATTAAATTTTACCGCTTCCTCTCAGCAAGGTGAAGGCAAGTCTTCATTTTGTGATTCCTATCATTACAGCCAGTAACGTATTATTTGGTACTTAAGCCAAGGACATAGCATTGTTTAACTGCCAGGGAGTGAAGTAACAATTTAGTTCATTCTTCATCTTGGTAAAAATTTTAAGTTTTGGAGTTTTGTTTAGTTTTGTTTTTATGCTGCCATAGGACAAAAAAAAACTTTGACTGACGTTTCAAAACCGCACAGCTGATTATGTATATTTTGGTAAGTCTTTACTTTCTGAAAGTTAACATCTCCCTGTGCCCTATCTGGGAAATCCCTTTCTCTGAGCCACATTGATACTCTTAACAATGCTGTGCTGGTTTTATGATGTTGAGTTTCGTCTGCACTAAAAAGCACATATAAACTATGTCAGCCATTTACATGGCCTTGCAAACTCCATGAATGCTTCTGGGATGTTTGTTTCTCTCCCTTGGTCTCTCCCTCTCTTTCACATACATAGATGCTGGATCATGGTCCTTGTCCATCACATGGTAGATATTTAGTGATTCACTTTTGCCTGACTTGTGGTCTGTTGCTTGTATCAATTTTACCTTCTAAATATTCCTTTTCTTTTTTTTTTTTTAAGATTTTATTTATTTATTTGACAGACAGAGATCACAAGTAGGCAGAGAGGCAGGCAGAGAGAGGGGGGAAGCAGACTCCCTGCTGAGCAGAGAGACTGATGCAGGACCCTGGGATCATGACCTGAGCTGAAGGCAGAGGCTTTAACCCACTGAGCCACCCAGGCACCCCTAAATATTTCTTTTCTTTAAATAAAGTACAGTTGACCTACAATATTATATTAGTTTCAGATGCACAACACAGTGATCTGACCTTTGTGTACATTGCAAAATGATCAGCTCAGTAAGTCTAGTTACCATCCATCACCATAAAAGTTAATAAAGTATTCTTGACTGTTTTCTCCATGCACTATATTACATCCCCATGACTTATTTTATAATGTATGTTTGTACTGCTCAATCCCCTTTACCCTCCTGCCCGCCCGCCAACCCTCCTCCCCGGCACCAACTACCAATCTGTCATTGACATCTATGAATCTGGGTTCTGTTTGGTTTGTTCATTTTGGTTTTTAGATGCTGCAGGTAAGTGACATCCTATGGGATTGGGTATTTGTCTTTCTCGTAGCTCCTAAATAGATCCTGCTTTCTACTTCATTCCATTTCCAGTCACCACTCTAGGTCAAGTTAACATCTCCTCCTGTTGCTGTATCTGCTTCCGCTCCCCTGCAATCCATGCTCTCCAGAGCCACCAAAGTAACATTTCAAATCAAGTCCATCCTGACTGGAACACTTCTTCAATAGCACCTCACTGCCGTAGGCTGAAGGCCAAGGTCTCTGCAGTAAGTTCCAGGGATTTCAGGGCTGATTAAGGCAAGAGACAGGTCTGGGAGGGGAGGGGGCAGCAGGCCTCGGAGAGCTTTGTTTGGGTGAAACTTGACAGGCCTGCTGCATGAGGGGAAGGCCCTCCTAGCTGGGGGCCTGGCCGACATAACAGAGGAGCCAGGACCAGAAGGGAACCCCCAGGAGGGGAGAGGGGAACGAAGTAGCTAGGTAATGCTGCTCAGCCACAGGGTAAGGAGCACAGCAACTTGGGAGTTCTTTTTAGGTCTCTGATTCATCCCATAAATGACTAACAAGCCTTATGCAGTTTTGCAGGATACACAAGAGACAGGCTTTAAATGGTTAAAAGTGTATTTTCTACGGGCTATGTTTAAAACAACCGGTTGTGTAAACACTTGAGTTTAGCGCCACAGGTTCAAGAGCGAAGGGTCCACACTTGCAGTGAATAGGTCACCTGCCTTGGGCCACAATGCATGGGCTATCTTTGGACAGTGTTATGAACCTGGCCCGCAGGCTCTCCCATACTCCTGTAGGCTTTCCATCCACTGCTATTTTACCCAGGTTCTAAAAGTCCTCTCATACTTTCAGGGTCTTCTAACCACATAGGTACTAACTATGCTCTCATGCTCCAGAGCCCACCATGGTCCATTGCTCTTCCTCAAGGAACCATTCCCAGATGCTGTGATTAGATCAGATGCTCTGTTCAATGCTTTCATGGAGTCAGGTACCTCATGCTTGCCTCAATCTCAGCCATTCCTTGCGAATGATGCCCTTCATCTCTACTTCCCTGCTAGGACTAAAATCCACTGAGGCGCTGTACACTGCACCTAGCAAAGTAAATTACACATAGAAGGTATATAAGAAATATTTTTTGGATGAATGAAAAAAAAAAACCACCTAAAGGAAGTAGAGAATGAGTTATAAAAATAAATCAGTAACTGGATAATATCTAAACATGGAATCAAATTCCTATTTTTCTTTGGCACATTCGTTTGAAAAATATTTTTCATTCAAGGTTATTAAAAAACTCTTCAATACTTCCATTCAGGATTATTAGAATTTTTTAAACCTTTGCCTAAGACTCACTGCTATGAAACCTTTTATTTACAAATATGGCATCCCAGGGAGACAATTATACTTTTAAACAGGATCATGCAAATAACTTAAAACTGAATAATTTTGAAGAAGCTTATGAAACTAAGTAGAATTACGTGCCAGGTAAAGAATTTAATAGATCAGAATCTGGTCTGCAAAGAGATATATGCACCAAATTTTAAAAAATATTCAGTATTCTGTTTAAACTGTCACTACCATTGGCCTTGCTAGAAGTCTTTTGAAAGATGTGAATTGGAGGGGGGGACGGTAAAAAATAATCTTAAATATGTTACTTTGGTAGACCTAAAATATAAGATTAAGCTAATAAACGATTTTATCAGCAATTCCCTCACAACAATTTCTATCCTAAACTCATAGGTCTATACAAATCTAGTGACTAAATCGTAGGTCGTTTGGTTTAAAAGGACTCAATAATTTTGTATTTTGTAAGTGTTCATAAAACTTACCCATAATTATAAGAGAACATTAGTCAGGCTCTTACATAAATTATGATACAATGTTGATACTATAATACTTAAAGGACATAATGCTGTATATTTTAAATCACGTTTGATAGCAGCCTACATTTCTACTCACCAGCAATTACCATGTGGTACAGTTAAAAGAGGTGAGTTTTATGTCAAAAAGTGTATCATTCAACTCAAATGAACTCTTGTTCTCAATGATGACATACTATCCGCTAATTAAATCAGCTAAGATAGCTCTGTTTGCAAGGATCATTTTAAAATTAATTCCCAAATCAAGAGTATAACAAGTGGCACTCCTAATCGCCCAGATTTTAGATTGCTCTGATACCTGGAATGGATAGAATTCTTTTAGAAATCTAGTGACTCGACAAATTATTTTAAAACATTGAAGTTTTGCCAACTCATTTATACCTCTCCCTCTGTTCTTAGAAAGGATTTTAAAGACATCAGCTAACTGAGGAGAGGGCAAAGAAATCAGAAACCTACGAAGCAGACAGTTAAATGTAAATTATAATTTATTTCAAAGTAGGGTATTTAACATGTCCATAAAAGAGTAAAGTTTACCCTACAAAGTTTTTCTGTTTACGTTAATGTGACGATTGAAAAAAAAGTTGTGTTAATGGCAAATTAAATAAGTTAGTTTGCTGGGGAAACAGAGGGAGGACAGTTTCCCTGGCAAACCCACCAAAGTAAGGAAAAGACTGTTGCACAAAGATCAGGCAAAATGAAGCATTACTGAAATTTGAAAGCAATAAGGAAGGACTGACAAAAGTCACTAGTATATCAGCAGAGTATAAGAGAATATTTTGTAATTTGATTTTGGGATAGATTTTTAGAATCATTGACATACTCTAAATTCATATCCACGAGATGGGAAAGAATTTAATGCTGTAATATCCACCTGTAGCCCGAGCTCTCAAAACACCTGAGACATAGAGACAAATACTAAGAAAACAATTACATTTTTTCCTAATCTATGAAAATAAACTTCCTTCCTCCCTCTACCCTTATGGTAACTTCCTATAACTTCCTATAGCTTTGTTGCACTAACCCATGGTAACTTCCTATAGCAAGCTTTGTTGCACTAACCCATTATTCGTGTAGGCCTAGTATACTGAAAAATACGAATACATATTCTTTAGTTTCCATCTTTTATAAAGCTACAGAGATACAATTTTTAAAAATCAGGAAAACACATCAATCGATGAACAATTTAGTGATGGTAGCATGGCTGGTTCCTGAGAACACAAATTTCAAATTCAAAGTGATTTTGAAAAAATTGTAGATGTTGCAAGTAGATAGAAAAATATTCAGCACAAACTGTGAGGGAATACATATGGTGATTGATAATACCAGGTTATGTACCTAGTAGATGAAAAAAGAATTGATTTTGCAGGCATTCATTCAACAAATACAGAATGGCAGGGGGCAGGATTAAGTCTAGAACTCAGGTACCTGGAGTCAGAATGCCTGATTTGGAATTCTAGCTTCACCACTTCCTTGCTGAGTCATCCCTGGGCAAGTTAATCATTCCAGCCCCTCTGCTGCTCAGTTTTTTCATCTATAAAATGGGGATTATGATGATATCTACAAAATTATTAAAAGGCATCAATAAGACAATGTCTAATGTTTTAGAAGGAGGTAATGTTTTTAAGCAGGTGCTGACACGTAGTAATTTGCAAATAAGGGATTGTTAACTACAGCTGCATTAGATAACTGATGAAAAAAGTGGGCATGGAGGCCAATAAGTCACCATTAGTCAGCTACAAGGAGTTATAATTAATCACTCCAAGAAAGCTCAAGGTGTAGAGGCTCAGTAAGCATAAAACAGCACTCTCTGAATTGCCTAGTCTTTCAAGCAGATACTCTTTTCAGTTGTTGAGTTCTCTTATAAGTTTAGAGCCATCAAGATGAGTTGGGTTGGAAAACGAGATAATATCATGGATGCTCAAAGACAAGACTAGAATGTTTCATACCTACCTTTGATCAAAATAACATTTCTAACAGAGAACTTGATGATCCACTGCTCAGTATCTTCCCAGAAGACAGAACAGAAGAAAATAAGCAAGCAAACTGGGAAGGCTTTGGCCTAGTTATCTGGAAACATTTCGATACCACAAGAATTACTAAGTACTAGAATGGATGGCTGAGAGGGACTCATGGGTCTTCTCCTTTGGAGGTCCCTCAAACAAGGACGGATCGTCTATCTGATCTGCCTGGGATGGCTTAAGATCAGGACTGAGTGAAGATTAATGGCGCAACCTGCCCCTTAAAGGCCTCCCAAGCACTCTCTGAGAGTGTAGCTTTATATATTACCCATCACAGCCCCTCATCTATTGAGTTTGAAGAACTCCCTTTTATCCTAGAATAGAAAAGGCCAACACTATTTCACAATTGTGAGTTCTGAGTAAAACTTTAATAATGTCATGATGAAACATAATGTCCTTATTACTTCTCAGTTATTTTACCAGGCAAGCTACCTGCAAATATCTTTCAATTAGAAACAGCCAGCATGAATCTAAATTATGAACAGCAGTTCCTTTAAATTCCTGTTCCCTGGCAGAAAAATGGCATATGCCATTTTTCAAGCAAACCATTAAAAATCCAAACAACACAAAGATGAAAAGGGAGTTTAAAGAAAGGATAACCACCATATACTAGATAATGAAATGCAAATAGTGTCAGGAACTAGCGAAGAGCAAAAGAGTGTTTTCATTTAATAATAGGACAGATTTCCTAAGTAATTATTCCAACAATGTGCAGCATTGAGTAGTTCACTTTAAAAAAATGCATATATATAGGAAGGTGTGTGTGTATACATATATATATGTATTTAGTATACAATTATCTTTTACTTCATTTGCTTCCCTATCAGATGTGCATCTGACCCCACAATGACCTGTATCTTGATCATTTCCACCAGCATCAAAGCACACCAGGGTTAAGACAAAGTCAACAGCGCCCTTACTCCTAGAAAGTGACTTAAACAAAAGCCCACGTTTTAGAACTTAACAGCTAATTAGTGAACACTGTAATTGTCAAAGGTGTAGTGGAAAGGGGGGGGGGGGGAGATGGACCCTGTAGTTAAAAACCAAATAAAGGATTTATTTTAACCACTGGAAATGTTTTCAGTAAAGTAAAAGGTGAGTACAGAAACTATTTACACTGAAAGCTTTATTTTGATATTAAGGAGATTTGCATCAAGCTAAAGATGAAGTGTAGCATCCTGGAGGTCCCATAATCCACTAAAGAGTACTGAAGCAATTTAAAAATACTTAACTATTTTCTTCTCTGAGATATCATATCTGAAATCATGCTGGGAAATATCTGTGCTTAAAAGATACAATTTGAAAGAGCCCAGATTAGAGGAGAAAAAGTTCCTAGAAGAAGTGAGCCATACTATAAAACCTTTTAAAAGTTGAATTCCCTGAGATTTGGGGAGGAGAAAAAAGCAAAGCTGATCCTTATCAATTAATTAAAAAGAATGAAATAACAGTAGACAAAGGGGAAGGAGAGTTAAGAAACTTAAGGAGCTGTGGGGGCAGTAGCTCTCTATTCACTGATTAACAAATTAAGGAGTTCTGGAAAAGGGAGAAGAAGTGACAGGGGTAGAAAAGTGGTCTTATAATTCACCACAGGTTCCGCCTCCGACTCACTAAAGACCGGCTACGTCTGGCTCAGAATTGGAAAAAGGCTCCCTGTATATCATGCTCGGCGGGGTGACCGTGTGTATGGGCTTTTATTTATTTATTTATTTACTTCCAGTGCCTAAATTTCTATAAATGTGTTCATTTCGGTATAAGCAAAAACCTGCACTTGTGGAGTTTGTAGCTCAACCGTAATAAAACAGCGATTGCATTACATATCGAAACTGTGATGTTTTAAGATACAGCTGCAAAAAGATTTCACTCGGCGGCCAGCTCTTTGGCAAAATGCAGAGAGGCTGGTGGAAATGCAGCGTTTTGATTTGACCATCGGAGGTCACCGAGGACTCCAACGGCCGGGTTTGAGCAGCCCGCGCCCTCGCAGCATCTCCCGGCCTCCCGGTGCCTCGCTCAGCAGTGCTCGCTCGCAGCCACAGGATTATCTCTCCCGACACGTTCCATTCACAGAGCCCCAGAGAAGCTCCCCGTCGGTTGGAGCGAAGAGCCGGAAAACGCGCACCCGGGCTGCTGCGCAAGTTGCCGGAGACCCAGGGCTACCCACACGCCGGCGCCAAGAAAGGGGGTGGGCGCTCTCGAGCTCTCGGGGCCCCGGAATGCTAGCGGCCCGGCACGCGGGGTCCGGGGACTCCGGGACAAACCCAGCCGTGAGCCACCCGCTTCTGTCGGCGCAGCTTCTGAGCGCAGGCGGGCGGGCGAGATCGCGCTCAGGTCCGGGCTCCGCGCCGGCGGCCGGGGGATGTCCCCCGACCCGCGAGTGACCAACCGCAATCGGGGAAGCACTGAGGGCCCGTAACGCGCAAGTCCGCCCCAAGCCCGAAACTGGCAGCCGGTGAACTCCCCAAACCAGCCCAGAACTCCCGACGTCCGGAGGCCGGGTCCCCCACCCCACCCCCAAGGTGGGGGTCCCCCCCGGCCCGGGCGCCGGGCGCTCTGCCTCCCGGAAAGACTCGGAGAGCGGAGCGGAGCGGAGCGAGCGGCGAGGGGAGCCCTCCGCGTCTCTCCACCGCCCCCGCCGGCGCGAGGGCGGGAGTGGGGAAGGCGCCACTCAGACTGTGGCGCTGGGCAAACTGCGGCCGCAGTTCTTCCAAGTTTGCCTGAGCCGGAGGCGCGGGGTGGGCGCCCCGCTGGGCGACCTGCCCTCGCGCCGAGGCCGCCCCCCGGGGGTCCCGAGCTCCCCGGCCCGCCCGGCCCGAGCCCACCGCGAAGGGCGCGCACGGGCGCCGGAGCGGAGGGAGGGCGGGCGGGAGGGAAGGAGGGCGCTCCCGCGTGTGCACACAATGAGGCAGCGGAGACGCACACCTTCCCCGCGGGAGCAGCCGCCCGAGCATCCGCCGGCGTCCGGGAGAGCCAGCCCTGGCAGAAAGTGAACACCAACAACTCAGCAACAGGGGGGCGAAGGGGGGCGCCCGGCCGCCTGGGGGGCGTGCGGCCGCCGAGGGCTGCAGCCAGCCGGGCCGCGCGCCCGCGCTTACCTGCGATCTCCTGGTAGGGGATGTCCGCCAGGCTGAATCCCTTGGCACCGTACGCCTGGCGGACCTCGCCGCAGCTCCGAGCCTTCACCTCCGCGCCGGCCGGGAGGGACAGCAGCAGCCCGGAGAGGGAAAGAATCACAGCCCCGATCCAAGAAGGCATGGTGCAGCGTGCAAATCCAGCTCGGTAAACCCCAGGGCCCGTGTGCTCTTCCCCTTGCCCCTCGAGCCGAAAGCCCGCCAGAGCCCGCGGCGCGCTCCTTGCCGCTGCCCAGCGTCACCCCCTTCTGCCAGCCGAGGGGACGAGCAGCGCAGCCCTCTGGACTGCGCTCAGCAAACTTTTATAAGCCAGATGGAGGATGGCAAGCCAACCAGGGCTGGCTGGGAAAGCAGCCGCCTCGCTTCCCCCAGTCCCCCAGTCCCCCAGACCGGGAGCGGTGCAATAAAAACGAGCGAGCGGAGGCAAAGAAATGTTTAAAAAGCCACCATGGGGGTTCAGGGCTGCGATCCGACTTCCGAGCCGCAGAATCGTAGAGCGCTGCGAGCTCGGCTCGCCCGGGTGTGCGGCGAAGGTGGGGACGCGCGCCGGCTCTCCCGGAGAGGGAGGTGGACGGGCGAGCGCGAGGGTGTGTGCGCGCGTGTGTGTCGGGGCGAGCGCGGGGTCTTGGGGGCGCGTGTGCGTGGAGGTATGTGTTGGGGATAAACGGGATCCAGGGGAAACCTCGGCTTCGCACAGGCTGAGGGAGCCTGTGAGAGTCCTCCTGAAATAGGAAGAGAGAAATCCCGGAGACAGACCCTGGAGGCTAGAGGGAAGGAGAAAGGAGGGGAGAGAAACGTGCTACACTGAGCACGGCCGAAATTCAGAGGCAGAGTCGAAGGCAAATCCTGGACTGGATCTCTCGCGACTCGGTGGAAGAAGAAGGGAAGAAAGGAAGCGGTTCTGCTTTCTCACTCCCTTCACATCCTCCAGACCGATCCGACACGTTCCCTTTAATGACTCAAGTAAGTAATCTAGAAAGGCAGAGCCTTTGAAGTTAGTAACACGTGTGGTATGAGACTATGCTTTTGTGGACCTGAAGGACCAAGCAATTCCAATTGTTGCTCTAAATAGGGGCAACAATTTGTGACCTACTGAAACACAAAGCCCGCGTAGAAATAAGCATGTGGGGAACCCCTGACTTTCAGAGGACAGTCATCGCTGTAATGAATGGTCTCATTTCTGTTTGGCTTTGTTTTTTTGTTTGTTTGTTTGTTTTGTTTTGTTTTTTCGAAAGACAGTTTGTGCACGCGGGCACCAGTCTTTTTTTACTATATTTTTTAATTTTTGGTTTGAGACTCATAAATTTCACCCTTTTTAACTTCAAATATTACATAATCTTGTATCAGAAATCCTTAAGCTTAAATTTCTAGTGGGTGGAGGAACAGGAAAGCTAAGGAGAAGAAACACAACAAGGAAGCGATGGGAAAATGAGAGACCAGGTGTCATGGGGTGCATGAAGGAAGATACTGGAGAGGAGAGTGACTTTCCTTGGCTCTCCACAGTCTCACCCTGGGCTTAACATTCCCTTCGAAGCTAACAGAATTCTCAGCTGGGGAATCTATTCACTTTCTTCCCATCTTACACTCCAGTTTTGTGAAATGGAATAAAAATGACAATTCAGGGTAGACTAACCTCTTCTTGACTTTCTTATGCTAATGAACTCCAAGCAGAAACTGGTGTGCAGACCCAAAGCTTCTGCAACTACTAAGATAGTTAAATCAAAAAAAAAAAAAAAAAGGAAGGAGAAGAAAACACTGCTTACTCAATCTGCGGTCAAATGTGTTTAGGCTGCCTCATTACTCAAAAATTACTATAGGGTAATATCCAGTTGTATGGGGTTCCCGTATAAAGCCACACATGCTGATGTTTTTCTGATGATGGCTGTTAATGACCAGAATGACTCATGAAATTTAAGTCATTCTGTTTGTTATCATCACAACATGTTAGGTACATCTTCTGTCTCTTTTGATCAATTCTTCCCCTCTTACTCCACTGAAAAGAGGCCCAAGTATAAGATCCAAACTCGTTAACCCATGGAAATGCTTAAAAACATAAAGCTGACTTGCTTACAAACTGACTTTCTCTTCTTCAAAACTCCATAGCTAAACATTTCTTTCTAAAAACAGTCACATACACATTTTTCTCTCCAAATTTTCACACAGTTTTTATCTTCATGATATCGTGCTGTCTGACCTTAAGTGACTGAACTCGTTTTCCTCAAAGTCTGAAATCACGATGAGAACATAATCTATTCTTTGTGGGAAAAGAATAAGATGGGTATGATTAGAAATTGCTGTAACAAAGTCATTATTTCTATGATATTTGACACGACTTCATTTAAACTTCTGTTTCTGTCATCGCCGAGTGATAGGCATTGATCACTCCTGAGGAGGGGATAAATACACCCCTAACCTACCCTATCATCTCCTACTGGGACTGGTTTTACTTGACCCTGACCCTAGCAGTATATAGTAGATAATGCAATAAAAAGGATGTTGGAGGTAAAGGAAGAATGGGTAAAAACATAGTATAAGTGGTTTAAATTATTTAAAAATCAATGAATCATTAAGTATTTAATGAGCATTCAATGCAACTATACAGAACTAGGTTATTGTACGTAGTTCCTACACTTATAAAATGACCTTGACAGTTATGGCAAGGCTAGGATATGGAAAGAATTATAACTTAATCAAGCATAAATAAAGTACTTTAATGCCTTCAGGAGGGTGAAACAATGCAGAGCAGGTCCGTGAGCTCCACTCTGACCAAAGAATTAAGTAACTTACCTTACTGATCCTCTCAACCCCTATTTGGCCCACTTGTTGGGAAATTCAGCACTGTTTGAAATGGTGTAAGAGGGGCAAAGTCAAACTCTCCAGCTAAGGGCAGTAGCACAGCCTACATGAGGTATCGGAAGGAGCACCAAACGACATGCAAGTTCATAGAAGAGACTAGAAAGAAGAGAGCTCATATTAAGGAGACATCATTCAGTTTAGATAGAAAAAAAGGTTTAGCCAAAGTACTCAAACTCTAGCAGTCATGTTTATATTGTACGTAATAGGAAAAAAAAGTTAGGACATTGAAGAAAAATAAACCAGAGGAAAGAAGCACATGGAAGCAAGAGAAAAGTTAAGAAAGAGAAACACATAGAGTTCTGCTATCATGGTCAAGGTTTCAGGAGATTGCTACCAGGGGAGGAGGATAGTGAGTAGAAAGAAGGTGAAGGTAAATTTTGCAGAAAAGATTTGCAGGATTTGGGGCGCCTGGGTGGCTCAGTGGGTTAAGCCGCTGCCTTCGGCTCAGGTCATGATCTCAGGGTCCTGGGATCGAGTCCCACATTGGGCTCTCTGCTCAGCAGGGAGCCTGCTTCCTTCTCTCTCTCTCTGTCTGCCTCTCAGTGTACTTGTAATTTCTCTCTGTCAAAAAAAAAAAAAAAATCTTTAAAAAAAAAAAAAAAAAAAAGATTTGCAGGATTTGGTCTTTGGTTCAAGACACACACACACACAAAGACACACACACACACACACATACAGAATAATTATGAAGACTTATTTTAAAAATGTGAGTCTCACTGGAGAAATATGAAACATTTATTAGGACAGTGAGATTCTCGTGTATACACCATTTTTACATCCTAGTTGTTTTTCAAAACCCCTTCTGGGCATAAGATGAATGGAATCTCAGAGAATTTGAGTTGCAGAGGGAAAAAGACTCAGTCTTAAGGAGCAGCCATAGTTAATAGGCAAACAGAACAGCCCATGATCTACTTCATGGTCAAGGTCTTTCTTCCTACCCTAAGTCTGATTTTATCTGGGGGCATTGTGCCAGGGCATTTCACCAAGGGGTGAATCACGTTTGGCCTGAGCACGGAGGTCTATTAACCAGTGCAAGAGTGGGGCTACGATCCATTTCTGGCCTATGAGAGGTAAGGAAATTTCTGGTGGACGTTATTTTTCCTGGTCAAAGGCAAGAACTATAGAAGCAGAAAGGTCTTTTTATCTCAACCTCCTGCCTTCTTAGAGCTAATTAAACGTGTGGTGGCTAGGAGACAAGACACTCCTCACAGGCAAAGAACAAAGGATGGAAAGAACCTAGATTTTTGACTTCCTGTTTGACCCACCAAACCAACCCTTGGACCCTGGCCTTTGAACTTCCTGTTAAATAATTCACAAATATCTTTGTCTTGTTGTTTCTGTCACTGTCAGGTGGTTATTCTGCTATTTACAAATGAAAGCAATAGACCTGTATAGAGCAAACTAAAGGGAGAAGGAGAGAAGCAAAGGCAAGAGATGGGGTTAGTTGTAAATGTAAGAAGAGAAGAAAATTAGGTAGTGCTATGGCATCTGAGTTAGGGGTTTTCGATGATAAAGTGAATCACAGTAGACCTCAAGAGCAGGGAAGGCAGAGAAAATGGTCCTTGGATAATGATGAAGAGACTTCCTGGAAACTTCAACAGAAACATTTTAATAAAATAGTGGAGCGGAGGCCAGACCACATGGAATTATATATGAAGTGGATGGATAGAATATGGAAAAATTAAGGTATAACTAATGACACTGGGGTAGCTCCATGTGGAGGAGGGAAAAGGGTAGTCAGGAAATGCTTTCCAGAAGAAGCTTCTAATACTACAAGGAAGGATAAGGGACTAGACCTAGAAAGAGATTGAAAGTCACTATGTCATTATTTGTTATGTTGATTTTAAACCGTTCTCTTTTTAATCTGCCATCTGTAAGTTTGCTTACAGAAGAAATGTAAGTTCTTTTTTGTGATGAGAGACATTATTTTAAAATAAGTATGTCACACTTTCACCAAATGCAACTAACATTTGTGGTCATGTTATATAAAATAAAGGGGTCTTACCGTTATCTCGTGGATGTAAAACAAATGACTGTTAACACTTTTCCCAGTAAGATAGCAACCTTGTGCTATGAAAGTTTTCATTGTTAGTTTTTCAAAGAGTTGAATTTAAAAAAAAAAGACACAATTACAGAATTTGCTATTCTTTTGTTCAGTTATACCAATGCATGAATGAGGAACAGCATGAATTTTAAGGTGTTTTTTTTCCCCCCTTTGTGTATTTAGATCAAGCAGGACAAATAAGTTCAAATGAAATCTCATGAAAACAAGAGAATGGTTTTCAAGTGTCTATTCCACATCTTAGCTTGGCACAAATCAAAATCACTTAGTTAACCTGCCTCTTGAAAAACAGAGCCTATAATGAAAAAGCTGTCAGAAATTTAACAACAGTAGCTCTGCCTGGTGCCTGGATGATGGGAAGGTTGCAGAGTTACAGGGAAAGAAAAGGTAAACTTGGGTGAATAACGACAAAAATGGTGGTGAAAATAATGTTTTATTTTTCTTACCAAGGTTTATACCTAACCAAAATGTAATGGTCTGTTTAACATTTATTGAGCCTTAAGAGTATACCTAGTATTAATATAAAGCAATTAAAATTATATCTTTAGGGCAACTGAGGACCGCTGAGTTATTAATGATCTCTTGGGGAAATCCAAACACCAAAACCAGAGGGACAACAGATTCTTCTTATCTTCCAATATTCTTCTAATGTAAAGCTAGAGCTATTTGGCTTCAGTGGAGGGAATTGTGTGATCTGTTTAATCAGATTTTTCCCTAATAGTGATGTCAGAGATAAACCAAGAGAACTCAAAGGGCTCTAATTGTTTAATTATACGTAGTTTCTGTATATGCTGGAAGATTCATATATTCTTAAGCACTACCCATCTTTACTTGAAATATTCCTGACAATCATGAAATCTATAAACAGAAAATATATTAAGGCATTATGATGATTTAAAATGCTATTTTTAATTTTTTATATTATTCATAATCGAAGAATCTACTCTCCACTGATGCTAAGTGAAATTCATGCCTAGAAATACATCTTAGGTCATAAAGTACATTAAAATAATCAAGTAACAAAATATTTACTTTCAGAAATTGGTGTTAGGACCACTTTCTGCCTTGGAACAATCTCAGCAAATGTAATACTGGTTAAGCACCATTTTATACCATCATTAGAAAAGCTTATTGTGCATAAGGAAGAGAGTTTCATTTTGACTTTATGGCTCACAATATTAATAGATGCCTTCAATAATGTCATTATTTAAAGCTCACGTGTTTTTGAAGTATTTCCAAATGAGATATGTAAATGTAGAAGAGTGACACAAATGAAAATCTCATTGCAGATTAATAAACTTGCATTTTTGTAGTTCATAAAAGAAGATCATTTAACCTTGTCTTACTTGTTATAAATCCTGATATTAATGTTATGAGAGATGATTCCAGAGCTAAGCAGTAATTTGACATACCTAGATTATTGGAACCATACATCTTGGCAGTTCCTTCTCTAGTTCCTTGCTTTTGTGAAAGATGAATGGAGCTTTGCATAGTTTTCGGATCATCTGGCACCATAAACAATGACCTTCTTTTTTTTCTTTTTTTTAAGTTTTTATTTTAATTCCAATTAGTTGACACAGTATTACATTGGTTTCAGGTGTACAACATGGTAATCCAACACTTGCATTCGTCACTGGGTGGTCATCACGAGGACACTCCTTAATCCCCATCACCTGTTTCACCCAGCCCTCCAGCCTCTCACACTCTGGTAACCATGAACAACAATGACCTTCCTTAACGCAAGTGGAAGACAACACAGGATCATAGGACAGGGAAGAGCTCTTCACATGTTGCTGATCTTCATCAATAGAATACCTTAACTCTATTTATTGTAATGATTTCTCAGCTTTTAAAAGCACCAGGTTAATTAACTATTATTAATTATTCCAACATTGAAGAAGCAGTATGACAGGCTTGGTTTGGGGGGAAAAAACTGATGATAAACCCATAAAATGTTGTTGTTATTAAGTACTTTGCTACATACAGGTATCTGCTTTTTAAACTATGTCTATAGAATTTCAGCTTCAAAGGACTCTACTCTGAAGGAACAGTAAGATAATTTTCTGATTAAGCTCTTTTCTGAACTTAAAGGCTCCACAAAGAGGGCCAAAACAAAACAGAAATTACTTAGAAAAATAAGCTGCAAAATTGTTTGATTAGAATCAGAAGAGGGGCGCCTGGGTGGCTCAGTGCATTAAACCTCTACTTTCAGCTCGGGTCATGATCCCAGGGTCCTGGGATTGAATCCTACATCAGGCTCTCTGCTCAGCGGGAGCCTGCTTCCCCCTCTCTCTGCCTACTGCTCTGTCTGCATGTGATTTCTCTATTTATCAAATAAATAAATAAAATCTTAAAAAAAAATCAGAAGAAATCCAGGATCATACTGTGATGTGAAATGGCATTTAATAACAGGAGGTGATCTGAATATTCTATAATTCAATAATAAATATATTCAAAGTTTTTAATTTTAATTTATCTAATAACTTCAAAATACAATGATTAAATCGATTTAATTTTATTATAAGTTAGCATAGGTATTGGCAAGAGAAAAAAGGAAATGAAATTTTAAATGGATTCTGTTTTTTCTACTGATTCCTATAAGACAACAAAACTTCTTTGTTGAGGGTTACATCTTTTTTTTTTTTTTTAAGATTTTATTTATTTATTTGACAGACAGAGATCACGAGTAGGCAGAGAGGCAGGCAGAGAGAGAGGAGGAAGCAGGCTCCCCACTGAGCAGAGAGCCCGATGCAGGACTCGATCCCAGGACCCTGAGATCATGATCTGAGCCAAAGGCAGCGGCTTAACCCACTGAGCCACCC